>NC_135718.1:0-302823 GCF_964656455.1 Halichoerus grypus | reverse complement strand
GAGGAAGGTGAGTCTCCCCGGATCTGCCGCTTGTTGGGTCCCTGCTGGAGGAGCGGTGGCCCGACTGTGCCGCGGATCACGGTCTATGACAACCCCGAGCTGAGAGCCCGCGCCTGGGCTCCGTCTCTGCAGCCGGCTTCCCCGCTCCGATCCCTGGGAGCTCTGCCGCACTCAGGCACCCCCGGTCTTTCTGTGACCCCGAGGGTCCTGAGACCACACTGTCCCACGAGGGTTCCACCCCCCGCTTCGCCACCAGAGTGACGTCCATCAGCGGAGCCGACTCTAAAAGTTCCGATTTTGTGCTCCGCGGCTCTATCACTTGCCAGAAGCGGCCGACGGAGGCCCCTCCCCCGCCGTCTATCCTCCCGAATATCGCCTCGGATTCACTTCTCCGCACGTCCTACCTTCCAGAAAGTGGTCGCTTTTCTGTGCAGAGAGTTGCTGCTCCTTTTCTTCGATCTCCTGTTGAGTTCGTAGGTGTTCAGATTGGTTTGATCCCTATCCAGCTGTATTCCTGGGAGGAGACGAAATCCAGGTCTCCTGCTCCTCCGCCAGCTTGCTCCACCCCCCGCCCGTATCTCATTTTGTCACACAGAATGTTGGAGTCGTGTACTCAAGAGTCAAGATTTAATACAGTTAATAACTTCTACTGCTTGCTCCAGGACATTCTCAAGTGAATTTGGCATTTTATTTGTTTATTTTTTTTATGGTGTGTGTGTCGGGGAAGAACACTGCGTCTGGTGGTGTGGTTTGTGTCCTGGTCCTGATTCTGTGAAGGGACAGCCGATCACACACTGTGGGCCTTGCACGCCCGTGTCTATGTTAGCAGAATAGAAACAGCAAGCACTGTCTCAGCTTTAAGAAAAGAGTTGTGACCTCACAGATCCCTGGGGGCTGGCGCCCCGGGCAGGGTTATGGGTCACACTTGCAGTCCGGGTGCTGTAGGTGCTGTGCACAGTTGACCTGGCTGCAAGTCGTCTCAGGGTGTGTCTCGCACACAGGTCTGTCCACGTCCTCTGCGGGTTCATCGCTGGGCTGGAGTCTGAGTTTATGGAGACGCTCTCTGACGAGGAAGTGCTCCTGTCTCTGACCCAAGTGCTTCGCAGGGTGACAGGTACGGAGCGTGTGTGGCCGGGCACCACGGGGGCTCCTTGTTGGCGATCTCTGGACAGGAACCCAGCTTAGCACTATAACCCTCCAGGGACAGTCCTTCCTGATGTTAGTGGGGTCACTCAGAGTTCTCATCTCTGAGGAACTGAAATGGCTTTGCAAACACTTTCCACTTCTGTTTTCTGTTTCTGGGTGAACTGAGTTAAGCAAAGCGGTGAGACAGGGAGAGCCTCTGATGGATACACTCACGGTGAGGTTTTCTTTCCGGGTGGTTTCCTTTGTTTTAAACTGTAGGGTCTTAAAGGGAAGCTGGGCTGGGGCCAGGGGGCAGAGGTACCACACTGACGCACGTCTCTGGGTGCAGGAAACGCCAGGCTCCCCGCGCCCAGGAGCGTGCTGCGCTCCTGCTGGTACAGCGCCCCGTTCACCAGGGGGTCCTACAGCTACGTGGCCGTGGGCAGCACCGGGGACGACATCGACCTGCTGGCGCAGCCCCTGCCCGAGGAGGGCGCAAAGGCGCAGGTGAGGCAGGCACAGGTGGGGCTGGGACCCCTGAGGCTGGGTCCCTGTGCTTTTTGAAATTAGGAATCGTGAAACATGTATTATTTTATCAGAATTGTACATGTACTTAGCCTAAAAAGCATCAGAAAATTCTACAGTGCTGGTAGCAAAATAACAAAGTAACAAAATAACAAAATACAGCAGGCTGCTGGAGGGTGCCCAACATCCCCTTCCCAACCCCCTTCCCAGACGGTCAGAGCCGAGTCTCAGCTCCAGATTTACCACATCTCTAAATAACACGCTTATGCTGCCACTTTTTACAAAACACTCAGTCATGGAAAGCTTCGGATGTGTGCACAAGCAGGCTGGACCTTTGGGCCCCCACCTGCGGCTTTGGCGCTGTGCTGTGGGGGCCGCGGCCCATCCCCCCACCTCTCCACTGTGTGATTATGACATCGTTTCACTGCAGACACTCCGGAATGGGTCTCTAAAGATAAAGGATGCCCTCTAAAAATGTGTAACTATAGCAAAGTTATCCCAGTTAAAAATTATGATAATTCCTCCATATTATCCAAAACTCAGGGTTCAGTTTCCCCAGTGCCCTATAATCTCTTTACAGTTTGCTTGTTCCATAATGTTGCTCCTTGAATTTTCAGTTTTAGGCATCCCTGACTGACTCTCCCTATGGCAGATAAGGTTTTAGCTCTCTTGCACTCCTCTGTCCACTCAGCACTTAGCTCTGCCCTGGCCTCCCCATGTGTGATGCGGTGCTTTTGTTAAGACCACTATTCAGTGTGTCCATCATCTGGTTTGCTCCAGGCCCTGTCCACATGTGGCCTGTAAGCACACTGTGGTTCCTTTCCTGCCTGTTTGTAGATGTGAGTGTGTGTCTGTGAGTCTGTGGGTGGGTGTGTGGAGTGTGTGCAAGTGAGTGTGACTGAGTGCGTGAGTGAGGGAGTGTGTAGGGCTCCGTTTTCCGTGCACTTCTTTGCCTGGACTCTGCTAACTCTTTCCATCATCTCTCGCTTCCTTCCCACACCCCAGTGTCAGCTTCAGCTCCTGATGCCCAGCCCCTGCCTATCCGGCACCCCTTGCCCCGCCTGCCCCGTGCACTTACTTTTGGAGCATTTATTCTAGTAGCTTCCTGACGAGGTGGTGCAGGGGAGGTAAATTTTTAGAGAAAGTTAAGTTTGCATGTGTGGAATTGTCCTTTTTCTACCTTAGACTTCAGGTGTTCCAGTCCTGTCACTACGTAACAAACCACCTGAAAACCCACTGGTGGAAACAACCACTTTATTATGCTCACAGGTTCTGTAGGTGGGCGCAAGGGACCGTCTGTTTCTGCCCATGATGTCTGGGGTCTCAGTGGGGAAGACTTGGCCTGTGCCAGGGTCACTCAGGGCTGGGGTGGGGGTCATCTGAGGCTGCTCGTCCTGCACGGCTGCCCTGGGCTGGGACACTGGCGGGAGCACCTGCCGTGGCCTCTGTGTGGCTCAGGCTTCCTCACAGCATGGCTGCTGCCGCCATGTGGCGGCCCAGCTAGGATGTCAGAAAGTGCTGATCTGCCATACTCCACTCCACAGCAGGCACAAGCCTGCCCAGATTCAAGGGCAGGACGCAGATCCTACCTCTCTATGGGAGGTGTCTCCAAGAACTGGTGGTCCTGGAAGAGCTGCACGGGGGGTGTAGATCCTAGTTTGAGAGGCACGTCCCTCAGCGTTCTGAAGACATTCTTCAGTGCTGCTCTTGGGAAGTCCAAAGCCATTCAGCTTCCTTCCTTTCTTACCTCTTAGGAAGCTTGGAATTATCTCAGCTCTCTGTTCTTTTTTCTCCTCCTCCTTCTTCTTTTGTGGGATTTTGTTGTTTGGATGGGGGACTGGTCCTCAAATTTTTTTTATCTTTTTCCCTCCTAATTTCCATCTCTTTGGGTTTTCACTTTGTGTTTTGGGTGAAGTTTTTAACATTGCATCCCAAACTGTCTGTCGAGTTTTCCATTTTGCATTCGCTTTTGATTGCAGGAGTGCTTGCTGTCTGCCTACCTGCTCAGGCTTCCTGGCCGTCTCAGGGCTCAGTGGGATTAGTGAGCAGTAAAGCCACACATCTGCCCTCAGCTCTGCAGCCACAGCGAGAGGCGTGTGGCTGCCGCCTGATTCCCGGCACCTAACCCTGGCTTTTCTTTGCAGCTCCAGATACTGTTTGCAGGGGAAGCCACACATCGGACATTTTACTCCACCACGCACGGGGCTCTGCTGTCTGGCTGGAGGGAGGCCGACCGGCTCATCGCTCTGCAGGACCCCCAGGCGCAGCTGCCGGGGCCCTGGCTCTGAGCCCTGCTCCTCCCATTCTGAGCCCAGCACTGCCCCTCCAGTGCCGGGGAGTGGGGGGGTGGTGGTGGGGAGGGTGACATCATCCTTTCCTCTGACAGTGTCTGGCCTGGCTTGCGATTTGGGGATGTTAATGACAGCCTGCCTTTTTTGGTGACTGGGGGCAGCTCTGATTTTTCATGTCACTGAGTCTGGCCAGGGCCCAGCTTGAGCTGAGTGCGAGGTCTTCTTGGAGAAATGAGACACGGGACAACACCACTGCTGCTGAGGGCATGCACATAAAGTTGTTAAAGCCTCCATGCCTCCTCGTTCTTGTACTCAGGCCTGCGGCACCTGTCACTTCTGTCTTCGCCAGGCCCCAGGCCTGGGCCGTTGCAGGGCCAGGTGCCCCCTCCCCTGAGTTCCCTGGACTTTGGATGCTGTGGTCGCCCCTCGTCACGGGCACCTTCAGGCACTCCTGAGCTCTCATTGCTGGTCTCAGGACCGCACCGACAGATACTTTAGCAGATACCCACTGTACGTTGGGCTGGGGGAGGGCCAGAGAGTGCGGACACATGAGTACACGGGGGCACCCCATCCTGACCTGGGGCCAGAGGTTTTCTAAAGGAAGGGAATAAAAAATGAGGCCTCAAGAGTGCAGAGGGGTGGGGTAGATGGGGTGTCAGGGTGAGTGGGGAGCATGTCGGTGCAGCGGGCAGTGTTGGGGTGAGTGTGTTGGGTTGCCCTGGGTGCTCTGCTCAGCTGACCCCATCTTACCTTGCTGCATCCTCAAAGCGTCCCAGAGAATGGGTCAAAGGGCTGATTTTTCACAGTTGAGGAAGGGACAAAATGCCTAGAGGTCAGGGTCAGTAACTGCTCAGTCTCAAGGCTGCCACCGCAGAGCGTGGGCTTCTTCCCGGCACAGGCCCTGAGGGGAGGCTGGTGCTGCTGGTGGGCGGTACTTCAGAAGAAGGGCAGGACTGCAGAGGCTGGGACTCCGTGCTGCAGGCTGGGGGCTCCTGGCCCTGCACTCACCTTGCAGCCAGTGGCTCCCGCCTCTCCTGTACCTCGGGCTGCAGTCTGTGACCTGCTCTGGAGGGGCGGGGAGGACCCTGGCTGCAGGGGGGAGCGTGTGTGTGTTTGGTGGAAGGGTCTTGGGGCCAGGCCTGTCTGGGCTCTACTCCAACCCCAAGTGGTGCCCAACATGTCCTCGGCCCCAGCACACCCTGCACGGGCCCTTCTCTTCCGTCCCCTCCTGGGTCAGACGGCCCCTCCAACGGGTCTTCCCTGCCTCCGCCCCAGAGTTCTGTGTGTCCACTGCTCCGTGTCACTCCAGTGGTTTTGTGTGGGACACCTGCCCGTCAGCTGTGAGAAATCCAGAATTCAACAGGGTTTTGTTTTAGAGATTGCCACTTCTCTCAGTGATCTGTGTTGTTGACATCCAAGGTTTCTTCAAGCTGCATGCTTGGGGAGACATTTCTTGTATCCCAAGTGACAAAGGCGAGCAGGACACGTGCTGCCATCTTGGTGGGAGGGCCCCTCATCAAGGAGGAGCCAGGGGCTGGGTCCTCATCTGGTGTCTGACTCATCCCACCTGGGAGCGCTTACCTCCCAGGGTCCCTGGAATGTTTAGTGCTGACAACTGGGGGGTTTGAGACCATCACAGTAGTGACATTTTTGTGTTTGGAATTTTAGCAACTTGTTTCAAAAATTCCGTTAGAGGAATACTCCTGTACTCAATGTGCACTGAGTAGTTGCTTGGACTCAGAGTTAAAGCTACATTTACACAGAGTACGGGGACAGTGGGAATTCCGGCTCAGTGTATTAATAGGATTAGTGTAGCAGAACTGCAGTCAATGTTTCCAAAGGCTTTGTTTAAAACCTGGAGTATTTGAAAAAAAAAGGGGGGATATTACATATATAGGCTACATTTAAAGTATGTGAAAATTTTAACCAATTTGTAGGGGCGCCTGGGTGGCTCAGTCATTAAGAGTCTGCCTTCCGCTCAGGTCATGATCTCAGGGTCCTGGGATCGAGCCCCGCATCCGGCTCCCTGATCCGCGGGAAGCCTGCTTCTCCCTCTCCCACTCCCCCTACTTGTGTTCCCTCTCTCCTGTTTCTCTCTCTGTCAGATAAATAAATAAAATCTTTAAAAAAAAACAAAGTATTTGAAAATTTTAACCAATTTGTAAAAAGGGGTCAAACATTGGCAGAGGACTGCTGAGTTATGTTACACTTATACCCAGAATACACTTAAGAAAGAACTAGAAATTTTTAAATTTCTATTAATTTCTTAAAAAAAGAAATACCGCATAAACTCAGGACCCCTGCGAAGTCCCGGAAGTGCACAGGTCCGAGGTCGGCTCGTAGCCCCGCCCCGGGCTCCGCCCCCCGGGCCCCCGCCCCCGCCCCCAGGCTCCATGCGTCGCCGAAGGCAGCGTAGCGCGCATGCGCGAGTCGCCCGGCGGTCTCCTGGAGCGCCGGAACCTCAGGCTCCGCTAGTGGACCCGGCGGAGAGGTCCGTTGCCGGAGCGGTCCCCCCGAGCCGCGCTGCGCTCGGCGACACGGCGCCATGAGGCTGGCCTCGCGCGCGCTCTGCGGCGCCGCCGGGGCCGGCTGGCGAGAGAGCTTCCCCTTGGGCGGTCGCGACGTGGCGCGCTGGTTCCCGGGACACATGGCCAAGGGTGAGGTGGGGGCGGGAGGGGCCGGGGTCCGCCCGCCGGCTGCGGCCGTCTCTGTATGCCCGTGTGTGCGCCCTCCGGAGTCCCCCACCCCCACGGCGTCCCCGGTGTCCCCTCCCGGCGCCACCCCCCAACCCGCCGGCGTCCCCAGCACCCGTTCGCCCGTCAGGTTGTCCGGTCAGGCAGAGGTGTCCTGGGGTGGTCCTGAGACCCAGCAAGTCCCCTCTGCCACTTTATTTCCCGAAGCCTCCGTTTCCACATCTGTTTCTACAAAGAGCTACTTTCCTGAATATTATGTTGAGGACTAAATGAAATGGAGGGAAGTACTTTCCAAGCTGTGTTGTCATTGCAGCACATTTAAAACACAGAGGCGTTGCTGTCTTCTGCCAAACCTCCCTGGGAGATCCTTACTGTTCCTAACGGCTTGTTGGGGAAGACCTCTGGGAGCCGCACAGCCGTCAGGGCGGCGATCGCCGCTCCAGCTCCGGCTCCCTTCGCGCGCTCTGGGTCACCGGGTGCACGGTGACCGAGTGCTGCGCACGTGGGTGTCCCGAGGGCCGGCTCCCTTCGCGCGCTCTGGTTCGCCCGGTGCACGGTGACCGAGTGCTGCGCACGTGGGTGTCCCGAGGGCCGGCTCCCTTCGCGCGCTCTGGGTCACCCGGTGCACGGTGACCGAGTGCTGCGCACGTGGGTGTCCCGAGGGCCGGCTCCCTTCGCGCGCTCTGGGTCACCCGGTGCACGGTGACCGAGTGCTGCGCACGTGGGTGTCCCAAGGGCCGGCTCCCTTCGCGCGCTCTGGTTCACCCGGTGCACGGTGACCGAGTGCGGCGCACGTGGGTGTCCCGAGGGCCGGCTCCCTTCGCGCGCTCTGGGTCACCGGGTGCACGGTGACCGAGTGCTGCGCACGTGGGTGTCCCGAGGGCCGGCTCCCTTCGCGCTCTGGGTCACCCGGTGCACGGTGACCGAGTGCTGCGCACGTGGGTGTCCCAAGGGCCGGCTCCCTTCGCGCGCTCTGGGTCACCGGGTGCACGGTGACCGAGTGCTGCGCACGTGGGTGTCCCGAGGGCCGGCTCCCTTCGCGCTCTGGGTCACCGGGTGCACGGTGACCGAGTGCTGCGCACGTGGGTGTCCCGAGGGCCGGCTCCCTTCGCGCGCTCTGGTTCACCCGGTGCACGGTGACCGAGTGCGGCGCACGTGGGTGTCCCGAGGGCCGGCTCCCTTCGCGCGCTCTGGGTCACCGGGTGCACGGTGACCGAGTGCTGCGCACGTGGGTGTCCCAAGGGCCGGCTCCCTTCGCGCGCTCTGGTTCACCCGGTGCACGGTGACCGAGTGCAGCGCACGTGGGTGTCCCGAGGGCCGGCTCCCTTCGCGCGCTCTGGTTCACCCGGTGCACGGTGACCGAGTGCGGCGCACGTCTGTATCCCGAGGGCTGGTGCAGTGGCAGCGTGCGCACGGGAGGTGGGAGATGTGAGAAGCTGGAGGATGCTCTCAATGCCCCCGTGTGGCTGTGTGAGGGGCGCTGAGCGGTGCACCGTTCCTGAGGAGTCTTGTAACTTTTGTTCTGTGTGTGGTTCCTGGGTAAGGGTGAGTGGCTGAAGTGGATACACAGTGTGGAGGGCCCGGTGAGTCGGGCAGTCCGAGTTGCCTGTTCTGTAGCTGAGACCAACACCTATAGAGGTTAAATACTCCACGTAGAGCCCTCCAAGGGGATCGGACCCAGACATGCTGCTGCACCTCAGGCAGGGCCTCTTCTCTTTCTTGGAGACACCACTGTTGAATTTGAAAGAGGCACTCAGCAAACGGTCGTCAGTTATGGTGACTTAGGACACTTCACTCAGATGTATTCTTTTTGGGTTGTTTGTGGTGTGTCATTCGTGACAGTTTAAACCCATCACTCTTGAAAAGCCACAGACCCATTAGGCATCCTTCTGTTTTCCAGGGCTGAAGAAGATGCAGAGCAGCCTAAAGTTGGTGGACTGTATCATCGAGGTCCATGATGCCCGGATATCCTTTAGTGGTTGTGATACTGTGATTTATAAGAAATATATGTATATTTGGTCTTTGTCCCTGTTTCTGGCATAGAGCTCCTAAAACCCTGGGTATTTCTTAAGTGATGAGTGATAAAGGTGTCTGTTGATGAGGTGACTTTTGGAAACCCACTAAGTCACCTAGGTTTGAGGGCTGGTTGCCAGGTGAAACAGTCCTGCTATTGGAGATTGGAACCTGCAGTTCCACCCCTGACCTTTGGGAGTGGCAATTGATTGCCAATGGCCAGTGATTTAATAAATCAAGCCTATATAATGAAGCCTCAATAAAGACCTAAAAAGACAGGGTTTGGAGAACTTCTGGGTTGTCAGATGTGGATATGGAGGGAGAGTGACACATTATTTTTTTAAAAATATTTTATTTATTTATTTATTTAGAATGGGGGGAGGTGGCACACATGCAAATGCAGGACTGGGAGGGGCAGAGGGACAGAGAATCTCAAGCAGACTTTGCTCTGAGTGGTGGGCCCAGTGGGGGGCTTGATCTCACGACCCTTAGATCACAACCTGAGCTGAAATCAAGAGTTGGATGCTTAACTGACTGAGCCACCCGGGCGCCCTGAGAGTGGCACATTTAGGGCATGGAGGCTCTGTGCTCCATCCCACATACATTGCCTTATATGTTTCTTCTATCTGGCTATTCCAGAGTCATATCATTTTCTAATAAGCCAGTAATCTAGTAAGTAAAATTTTCTCTGAGTTTTGTGAAGCCACTCTAACAAACTAATTGAATCCAAGGAGGGGGTCATGGGAACCTCCCATCTATAACTAGTGGGTCAGAAGCACAGGTGATGGCCTGGACTTGTGATTGGCACCTTAATGGGGGGGGGCATCTTGTGGGACTGAGCCCTTAGCCTGTGGGATCTGACTCTTTCTCCATGTAGATAGTGTTAGAATTGAGTTAAGTTATAGGACATCCAGATGGTGTCACAGAATTGCTTAGTGTTGTGGGCTCTCTCGCTCCCAACTGTTGGAATTGGGTGTGGCATCCTAGTGGTAAGGGGAGGCCGTTATTCCTGAATCGGGCAATGCTCAAGCAGTGGGAGGCATTCCTGGCTGTTACCTGGTCTCCGTGCACCTCCTCTGTCTGGCCTCTGCTCTGGTCTAGTTTGCTGCCACAGAGGGTGGTACCCTCACCTCTCAGTTATTGGCACTTGAAGCAGTGGTTCTCAGCCCTCATTGCACATTAGAGTTTCTCCAGGAGGGTTTAAAAAATCCTGGTCTGGGCCCCTTTCCGGACCAGTTAATCAGCATCTCTGGTATGGGGTCCAGGCCTTGTGCTATTTGACGCTCCCCATTGGTCCATAGGGTAGCGTCTTTGTCTCTGACCTCTGCCTGGCACACCCAGACCTCCCGTCCAGTCCAGCAGTGGGTTCTCTCGGTGGGGTTATGCAAGCTGGATTGAAATGTGACGGCCAACAGGGTTTTCCTCTGTGCCCGAGGCGTGAATTGGCAAGATCTGGTGATCTTGTTCACTAATGAATATACTTTCAGACCTTGTTTCTGTTGTTTTTGAGCTATGTTTGGGTTCTCTTTATGTGATGAAGGTGTTGGTTTGAGAGTTGTTACCAGCTCAAGGACGTCAGATGAGGGACCATTTTCACTATTTCAAAGACTCTGGAACTTTTGTAATAAAGTGTCAAGTTTATTTACTGTAGGCTAAATATGTCAATTTATAGGATATCCCATGCTGGTCAGAAGTGTTTGCTGGCAGTCATATGTTTGATTATCAAAAATGATAAACCTGTAATTGTTACTCACTGCACAGTGAGTGGACATCTGTCCTTTTGGTTTCTAGACCTCTGCCTTTTTCTCCAGGACCTGGCAAGGAACCCTGGGCTGGGTTAGGGGCCCTGGGAGGGAGTCTGAGGCTTTTGGTATTCTGAGTTACACAGGACTGGTTAACCCTTGAGGGAAGAGTGAGATTTATGGAAAGTCCTTTTGTGTGGGGTGAGGGCATAGCCCTTAACTGGTGTCTAGACCCAGGGTGTGCTGGAGGCCTCGGGAATTTCACACCTGGACTCAGTAGGAGCTGAGTGTTCAGAAGATAAATATATAGGCCTCTCTTCCTGCCTGTGTTAGGGTCCCATGAGGTGGGACCTATCCTGATTCCCTGAGGGTCCCTGGCTGAGGGCGAGGAGGCAGAACCTTCAAGGATGGTTTCCATGGGGACCCTCATCCCTTTGGCGGTAACCAGAGGGGGGCAGTGGTTTGAGATAGACTGATTAGGACTTTACGGGATGCGCTGTTTTGGAGTGATCAGATCATTCATTTTGTTATGTACCTTGGCAGCTAAACAAACAACCAGTTACAAAACCTTCCACTGAGCTTTGTGTTTGTTTTCGCCACCATCATTCCTGTTGGGGAAGGCATGTGAGACCCACTGCCCTGCGTGTCTGCAGTGGGAACGCGGCAGCGACCAGGTGTCCTTTTCCCCAGCCGGGAGGGCAGGACGGGGGGTTGGTCTCATCTTTCTTGGAGCGTGAAGCTGGGCTGGCTGGCAGGTACTTGCACTGAGATTGGGTTTCCTCCTCTGCTCAGTTCCTTCTGAAGATGGTGTCAGTCTGTGTAACAAGATGGACAAGATAAATTAATGGGCTGGTAAAGCACTGAGGGAGTTTTTGCCTTAATTTTGCCACATTCCACTTTCAGGCCGCAATCCTCTGTTTCAGGAAACTCTTGGGCTTAAGCCTCACATGCTGGTCCTCAACAAAATGGACTTGGCGGATCTGAAAGAGCAGCAGGTGAAGGTGCCCGTCCCAGATGCCGTCACCCTTAGGGTTCCTGTGTCTGGGATTGCAAACAAACACGGTGTTGATTCACCCAGGCAGTCTTGCTTTGGCAAACAACCCTTTGTTTGCAGAGGTATTCCTATATGATTTCTCAAAATGACATGCCTCCCTCTAATTTATAATGATTAATTTATGGTCCAAAGGACCAAGATGTGCCTCTCTTATGGGACATGGCCGGGCTGTGCGGCTGGAGCCTGGTGCCTCACTGTGTGGCCTCTGGCCCGTTTGGCTGGGAACACTGAAGTGGGGCTCTGGCTGCAGCGCCGATGTTCACAGTTTATTTCATTGTGACGAGTTGCGTTTTGGTAGCTGTGTGAGGCCGGTGGCCACAGGCGCAGGCCACAGGTACTGACCTGGAGGTCTCCCATGATGGCTGCATTTACCCCAGGCACCCACACTGGCCGGCCAGTCCTGCACACCCAGTGATTTGGAAACTAGCAGGGTGGGGGGCCCAAAGGAACTTCTTCAAAGCAGGCAGGGTTGGGGGACGCGAGTGACCAAGTGACCCAGTGCAGGTTTTCCCATGTGTCGCAGAAGTTCGAGAAACACGGAGGTCTGGACATGCTGTTTTCAGGCGCTCCCCTCTGTTCTTCCTGCGCAAAGGGCGGCCGCCGGAGCCGGTGCAGCCCGCCCGTTGTCAGGCTCTTAGTGCAGTTTTCTCTTTGTTTCCAGAATGTAGTATAGGTTTCCTTTCTTGTTTTTAAAAAGCTTTATATTCTTTTCTTCTTTTTTCTTCCCTTTCCTTTCCTTTAAGATTTTATTTATTTATCTGAGAGAGAGATCACAAGCGGGGTTGGGGGAGGAGGGGCAGAGGGAGAAGCAGGCTCCTGATGCCTTGGCTGGATCCCAGGAGCCAGGGATCTGCTTGTTTGAAGGCAAACGCTTCACTGACTGAGCCACCCAGGGGCCCCTATTTTATTTATTTTAGAGAGAGAGAGAGAGAGAGAGAGAGCTCGGGGGAGTGGGGAGGGGCAGAGGGAGAGGGAGAAGCAGACTCTATGCTGGACATGGAGCCCGTTCAATCTTAGTTGATTGTGGTATGTTTGAGTTACTTAAGCCCCAACCACAAGCCTCTGTGTCAAGGTTTCCAGGGAAACATCAAACACTGAAGCCACCGGAGTTCTTTTGAGAATCCAAGCAGAAGCGACCCCTGAGCCAGGTGCAGGCACCTGTTGTCATTTTGAGTCCTCCTGCTGTGCAGATCGGGCAGCTCAGGTCCTCCAGGAACTAGGTGCTCATGGGTCTCAGTGCATGTGCAGATGTAGTAATTTATCACAAGCTTTGCTTTTATTGGTTGAGATTTGAGTCTTAATCAGTGATTGCTTCTGCCCTTAAATGCTAATTTTTGTAGAGTGCTGGGCACTAAGGTGACCTCCCATAGGGACACAGCAGTGTCTCCCCCGGCTGGGAGCTGTTCTCAGGTGCGTCTGTGGCAGAGGTCCTGGAGAGGAGTGGAGAAGCCCCCAGCAGTGGCTCCTCATGTCTGCCTCTGAGTGCTGGGTGGGAACATCCACTGTGAATTTATACACATACGTCTTTGTTGTGGCCTGTGTCTTAATCTGCATCATCTAACGAATAACTAAAATACATAAGTAAAACTAAATTAGTGGATCACTTCTTGTTCATTTAGGCATCAACCATATTTTTAGGTCAGTAGCTGATCAAACAATATCCTACTGGTTTTAAAAAACAGGATTCCTACACTGTATTCGTTTAGTGTTAAGACCAGTAAATTCATATTAGCCTTAGTTTACTTTTGGGCTTTTAAAACATTACATATATTTTGTAATTGGATTGGGTTCAAGCCTCAGTTTACAGGGGAGCTAGGCAGAGTACTCCGGTATAACAGGATCACCAGTGGAGACCAGAACTGTTTGAAGCTGGAAGAGGCTCCTTGTACGTGAAGGGGCTGAGTCCTGAGAGGCAGTGGTGCTGCGCTGAGCCTTCTTCCCCGCTGGAGCCCGGAGTACATGGGCCCCTGGCCGGGGCACTTCCCTCCTGCCCTCACGGGGGGGCCAGGCGCTCCTGCGCTCTGCCCGAGGCCCTCTGCCCTCTGCCCGCGGTGCTTCAGCACCTGCTGCGCCTGCCCCCCCCACGGCCTGGCTCTTCCCAGGCCCTGCTGCGGTGGCTCTGAGCCAGGGAACACGCCTGGCCCTGTGGCGGGGGTGGGGTTGGGGTTCTAAGCTCAGATTCTTGGATTTTAGCCTATCATGCCACCCATATTTGCATTTAGTATATAAAATGGAAATATTCTCTTTCAGAAAATTATACAACACTTAGAAGGAGAAGGCCTAAAAAATGTTGTTTTCACCAACTGTGTAAGGGATGAGAATATCAAGCAGGTAGGTGTCCCTCTGTTTCGCACTCTAGTGCTTTTGCTTAAATACACTTAAGAAATCCCACAGATCATCTCTTGCTCTCACAAGAAGCAGAGTTTCGGAGACAGTCCGTGGGCTTGCGGGGGTCCTGGTCGGGAGCGGGTGGGCTCGGACAGCTTGTGACTGCGGAGTGCGGTGCCAGGCTGTCATGTGCACTCGGGGCCGTGGCGGGGACGGGCTTCTGGAGGTCTGGGGCCGCGTTTTCTGCAGTTGTACGTTAGGATTATTTCACTGGCTTGGCAGGAGGTGGCTGCAGTCAGACCTGTCACCCTCTGGGGGGCTGACCTGCTCACTGCCGGTGGAGGGACAGGACATGGCACAGATCACTGCCCCCCCTTGGGGCCCCAGCACATTCTAAATCCTGATGTGGACAGTCCTGGTTCCCTGATGCTGGACCCGGGAGTACACCGCCTCCAGAAGCCCAGGAAGAAGCCATTTCTGTGTGGTTTGTCCTTTGCAGATCATCCCGATGGTCAGAGGACTGGTTGAGAGCAGTTACCGCTATCATCGAGGAGAGGTTGGTTGTGGGTTCCAGTGCGGGCCGTGGGCTGGTCCCTCCTGAGGAGCCCGGGCTCAGCAGCTAAGCGGCGGTCAAGCAGTCCCCGTGCTGGGCCGTGACTGAGCTGCAGAACTCCTTGGGGTTCTCTCTGTGCTGCTATAGGTGCCTGGGAGGGGGCTGCTGCCCCCGCCTGTGGAGCTGCCCTGTGTGCTCTTGTTCTCGCCACAGGAAGGGTGGGGTGGCCTCCACAGTGACCCTCCTTCCCCTGAACACAGACCTGGGCTTGGGGGCCCTAGCATGGGCCAGATGAGGCCATGGGCGGGGCTGTGGGCAGGGCTCTGGGTGGTCCGGGTGGTCTGGGTGGACCCCTGACTCCCTGCTCTTGTGCCTGGGCAGAGCCTGGAGTACTGCGCCATGGTGATCGGGATCCCCAATGTGGGCAAGTCCTCACTCATCAACGCGCTCAGGAGACAGCACCTCAGGAAAGGTACCGCCTTTCATGCTGTGAAAAGAGAGGGACCACTCTTCCTCGGGGCCCGAGACAAAACTCCCATAGCCAGAGCCTCACGGCCCTCGGGGTGGTCTCTGCACCCAAAGGACCCAGTTAACTGTCTGATGTAAGGTTAAATGGTGATACAGAGTCATCCTGTTACACATTTTATACTGAATTTGTTTTCTCTCCTGAACATGAAACGTTGATGTTTAATATGTGGGTGATTTTTCTGCTCTTTGGTGGTTTTGTCTTCTCCCTCATTGAAGTCTCAGGGCCCTGCTGCATAGATGAGACCTGATGTCAGGTGGGAGGCATTTGGTGAGGCGCCCCCCCCCCCGCCCGGCTGGAAAACGGCATCCCCCCCGGCTCGGGAATGGCCTCCGGGAGCTGCCTGAGCACCTCCTTGATTGTGTTCACCCTGTCTTGGAGTCTCGAAGATGTGCCCACTCTACTCACTCGCTGTGCTTTACCCTTTGTTCCATTAAGTATTTTCAAGTTTCGCACCAGGTCCACGTTGGCTTTGTTTTCCACACCAGCGATGTATGATCTGTTAACAAACCCGCTTCCAGTACACAGACCCCCAGACTGAACTAGCCCAGCCATTATTTTGCAGATGATGTTTTTGGTGCTCATTGCAGACTTGCCAAATCATCTATTTTTTAAAATTTATTTTTCTTTAATTATGGCTTTAAAAAAATTGTGGCTTTAAAAAAATTGTGGCATTCAGTATATTCAGTGCTGTGTATCCATCAGACTATTTCTAGACTTTTCCATTGTCTCCAATTGGAAGTCTTTAAACAAACACTAACCAGCCTGGGCACCACTAATCTGCTTTCTGTCTGGACCTCACATGAGTGCAGTCACACAGTATCCGTCCTTTCGTGTTCGACTTGTTTCACTGAGCGTAATGTCCTCAGGGTCCATTCATGCTGTGGCTGTGTCCAGATTTCCTTCTTTGCAAGGCTGAATAATACCCTGTTGGGTTTCTGTACCACGTTTTGCTTTTCCATGCGTCACTGGCAGACACGTGTATCTCTTTACTCTTGCGTTGACTTGGCCCCTTGGACAGGAACTCAGCTCACAGGCCTGTCGCGGGCAGTGCTGTGGGGGCAGACTCGCAGGGTGCAGGGTCAGTGTCGGGGGCATGGGGTCAAGTCCTGGAGGCAGAAGCTGGGGTGCTGAAGGAAGAGCTCTGTGGGGACCTTCACGGTCAGGTGCTTGCCTGCTGGTCCCTTGGAAGGTCTTGGAGCACCTTTCCAGGCACTGGGAGGCAAGTTTTAGTAGAAGAGTCACTGCTGTGAGCTGGTTTGGAGCTGAACTGAACACAAGCTCATGTGGGCCTTCGTAGATTTCCATGTGTCTCATTCCTTATCCTGTAGCTCGTATGCCAGGCTTCGTGTGTTGACCGCATTCGACAGCCCCTTTTCATCCTGTAGGAAAAGCTACCAGGGTGGGCGGTGAGCCTGGGATCACCAGAGCTGTGATGTCCAGAATTCAGGTAGGGTCCTTGGCTCCTGGGTCTAGAGTTCCACGCACACACGCCTGGTGCTTCCTGAGGGCTGTGGGTGGGCTGCCTGCCTTCTCCTCCACTCTGTTCCCACTGAGTGCTTGCCACGTGCCGGGCACCGCAGCGCCCTTACATCAGACCTCTGGGAGGGCGTGCTCTCACCCCTGTTTTATGGATGAGGGAACCGAGGCACCTGCCCAAGGTCACACAGTGGCCCGTTCTCCCAGGCTCAGCTCGGCCCATCCACACTTGCCGTTTTTGCTCTGGGAGGAGAAACTGTTGCTCTGATTTATTCTCCAAACTCAATGGGAACTGATCCTGCGGGGAAGCCAAGAGCTTCCTGAAAAGGACGAACCCATCGGCACAGGGCCCTGGGGCCTTCTCAGAGCCTTAGGAACCTAGCAGCCTGGCTCCAGGGGCCGCCCAGCAGAACGCCTGGAGGGAGCGGATGGCCCGACCGTCCTCTCTGTCCGCAGGTGTGTGAGCGGCCACTGATGTTCCTGCTGGACACTCCCGGGGTGCTGGCCCCTCGGATCGAAAGTGTGGAGATGGGCCTGAAGCTGGCCCTGTGTGGTGAGTTGGAGCCCCCGCTTAGTGCCCCCTCCTGCTGCCGGGCCTGGCGGCTTGTGCCTACTTTTCTCGGCCCGGCCGTGGCAGACACCTCAGAGCGTGCTGAGCGAGCATGGCAGGCAGCCTGTCAGCCCTTGCTCCCAGTGACGTGGGCCACTGCTCTGACCCCGTGGACCCCCACGGCCTGGAGTGCGCCTGCCTTCGCCCAGCTTACAGCCGAGGCAGAGTGGGCAGGAGCAGCAGTGCTCTGGTGAGCCGGGAGCCGGTCTCCACCTCACGCTGGCCTCCTGGTTCCAGGAACCGTGCTGGACCACCTGGTGGGGGAGGAGACCCTGGCCGACTACCTTCTCTACACCCTTAACAGGCACCAGCTCTTTGGGTGAGTGCAGGGTGGGGGGCGGGCGGGCTGTCCTCTCTCATCCTAGACAAACGTCATGTAGGAAAATAGCAGCATTAAGGTGTTATGGGACAAATTCTGCACATTATGTGCAGTGCACAGTTTGAAATGTTTGGCTCTTATACAGTCAAGAAAACCCCCCAATTTCTTGTACTCTTCGGGGATCACTCCTCTATCCCTTCCTTCTCCTATTTTACAAATGGTCCCCCAACCCGCATGCCACACCCTGGTGGCCATCTGCCTTGTGTCCTGTCCTCGAACGTCCTAGGAATGGAGTCCCATGGCGTGCGCTCTCTTTTGTTGGGTTCCCTGCGCTCGACGTGATTGCTCTCGGATTCCTCCGTGTTGTGACGCGTGTCGTGATGCGTGTCGTGACACGTGTTGTGACCCATGTCGTGACGTGTCGTGGCCCGTGTTGCTCCTTCCTGGTGGCCGCTGCGCGGTGTTCTGTGGTATAGATTGACGCACCTGTTTGTTCTCGCTGGGGTGTTTCCTGGATGTCCCGTGTCGTGTTGAGGACCTCAGTCCCACCAGACGTTCAGGTTTACTGATTTCCACCAAGAACCAGCTTTCGGTTTCATTGACTTTCTCTGTTGTTTTTCTGTCTTTTAGTTCATTGATTACTGTTCAATCTAAAAAAACCCCAAATTTGTTGTCTTGCTGTTTGTTCTGTCTGTCCCTCATTCTCTTTCCTCTTTGTCTGCATCTGCCTGCCTGTCTCCCTCCCTCTGTCCCTCTGTCTCTCTCTTTGGCCTTTTTTGGATGAATTGGATATTCTTATGCTATCCCTCTGTCCCCTCTGTCAGCTCGTCCTCTGTAACTTCTGGAGGAGGTGCCTTGGTGTTTGAGGAGCAGCTTTGAGTGACATCATAACGTGTCTGCGGTGCAACCTCCTTACGATGGCGCATCTCTATTCTGCTCTGGATCTTTGGGCTTCTGTTGTTCTGTGTCTTACGTTGACGTGTTTTGTAAACCTGAGCTATACTGTTTGTTTATACAGAGACTCCAAGTGTAAGAAGTAAAGCGTAGCTGTGTACCCATTGCCTGGTGGTTCATGGGCACTGCTCGTGGCTGCTGCTCGCAGGTCCAGGTTCCACGTGGCGTCCCCCATCTGAGGATGTCTCGTCATGTTTCTTGCAGTGCAGGTCTGCTGCTGATGAATTCTTTCAGATTTTGGTTGTTCAAAGGTGTCTTTATTTCACATTCGTTTTGGAACGATATTTGCGCTTTGCGTGAAAGGGTAGCTGGACAGCTGTTTTCAGAACTGGAAAGAGGTTGTCCCATCCTGTTCTCACCCCTCTTGTTTCTGATGAGTAATCAGTCATGTTTGCCTTTGTTCCTCCAGCTGCTTTTAAGATTTTCTCGTCGTTCTTTTGAGCAATTTATGACAACGGGCCCTGTATGGCTTTCTTCATGTTTCTTGAGCTTATAGTTTGTTGAGTTCTTAGATCTGTGGCTTTGTAGCTTTTATCAGATTTTCAACCATGATTTCTTTTTTTTTTAATTAATTTTATTTTATTATGTTAGTCACCATACATTACATCATTAGTTTTAGCTGTAGTGTTCCATGATTCACTGTTTGTGTATAACACCCAGTGCTCCATGCAGAACGTGCCCTCCTTAATACCCATCACCAGGCTAACCCATCCTCCCAGCCCCCTCCCCTCTAGAACCCTCAGTTTGTTTTTCGGAGTCCATCGTCTCTCATGGTTCGTCCCCCCCTCCGATTTTCCCCCCTTCATTTTTCCCTTCCTACTATCTTCTTCTTTTTTTTTTCTTAACATATATTGCATTATTTGTTTCAGAGGTACAGATCTGAGATTCAACAGTCTTGCACAATTCACAGCACTTACCAGAGCACATACCCTCCCCAGTGTCCATCACCCAGTCACCCCATTCCTCCCACCCCACCCCCCACTCCAGCAACCCTCAGTTTGTTTCCTGAGATTAAGAATTCCTCATATCAGTGAGGTCATATGATACATGTCTTTCTCTGTTTGACTTATTTCGCTCAGCATAATACCCTCCAGTTCCATCCACGTCATTGCAAATGGCAAGATCTCATTCCTTTTGATGGCTGCATAATATTCCATCATATATATCTACCACATCTTTTTTATCCATTCATCTGTCGATGGACATCTTGGCTCTTTCCACAGTTTGGCTATTGTGGACATTGCTGCTATAAACATCGGGGTGCACGTACCCCTTCGGATCCCTACATTTGTATCTCTGTCAACATGATTTCTTCCTGTGTTTTCAGTTTCTGCCTTCTCCCGTCCTCAGGACTCGTTGCCCATGTGTTGGCCATGCGCCTGCAGCCCTGCGCATCTGACCTGCTGCTCACGCCCACCAGTGTGTGTCTCTAGCGTGTGTCACATCTTCTGTGTTTCTACTTCAGTTCGTAACCACATGGACTGTGGTTACAATAACTGATCTAACATCTCTGCTAACCCTAACATCTGGGGCGGTTTTACCAACTGATTTTCTCCTCATGCTGAGTCTGTTTCCCCACTGTCCATGCTTGATAATGTTGCTTGGCTGCTGGGCATTTTGAGTTTTGTCTCTTTGGATGATGGGCATCTTTAGGTTCCTGCACAAATCCTTGAGCTTTGCTTGGGATGATTGTCTGGAAACAGTTCCTTCCAGACCTGTGGGTCTGGAGCCATTGCCCCAAGTGGGGCGGTGCCCTCCCCTGCCCTGTGTACCATCCACCTGCTCCTGGCTCTGTGTGAGCGCTGGGCACGGTCCCTCTGCCCTGCTCGGGGTCTCTCCTGGCCTCTGGCTTTGGAGAATTTCCTTTCTCACATGTGCTGAGCCCTCCTCTGCTAAATATAGAGGTTGGCCGATTTCTAGAATTCTCTCTCTGGGCAGCTCTGGCCTCTGGTTCGGCTGGTGGTGTCTCCGCTCCAGCAACCCTCTGGGCTCTGTGGGGTCATGAGGTGCCGTGCGGGGCAGTGGCGGGTCCCCGTTTACATTCTTCATAGCTTGATGTCTGGTGCCTTGGACACCGTTCTTTTGTGTGTTTTTGGTTGTTTCAGGGGAGGTAAATTCAGTTGCTGTTATTCTGTTTTGCATGGAAGTAGAATTTCATTTACTTTTTTGTGTCATTTGTGTGGGAGTCTGGGCATCTGCGGTCCTGCAGCATTTCTAGAGAATGTTTTCAGAGAGTTTCTAGAGTCCTGCGGGCGGCAGCTCTCGGCTGTGTTGGTGGGAGTGCTCTCCTGGGGACAGCTCTCAAGGTCGCCAGGACAGAGGGCCTTGTGGGGCTGCCGCCCTCAGAAGTTTGACTTAGGACCTGCATTCACAGTGTTCAGACGCCCTCTGAGACGGGCACTCCGATGCCCACGTGGGGGCTGAGTCCATGTCTTAACTTTCCCCATGGCTGAGCCCTGCCCTCCACTGTGGACCATGAGGCAAATCCACCGTTTCCTCTGCCATTAGGCAGTCCAGGGTGGAGTTTCCTGGCTCCCGGGGTTCGGGGAGGTGCTTGTCTGTGGACGAGGTTGGTCTCCTTCAGCCCTTTAGGATCAGACATGCCCGGCCCTGTGCTGGCCTTTCTCATCAGGCCCAGAGCCGGAGTCGTGTGGGAGGGGAGTTCACGGGAGCCACCGGGCAGTTCTCAGCAGTGGTGGGTGCTCAGTGTGCTGGTCCGAGGGCTGCAGAAACGCCAAGCACACCTCGTTCCTTCTCCACTGGAGAGGGTGCTGGTGATCCTGGCGCCCCTGACCTCGTGCGGCTGCCCAGAGGCCCTGAGTGTCTCCAGTGGCTTGCCGTGCTGACCGAGGGCTCCAGGCCCCGGGCCTGCTCAGGAACGGGGTGGAAGCTGCAGCGACGGGCTCCGGTGGGGTCCTTGGTCCTGGCCGTGGCTCCCCCTCCCTGACCGTTGCTCTGTGTGTAGGTATGTGCAGCACTATGGCCTGGCCGCAGCCTGTGATGACGTAGCCAGTGTGCTGAAGCAGGTGGCTGTGAGGCTGGGGAAGACGCAGAAGGTGAAGGTGCTCACCGGCACAGGTGAGACGTGGAGGCCTCGGCCCCGGGCTGGGCTTGGAGAACCAGCCTGTGGGGCGGGCTGCCGCTGGCCGGGGAGGACATTGCGGGCACATGTGGCTTTTCTGGAAACGGAGGTGCTGCAGAGGAGGGGGCTCAGGGCGGCCCTGCCTCGCGCTGGGTACCCCCTGTGTCCCACCCCTCTGAAGCCTCCTGAGGTCAGGCGCCACTGCCCAGACTCTGTGGTGCCCAAGCTCCACAGGTAGCCACCATCAGTCCCTGAGGACGGGCAGGGAGGGGTGCGTCTGAATCCTGGGTCTGCCCTGCACAGAGGTGCCTTCCTCCCCAGACTGTCTTGTCTCCCCCAGGGGATGTGAACGTCATCCAGCCCAACTACCCCGCGGCAGCCCGAGACTTCCTCCGCACCTTCCGCAGCGGGCTGCTCGGCCCAGTGATGCTGGACAGGGACGTCCTGCAGAGACCCCCCTTGGCAGACCCCTGAACCAGTCCAGCTGGCAGGGGCCTCACTCCCGCCTGGCCCTTGGCACCAGAGATCGGGACATCCCAGGCCCTCACAGCCAAGAATTTGACCCTGGGACTCCCTTTCCCAGAATCTCCATGCTGGTCCCTGTACAGTACTCAGGTCTCGTCTCTAGGAAGGAGCCTGTACCTGCTGTCCCTCCGTGCCTGGCCAGCTGCCGGCTACAGGGCACGGTGCCCGGAGTCTGGGCATCGGGGCTGCTGACACCTCTGAGCTGTCCCTGTGTGCCTCACACACGCTGAGTATCTCTTAAGGAGAAGCTCATGTTTTCTTAGGAGGTGAAAGTACAGTCTGTAATTTAAACATTTTAAAAGCCTGTCTCTGCTGGTGGCTCATCTGTTGTCACCAGTAGCAGCTTGGGCCCACGTGTTAAGGCCCCTCTCGGCAAGAAAAATTGGGATATGAGCCACTTAGCAAGGGTTCTTGTGTTAGGTCCTTGATAGTGTCCTGGGTCCTGCAATAAAGACAATTCTGTTTGCCAGCAGAGTGTTTATTTCATGACACGACTAACATGTGCACACACGATGGACAGGAGGGTCCAGAGAGCTGTGGCAGAACCAAGGATTGTCTGTCCCCAGCTGCGTACAGGCTGCGAGGGTCACTGGTGTGGTCAGTGGGGACTCCAGAGCCTCCCACTGCCCCCGAGCACCTTCTAGCTAGCAGGACAGTGGGACTCTTCCCCGGGGAACTTGACCTAGCAGGCTGCATTCCAGCAAAGGGCAGAGGAAGGAAAGGGGGTGGGGGTGGACCTGGTCAGCTGCTTCGCCTCTTCTGTGTCCAGTGGGGGCCTGGCCTCCTGGAAACACCTGAGTTTCCGCAGGGCATCTCCCCTCCTGAAGGTGCCCACACCCGGAGCACACACACTGACCTCTCCTGAGATTACCCGCCCTGGGCACCGTCTGCTTCCTGCTGGAACCCTGACCAGTAGAGTGGGAAGAACTCCAGCGTGTGTCGGTGCCAAAGGCCAGACACACTCCCGGAATCAGGCTGGTGTGTGAAATAAGCTCTTGACTTGAGAATGCCGTTTCTGCCCCATCCACCACGTGGTGCCGTGCGGCCTGCGAGGGTGCCGGAGAAGCTGGCCCATGCCCCGGCCCCTCAGGTGGACCCGAGTCCCTGTGCAGACTCTCCTGCCTGCAGGTGCGGTGGCAGAATGGCCACACTGCCCACGAGGCCACAGCCTGCTGGTCTTTGGTCTGGAACGGAGGGAGGGGCAGTGGGCTTGCTGTACCCCGAGTCTGCCGGCGCTGTGAGTACAGTTGGATGCAGGGAGCTGTGTCCTGCAGCTCTGGGTCCTGGTCTTTGGAGAGAAATGCTTGGTCCAGGGTTCTGCTGGTAGCTTGGAGACCCTCCCCCTAACCAGACCTGGGTGTCAGCTGCGGGAGAGCAGAGGTCGCAGGTCCTCCCGGCCCCCCCCCCCCGGGAGGTGCTGGTGTCCATCAGCTCAGTCCAAAGGCCCCATGGTCTGGGGGCTGGGGGTGGGTTGAGGGCATATTCTGGAAGGCAGCCCAGCAGCAGGTGAGGCTTTCAGTGAGCACCGAAGGAGGGAGAGATCCAGAGGATCCAGGCCTGGGACATGGTCCGGCTGTGGGATGTGGGGTGGAGGATGTGGTAAAGAGCCAAGGCCCCCAGGGCTGAGCTCACGGGCTGTGACCCAGGCCCGAGGCTCAAGGGAGATGGGCCTCTGGGTGCCTGACGAGCAAAGGGCTGGCTTTCTGCAGAGGGTGCTTGGGTGCCAGAGGCAAACCCTTGCAAGGCCCGCCTGGCATTTCCTTAGAGGCCTCTCTGGGGGTCTCTCCTGTCCCCAGACTAGCCTCAGATGCTCAGACAGCTGTTGGAGGGGGCTCAGCTTCCCGGCTTCTTTTGCTGAGCCCGACGCTCTCACATCTGTCTGTGTTTGCTGGGTGCTGGGCCGGCCCCCGGCCGCTGCTGCCCGCCTCCAGGGACCTGCCTTGTGGCCGTGTTGGTTGCTGGTTCTGACTTGAGATCTGGCCTGCGCATTCACACCATTCACACCTTGCCCTCTCCTTCGGGCGGGGGGAGGGGGAGGGAGAGGCGCCAACTACAGATCTGCTTGAAGCAAAAGCAGGCTGTCCCTGGGGAGGGCTCTTTAGTGGGAGTGGCCAGGCCATCCCTGAGGACCAGCGAGCACTGATTCCAGAATGTGAACCTAAACCTCAAAGGAAATGAAAAGCTCTTGAAATTTAAACAATGTGGTTTTCCCCCCAAAATAGGTCCCAAGGAGAGTGACTTGTTTCAAGTGGGAGCAAAGTGGCCGCAAGGGGCCCCTAGTCTTGAGGGTGCCCAGGGAGGGGGCACGCCTCTGGGCCTGAGGGTGGGCTGGCAAGGCTGTGGGGCAGCTGTGGGGCGGGGGTGCTCTGGGCCCCGAAATCCCCAGACTGCCTCTCCTGGACAGGTGGTAGGCACAGCACAACCTGTGAGAGAAACCTCTCTTCTTCCCCAGAGCCACTAGTCCTTTGGTCCATTCTGGCTGCTTCTGTGGGGGAGGGCCCCAGGGTCCCCAGGGCCCGCCTCTTTGCCTGGTGGTCAGCACTGTCCATGCTCCTCAAGTGTCCGGGATGAGGTCAGGGGAGCCAGAATGGCTTGAACACCCTGGTTTGGCACATCTCTCTGGGCAGCTCGGGAGAGACGGTGGCTGCGGGCCAGGGTGGCAGCACAGGCACCGGCCTTTCTGGCTGGGGAGGACCCCGACCTCCAGGCGGTAGGTGGGGCATCCTGGAACTGAGGGGCCCTGGTCCTCTGGTCGGGTGGGAAATGGGGAGGCTGGAGAGGGACTTGGGCAGGGCGGAGAACAGGACGCAGCCTCCGGGTGCGTGAGAGGTAGAACAGGCTCTCTGGGTCGGAGGCGGTGGGCGGCGGTGGGCAGCGGTGGGAAAGGGCGCTGGGCGGCTGGCGGTCTCTGGGGCGGGCCGGAGGGGCCCGCGGGGAGGGCGCCGGCGGGGGCCAGGTCTGGCCCGGAGCGCGGCCGGGCCTACGGCCGCAGCAGCCCCAGGGCGCCCAGAGCGCCGCCCAGCAGCGGGCAGAGGCACGGGCTGCCGGTGGGCCCCACGCCCGAAGTCCATGCCCGGTAGCTGTAGAAGCCTTGGCCCGTCCGGTTGCCGCCCGGTGCCGCGTCCTCGTCGTCCTCCAGGTCGCGCTCCCCGGGGCCCGTGGCCCTCCTCCAGCTGGAGCCCGCCCCCAGGCCCGCGGCCGCCCCGGCTGCCGCCCCCGCCGCCCCCGCCGCCGCCACGCGCAGGGACGAGCCCGCGTAGCGAGGCGCCGGCCTCACGCGCACCCTCGGGGCCCCGCGCGCGCCCCCGCGCAGCCCTCCCCGGGCGCTGCCGCGAGCCCCTCCACGGCCACCCTTGGCCGCGCCGCTGTCGCAGAGGAAGGTGGCGGCTAGCAGCAGAGCCCAGCAAGTCGCGGCCGTCCAGTTCATCTTTGCGGAGCAAACCTGCGGTAAAACGCGGAAACGACCTCAGCTTCTGTGAGGATCAGGGGACCAGAGGACTCGGGGCCAGGGGCTCAGGGCCTGGGGACAAGAGCTCATGGGCTCTGGGACAGGGGGCTTAGGGACCGGGGGGCTCAGGGGCGGGGGCTCAGGGGCCTAGGATAGGGAGCTCAGGGCCTGGGGACAGGGGCTCAGGGCCTGGACACAGGCCTGGGGGACCAACGGGCTCAGGGCTTGGGGACAGGAGACTCAGCGTTTGGCAGTACAGGGCCCCCAGCATCTGGACTACCGGCTCGGGGCCTGGGTGGGCTGGGAGGATTAGGCATTCAGGTCTGGGTAGAGGGTGGAGTCTTGTTCAGTGACCAGTAAGGGGTGAGTTGAAGGGTGAGAGGGTTGAGCACCTGGGGGTTATTCTGTGCCTGGGGCTGAAGTGGGAGCAAAGAATGGGGGGTGGTGAACACCCTGCGGTCGGGGAGCTGAGGCCTGGAGGAGGGGGCCCCATATCCTGGGCTGCCCTGGGACCACCGACCCAAGCCTCCACGGCTTGGCGGGACCAGAGGCCGCACTGGGGTGGGGGATATATTTGAAGGACACAGTCTCGGGGACCGAGCGCCCCCAAGGATCCAGATCACCGTCTGGAGAAAGGACCAAGCGTGTGCCTCTGCCAGGCTCTTCCAGACCCTTTGGGGCAGCGCGCATCGGGGGCAGAGCCCGAGCAGGGGATTCTGGCCTCGCGGGCGGCGCGGAGACGCGCGGCGGTGACACAGTGCAGACCCCGCCCCCGCAGGCCCGGACCCAGGGCACAGTTCCCTCCCGCCCCACCCCCCGCTTGGCTGAGCAGCTGGGGCGGGGGACCGGGACGCGACGCAGGGCCTAATCCGGGCGCAGGGCCCCTCCGATCCTCTCGCGGCGCCTCCGTCCCCAGCCCCGCGGTTGCCCGCCCCAGCCTTCCGGTGCGCTCGGATCCCGCCGTCCGGCCTTACCTGCCACGGGCTTCTGTCAGAGCCGCGGGCTGGAGTGGGAAGGAGCGGGCTGTGGCGGAGACCCTGCACCCGAGCGCGGAGTCTGGCTTTTGCGCGAGGCCTCCGCCCTAGGAGTGGGGGCGGGCAGACGCGGAGGCTCATCCCCCGGGAGACGGGAAGGGAGGAGAAAGAGGCAGTCTGTGAGGAGCGCTCAGCCCCCCTCGCTTCCCAGCACCTTCATCCTCGCCGCACCCCGTCCTAACCTTCACCCCGTCCGCGCCAGCCCCCACCCCATCTCCTGATTCCACACACGTCCACCCACTCCGTCTCCATCCCCCAGGGGCACCCAACCCCACCCCATTTCTGCCGCACACGGCGCCCCACAACCTCCATCCTCACTCCACCCCTCCTCCTCCCCCTCCCTCGGACACTCCACCCCTTTCCCACCCTCTGCACCCTCTCCCGTTCCCCATCTTCATCCCTGCCCCAGGCGATGTGTCCCAGACACGGGCCGCGGAATGCTTTAGATCCCGGTGTCTAGTGCTTCTCACCGGGGAGGCCCAGAGAGGAGAGGATGATTATCCAGGGCCCCAGGGTATCCGGAAAGGAGATAATGGGTGACCTCTAACATCCTGCAGTGCCACTGTTCAGATCCCTCTGGGGAGCCCTCACCGTGGCCCCTCCACAGCAAGGGTACTTGGAACCCCACTGCCACACCCAGTCGGCCTTCCCAGTCCCTGCCGGATGGGACTCTGGGACTTCTTGAAACGGTGCTATCTTGCTATCCGCCTTTGTGGATATCCCACCCAGCCTCTCCGCCTGGGGACACCAGGCTCTCTTGATGACTCCACGACCTCCTCAACTGTGACCTGATGTGACGTGACCTCTCAGCTTCCATCAGACCCTCTAGATCCCCAGAGTCTCAGAACTGCTGCTCCACACACAATCCTGGCCCCCGAATTCCTGTGTTGGAGGCCTGACCCCTAGAACCTCAGAATGTGACTGTATTTGGAGACGGTGTCTTTACAGAGGTAATTAAGGTAAAATAAGGTTAGTAGGGCAGGACCTGATCTAATCTGACTGGTGTCCTTATAAGAAGAGGAGATCAGGGGGGCGCCTGGGTGGCTCAGTCGTTAAGTGTCTGCCTTCGGCTCAGGTCATAGTCCCAGGGTCCTGGGATCGAGCCCCGCATCGGGCTCCCTGCTCAGCGGGAAGCCTGCTTCTCCCTCTCCCACTCCCCCTGCTTGTGTTCCCTCTCTCGCTGTCTCTCTCTGTCAAATAAATAAATAAAATCTTAAAAAAAAAAAAGATCAGGACACAGACATGCACAGGGACAGCCGCGTGAGGACACAGGGAGAAGGTGGCCTTCTGTGAGCCAAGGAGAGAGGCCTCAGAAGGAACCAGCCCTGCCCACACCCTGTCTCAGACTTCCAGCCTCCAGAACCACGAGAAAATGAATTTCTGGTGTTTAAGCCACTCCATCTATGGTACTTTGTTATGGCAGCCCGAGTAAAGTAATAGAGAACCCAAGGGTTTCTTTTTTTTTTTTAAAGATTTTATTTATTTATTTGACAGATAGATACATAGCGAGAGAGGGAACACAAGCAGGGGGAGTGGGAGAGGGAGAAGCAGGTTTCCTGCCGAGCAGGGAGCCCGATGCGGGGCTCGATCCCAGGACCCTGGGATCATGACCTGAGCCGAAGGCAGACACTTAAGGACTGAGCCACCCAGGCGCCCCGAGAACCCAAGGGTTTCTAAAGTCCACATGGAAAAGTAAAAAAAAGTACTAATATAACTCATTTTGAAAAACAAGATCAAAGAAGAAGGACACCCTGTCAGATATTAAGATGCTATAAAAGGTCATGGTAATAACACTACCTAGTCTTGGCAAGGAACAGAGAGCAGTACAGACAAACAAGAGGATCACTAACAGACTCATGGAGGAACTTACACATGCCTACAGGAGTAGAACAAGATTGAGAATGTGATGGAGAGTGGGAAACTAAAAGAACCAAACGGAAATTCTAGAACTGAAAAGATACACTTAAAAACGCAGGTTAGATATGGCCAGGGAGAATTAGTAACCTGGAAGATGAGAAGAAAATATCCAGAAGAAAACACAGAGAGAAAGCAAGTGTATACAACACGCTCTTGGGGCAGAGGGGACGTGCAGCAGGCCCGCCCCACACGGACCCCACACGGACCCCACACGGGCCCCACACGGACCCCACACGGGCCCCACACGGACCCCACGTGGACGTGGGGAACCAAAAGGAGAGCAGCAGAAGAATGAGGCAGAGGCAGTGTTTAGGGGCACAGTGCTGACCATTTTCAAAAACCAATGAGGCAAAGCACAATTCTAGAAACATCACAAATTCCAAGCATGATAAATACAAAGAAAACAATGCCCTGGCAACCAAACACCAAACGTCTTGTTAGAAGATCTTGAAAGCTTCCGGAAGTGGGGGAAACCCAATTACCTAAAAGGAGTAAAAATAAGCTGACTTCTCCACAGATGTAAGGAGCAGCTGACAACACGGAAGTGTGGTTTGCAGAGCTGATGACAGCCGGGTGGTCAGAAGCCAAGAGGCACAGATAAAAAACGTGTCACACGAGCAGCCAGAAGGGAAAGGAGGCTAACACAGCAGTACTCGTCAGACCGAGCCGACTTGAAGCCTGACGGAGGAAGGCAAAAAGCATTACTGGAGACAAAGAGTAACACTTCTTAATGATAAAAGGTTAAATTTAGCAAGATGACAACACAGTTCTAAATTTCAGAACCTCAAAATAATAAAGCAATGCAGTAAGAGAATATTTACAGCACCAAATCATTTCCATGAATTTAAAACTCTCACATGCCAAGCAATGCGACATGTCTGCAGCTACGTGGGTACTCTCCAAGGGCACACACCAAACACATGGCACCGCGGGCCACTGCAGGGGAGGGACTGCAGTGTGGGAAGCAATGGGATCAAGTAAGACGCACTCACCCTGACCAGGGACAAGAGCCCAATAAGAAGGAAAATGCTGGGTCAACCCAATTTCTGCCCCTAAGTGCCAGAGAACAAAGAAGAGGCAGAAAAGCCAGGTATGGGTAGGCCATCTACTCACTAGACCCGTCAAGTTGTAAGTCAAATGACATTCTTGTTTCTGAGAAAAGGTGGCAAGTGTGTGGCCTATGGCACCGTCGGGCCTTGCCCGGACACCTGGTCCACTGTCCAGCCAGCTGAGGTTGGTTGCAGAGTCTGCTCTAAGGCGCCGGGCCTTAGGCAATGGAGGCCATCCCGGTGGGCTTAGGGACAGGGCAGGTGGGGCCCAGCAGGGCAGGAAGCGGGGCTGGTCACCATGGAAACTGGCCATGTCCCAGGTGGTGAAGGGAGTGACAGTGAGGAGGGGTCTTCCTGTGAGCTGGGGTCTGCACTCTTCCTGGCTGATGGCCCTGCTGGGGAGCGGTCCCCCGCTCAGGTGCTCATGCTTCCTGGAAGAAGTGGCAGGAAGCTCCGGCATTTCCCCTGCTTGTCCAGATGCTCTCGTGGGCACCCTGTGTTCCTGGCAGCTCTGGCGCAGAGGGAGAGAGCCTGGTGGCGGGCAGGAGGCTGTGAGCAGATGAGAGGAGGGGCATTTGGGACTTTTCCTCCTGCAGCTGGCACTCAGGAGGGACCCGGGGCTTGGAGGAGTTTGGTCAGAGCCTCCCTGATGTCACGATTCTGCAGGCAGTAAATGCTGGGATTGGGCAGTGGCGTCACAACTGAGTAGACCACGGACACCAGCTTGTTGAGGTCGAAGGAGCTGGCAGTGTGAGGCCAGGCGTACATGAAAATAGTGGTGGTGTAGAAGGTGGCCACCACCACCAGGTGGGAGGCGCAGGTGGAGAAGGCTTTCCGGCGGCCGGCCCATCCCAGGATCCTCAGCACCGTGGCCAGGATGTGTGCGTAGGAGACCATGGTCACCAGCAGGGAGGTTGCGAGCACAGCCAGGGCTGCCACGACGTCCAAAACTTCGAGGTGTCAGAGTAGGGGTGAGATGTCACAGAAGAAGTGGTTGAGGACATTGGGGCCACAGAACCTGAGGCGGAAGATGAGAGCCATGGACACGAAAGAGGCCAGGAAGCTGCCCAGCCAGGCGCTGAGGGCCAGGTACAGACAGAGCTTCCAGTTCATGGTGGCTGGGTAGTGCAGCAGGCGACAGATGGCCAGGTACCGGTCACAGGCCATGGTGGCCAGGAGGAAGCACTTGGAGGAGCTGAGCGAGAGGAAGAGAAACAGCTGGGTGAGGCATCCTGAGAAGGAGATGGTCCTTGCCCACACCAGGAGGCCAGCCAGCAGCTTGGGGACGGTCACCGAGGTGTAGAGGGTCTCCAACACGGGTAGGTTGGCCAGGAAGAAGTACATGGGCGTGTGCAGTTGATGGCTGGCTCGGATGGTCACCACGATGACCAGGTTCTCCAGGATGGTCACCAGGTAGATGATGAGGAATACCCGAAAAGCAGCTCCCGAAGGTGGCACAGTTCTGGGAAGCCCAGCAAGATGAATTCTGTTACCAGGATCTCAGTGGAGTTGCTCATGGCCCTCCCTGGTGGGGAGGTTACTTCTGAGCACCCTGGAACAGCAGAGAGATGCAGGTGTGATTGTCCGCTGAGGGCTGAGAAGTCTCTCAGGTGCTGCCCTACTGACCTGTCACCACCCACCCTAAGTCTAACACATAGTTACCCAGAGCTAGCACCCAGCAAAGGGGCGTTGGGTGCAGATACTCTTTCTCCCGATTTCATATAGAAGCCCTCAGGCGTAGGCTCTTCCTGCCCCAACACACAGCTACAGGGCCAGGTGTGTGCACCCATACGCACACACACACACACACCCATCCTTCCAGGTGCACACACACATACGCACACCAGGTGTGCACTTTTTACACACTCCCGGGTGTGCATCCCCCTCATCTCCTCCCCAGGTGCATATATACTTCCACACACACACCTAGGTGTGCGCAACACACAGCAAGAGAGAAGACCCATTCTGTCTGGTGTGCCTTTTCGGGCTGTGTCCCTGGGCGCTTTCCTGGTCTCATCCAGGTCTCCTCCCAGAAGAATGCTCCTTCATGTTGCTCATGCCTGGGGAAGGGCACCACTTCTATCTGATGGCCAGTGAGCTCTCTAGGGCTGAGCAAAGCGGCCAGGGGATTTGCAGAAGGGAGGGAGGCTCATCCCCAGCTTTGATGTCTCCAAGGAGACCATGCCTGAGCCAGCCTGAGGTCTTCATCTTGTGTTTTCTGAGCAGCAAAATGGCTGTTTGGGGGATGGGCAGAGCGGTCCACTCAGACCGGCTAAGGGGCTGTGCAGTTTAGGACTTTGGTAGGACACCCCTGGAGTTAGGTGTCTGAATGATGGGCAGATCTCGGGGAGAGGGTCGGCAAGGGCAGAGCTGGGGCAGGGGTCCCCGCTGGCGGCCCAGAGGCTCCTCCGGGCTTTCCTGCCCCTCTCGGGGGAGGGTGAGCCTCAGGACCCTCCCCTGCTCCGCCCTGGGAGTCTGGGGAGCAGGCCGGGGTTCGAGCTGTCCCCATGGACAAGAGTGCCCGACGGAGGGTCCTCCGGGCCCCGGGCCGAGGGGGCGGCCGCTCCTGCTCACCCCGGGAGGGGACCGCGCTCGTGGAGCTGCCCCCGGCGACCCTCAGCCCTGCTGGGAGCGGGCTGTTGGAGGGTGGGCTGCGCGGGCTGCTCAGAGCTGGGGGGGGGCACAAGCCGGGGTGCGGAGGGATGAGGACCGCCCCCCAAATTCTTGGTGAAGTGTCTGCAGGACAGGGGGTGGGGCGTCGGTCGGTGGGACCCCTTGGACCCCCAGGCTGAGGGCACCGGGGGTTCGGGGTATCAGGGCCCGAGCGCTGGTCCAGGATCTCCTGCCCTGCGGTCTGTGCGGCCCAGTCTGGCGGCGGGGGCTGGAGACCCTCCCTGAAGGCGCGGCCCGCCTAGGCTTCCCCAGGCCCCTTGCCTCAAGAACCACCTTCCCCCGCAGGAGATGCGGGGCCTCCGCCGGGGCTCCGCAGGACTCCGAGGGTCTGTGGGAAAGCACGCCACATCTCACTCGCTCCGGCTGCCTCTGGACCCAGGTGGTTTTTATCCGGCTCACTAGCGGCCTTGCCCCCACCCTGGGCTTCTGCTCTGGGTCTGGAGACTCTGCGAATTCTCACCTGGGCGGGACTCTCAGAACAGTTTGTGGAGGAGCGCTGCAGGGTGTCTGGAGGGAAGGTGTAGGCCTTCCCGCTTTCTCCGCAGTGACAAATAGGTCTTTGCATGTCGCCTGCCCTCCAGGCGCCCAGGCACGGGTGAGGCCCGCCCTCAGGGCCCTTCCCCTGGGGTTCAGTTTCTTTCTTTTCCACGCATGCCCTTTATTCATTTAGTGATAAAGTAGTATGTATAACCACTGGTAAACCTACTCCTGGTGCAAGACGCAGACACTCAGCTCCTCCCCCCCTGCACCTGTGCTCCCCTCTCTGAGGGACCACTCTCTGGAATTCCCTTGCTGCTTCATGTATTTTAGTTACAGATAACAATATCGTTTAGTTTCGCTGTATTCAGACTGTAAGGAAGGGTGTCCTGCTGTATGTTGTCCTTTGGGTCTTGCCTTTTCCTGTCCCTAAGATTCTTGCTCTTCTTGGCAGCTGGGCTGCATTTATTTGACACCTGTAGAATAATCTGCCCCATCTCCTCAACTCAGTGGACTCCGGCTACTTCTGCCTGGCCCCCTTCCCTGTCTGGTGGCTTGAAAACTCCCAAGGCAATAAGCCAGGAAAGTTGAAACCCCTTCCCTTTGCTTTCCATCTCTCAGAGTCACCATCTTTTATTGCCTCACGTTCAGGGTCTTGAAAACCACTTTTTTTTTTTTTTTTTTCCACATATTTTGTCTTTTTCCTTTCAGGTGGGACAGTAAATCCAATTTCTGTATTCCATCTTGGCTAGAAGTGGGAGTCAAAGTTCAGTCATCCCCTGCACTTACATCTGCCTCAGTGTCCCCGAGCTCCAGTGTGTGTCTCCTCCTTTTGGCCCCCAAACCATGCATGACATCCAGAACTCCCGTCCCTTTACCTGCCCTCCAGGGACACGGTCCTGCATTGCTTCTTGTCCGACATCCGAAAACAGTTGTTAAAGACATATAGTATTTGTGTAATTATAGTATTATATATAATTATAATCATATTGTATACTTTATTTAATTTTGTCATTGTTTATGGTGGAGGGCTAGACTGATAAAAGCTCATTTTTTTTTGTGGCTGGAAACATCTTTATACGTTCTCAAAATTAATAGTCTCTTATGTGTTGCAATATCTTCTCTCAGTTTTTAACTTATTTTTCATTTTCTTTAAGATGTCTTTTGATGAACAGATGTTCTTAAATATTTTCACATGCTTTTAATTAAGGTATAATACAGCCGAATCTACTCTTTTTAGTGTATAGTTCTGCAAATTTTGGCAAATGTATATAATTATGTAACCACCACCACAATAAAAATATAGAAGGGTTCCAATCTCCAAAATTTCCTCTATGCTGTCCTTTTGTAAATAAACCGCCCCATCCCCAGTTCCTTGCAAATCTGTTTTCTGTTCCTATAATTTTGACTTTTCCAGAATGTTATATAAATAGTATCAAAAGAGTGTCCTATTTGAGTCTGGCTTCCTTTGCTTAGCGTACTACCTTTGTGATTCAGCCACGCTGTTGCGTCGATCAGCTCTGTTTCTTTTATTGTCTGTAGTATTCCACTGTATGGAAAGACCACAGATTATCCATTCCCCAGCTGAGGCACATTTAGGTTGTTTCCAGTTTTTGCTGATTATGAATTAAGTCACTATAAACATTTGCTTATACTTTTCTTGTGTAAGTGTAAGTGCGGGTTATATGGTAAGTGTATGTTTAACTTCGTAAGGAGCTGTTGTCCGCAGTGGCTATACCATTTTGCACTTGGTATTGAGTTTGGGAAACTGTTATTCTAAATAGTTTGTAGTGGTATCTCCTTGTGTTGTTGGGTTTTTAAAAAAGATTTTATTTTTAAGTAATGTCTACACCCAGCATGGGGTTCGAACTCACAATCCAGAGATCAAGAATCGCACACTCTACTGACTGAGCCAGCCGGGCGCCCCTCCTGTTGGTTTTTATTAGCATTTTCCTATTGACTAATGATGTGACTGTCTGTTTGTGTGCTTAGTACCCAGTCTTTGGTGAAATGCCCATTCAAGTCTTACACCCATTTGTTTATTGAGTTGATAGTTTCTTTGCCTTTGAAGTTTGAGAATTTTAAATTCTGAATGCAGATATTCTATCAAGTATTTGATTTGTTTCACTCCCCCCCAAATCATGGCTTGTATCTTGACTCTACCAATAGTCTCTTGAAGATCAGAAGTTCTTCAGTTGATGAAATCCTGTTTATATTTTTTTTCTTTTATGGATTGTGCTTTTAATGTTGTATTGAAGAAATTTTTGCCTCATGAACATTTTCTCTGTATGTCTAAGGTTTTATACTTAGGTCACTGGTCCATTTTGAGTATGAGATACAGAGCGAAGTTCATTTTTTTGCATATGGATAGCTGATTTTTCTGGCACTGTTTGTTGAAAATTGGATTACCTTTCATCTTTGTGAAAATCAGTCATGTGTGGGTCTCATTTCCAGATTCTCTAGTCCATTCCACTTCTATATGTCTATCTTTCCCCAGTACCACACTGTCTTGATTACTACAGCTTTGTGGGCCTTGCAACCAGGTAGGGGTAGTGTGGCTTCTCTGACTTTGTTCTTTTTTCTAAATAGCTTTGGCTCTTTTAGCTCCTTTTCTCTTCCCTGAATTTTAGATTCAGCTTATTGTTTTTTTTTTTTTTTTTTAAAGATTTTATTTATTTATTTGATAGAGACACAGCGAGAGAGGGAACACAAGCAGGGGGAGTGGGAGAGGGAGAAGCAGGCTTCCCGCTGAGCAGGGAGCCCGATGTGGGGCTCGATCCCAGGACCCTGGGACCATGACCTGAGCCGAAGGCAGACGCTTAACGACTGAGCCACCCAGGCGCCCCTCAGCTTATTGTTTTCTATAAAAATTCTGTCAGAATTTTATTGAATCTATAGGTTAGGTTGGGAGCATTAGCATCTTTACAATATTCTCCAATCCATGAACATGGTATATTTCTCTATTTATTTATGTAATCTTTGATTCCTTTCATGAGTGGTTTGTAAGTTTTAGCATGTTTTGTAAATATCTTTCCCGAGCTTATAGCATCTCTTTTTCAGTTCCTTTAGGATGTCTTTTGATGAACCGTTTTCTTTTTTTTTTTAAAGATTTTTTTATTTATTTGACACAGAGAGAGAGGGGGAGAGAGGGAGAGAGCGAGCACAAGCAGGGGGTGCAGCAGGCAGGGGAGAAGCAGGCTCCCAGGTGAACAAGGAGCCCGATGTGGGGCTCGATCCCAGGACCCTGGGATCATGACCTGAGCCAAAGGCAGCCGCTTAACCGACTGAGCCACCCAGGCTCCCCTGGTGAACAGTTTTCAAAATTACTTTAGAACAGTTTTAGATTTATAGAAAAGTTGCAAAGGTATTACAGACAGTTCCCATACACCCCCTAACCAGTTTCCTCTAGTGCTAATAACTTACATTAGTAAGGTACATTTCTCGAATTAATGAACCAATACTGATATGTTCTTATCAATTAAAATTTGTAATTTATTTGGATTTCCTTTTTTTGTAGATATTCATTTCCATTTCCTGTTTTTATTTTAATTTTTAAAAATTTTATTTAAATTCTAGTTAGTTGACATATCTTGCAGTATTGGTTTCAGGATTAGAATCCAATGATTCATCACTTACATTCAACACCCAGTGCTCATCACAACAAGTGCCCTCCTTTTTATTTGGATTTCCTTAGTTTCCTTAGTTTTTCCTTAGTTTTTATCCAATGTCCTTTTTCTATCCAATAGAGGATCCCACATTACATTCAGTTGTCATATCTCCTTAGGCTCCTCTTGGCTGTGAGTTTCTCAAACTTTCTTTATTTTAATTTTTATTTTTTATGAACATGACAGTTTTGAAGAGTTCTGGTCATCTGTTTTGTACAATGTCCCTCAATTGGGATTTGTCTGATGTTTTTCACATGATTAGACTGGGGTGGTGGGTCTTCAGAGGAAGACCACAGACATGACTTGCCATATTCAGCACATCACATTAAGGGCACATGCTATCTGCAGGGATGGTCATGGTTGGTCACCTGGCTGAGGCCATGTGTCAGGTTTCTCCACTGTCAAGTTACCCACCTCCCTTCCATACTGCCCTCTTTGGAAGGAGGTTGCCGTGCACAGCCCATATCGAAGGGGTGGGAAGTCGTGTTCTCCCTCCTTGAGAGAGGAACATGTACACAAATTGTTTGGAATTCTTCCTCATGGGACATTTGTCTATTCTTTCCATTTATTTATCCAATTGTTCGTTTGTATTGGTACAGATTCATGGATATCTATTTCATACTTTGGGTTATATTCCGGTACTACTGTGTTAATTTTTTGCTGTCCCAGCTTTGGCCAGTGAGAACACTCAGTTGTTTCCTGGGCCCCTTTGACGTACCCCACCATTGTGTTTTTTTTCTCTTTGAACACTTACTAAATTTCTGGCACTATGCGATGTTCCAGACTCATCCTGCATATTTCTTTCCCCAGGTGTAGATTCAGCCGTTTCTCCAAGGAGACCTGGTGCTTTTTATTAGACAGTAATATTAGAAATGAACACCTGGGCACTCACTAGGTATGCTTGTTGCTCCTGGGTATTGTCACTTCTAGGCCCTCCCAGCTGACAGAGCAAAGAGGTGTGTGTGTGAATATTAATCTGTGCCTGTGCACCATCTATAAACACTTATGTACGTAGCCATCTGTACCCATATTAAGTGGAACACAAGATCTTACTGACATCTCCACCTCTAATCCACCACCATGCGGGTCATTCCAGCCTCCTGCCCTCACTGGTCTGTAAATCCAACATCTGCTTACTTAACTCTTCAATTCCAGTGTACATGCATAGTGGCAACAGGATTGTAACTTGTACTCTGTCAGGAAAATGCTTCGTCAGCTGGGGTGCAATGCTTGTGTAGTTTCTTTTGCTATTGGTCTTACAGACTCCACTCATTTCCGAGGTTATTTAGATCAGCACCTTTACACCCCACCTCTACAGTTGGATTGTTTGCCACCTTCTGCATTCCATCCCGGATCCCCGAATGTCCTAAGTGACTTTTCAAAAATTTGCATACATTAAAATTCACTTCTTCTGTGGTAAATCTCCATGGGTTTCAACAAGTATCATGTATCCATCATTACACTATCATACAGAGTAGTTTCCCTTCCCTAAAAGTCCTCTGAGCTTTACCTACTAAACACTCTCCTTTCCCTTGAACTGATCATTTTACTGTTGTCTCCATAGTTTTGACTTTTCAGAATGTCATATAATTGGAATCATACAGTATGCAGACTTTTCAGACTTTATCCATTCACCTATTAAAGGACATATTGGTTGCTTCTAGTTTTCAGTGATTATGGATAAAGCTGCTATCAACATTCATGTGCACTTTTTTTGTGTGGGCATAAGTGTTCAAATCAGTTGGGTAAATACCTAAGAGTGTGATTGTTGGGTCATATGACAAGAGTATGTTTAGCTGTATAAGAATTTGCCAAACTATCCTCCAAAGTGGCTTTATCATTTTGCTCTTTTACTAGCAATGTTGCTCTGCATCCTTGCCAGCATTTTGCACTTGTCAGGTTTTTGAATTTTAGCCATTCTTATAGGCATGCAGTAGTATCTCATTGTTTTAATTTGCAATTTTCTAGTAACATATTTTTTGACCACCTTTTCATTTCATATGCTTATTTTCCATCTGTATATGTTCTTTGGTCAGGTGTTAGAGGTGTTTTTTTTTTATTTTTTATTTTTGGTGGGGGGAGAGACAGAAGAGAGAGAGAGAGAGCATGGAGAGGAGGGGCAGAGGGAGAGGGAGAGAGAATCTTAAGCAGGCTCCACACCCAGCGCATAACCTGACACTGGGCTTGATCTCAAGACCCTGAGATCATGACCTGAGCCAATATCAAGAGTTAGACGCTTAGCCAACTGAGCCACCCAGGTGCCCCTTAAAGATCTTAATTTTAACAGATTTTCAGAAATTTAAAGATTTTCTTTTATGATTCACATTCTTTTAAAGGAAATACTTGACTACTCTGAGGTCAGAATAATATGCATCTATATATTAATGGAAATGTTTTAAGATTTCCTTCTTTTTGGCATTTTTTTCATTTTCCTTTTTTTAAAATCTAAGGTGAAATTAACACAACAAAACATGAACTAGTGAGAGTGTGTAGTCCAGCGGGATTTAGTGATGTTGGGCCACTGTTGTCTCTGCTGGCTTCAGCATGTTCTCATCACCCCAAGAGGAAGCTCTGTGCCCCATTCTTCATTCCTCCCTCTCCAGCACTGGCAGTCACCAATTTGCCTTCTGTCTGTGAGCTATCTATCCTAGATATTTCATACAAATGGAATTATACAGTATGTAGTGTTTTATGTCTGGCTTCTTTCCTTTAGCTGTGTTTTCAAGGTTCATCCATGTTGTAGCATGGACCAGTGCTTCATTCCTTTTTACGACTGGATAATATTCCATTGCAAGTATTTACCACATTTTATCTCTCCATTCATCTGTTGATGGACATTAGGGTTGTTTCTACTTTTTGGCTACTGTGAGTAGTACTGCTATGAACATTCATGTGTAAGTATTTGTTTGCATATTGGTTTTCAATTCTCTTGGATATATACCTGTGAATGGAATTGCTGGGTCATATAATAATTCTATGTTTAACTTTTTGAGGAATTGCCACAGTTTTTCACAGAGGCTGCACCATTTTACATTCCCACTAGCAGTGTACAAGGATTTCAATTTCTGTACATTTTCACCAACATTTATTCCATTAAAAAAATTAAAGGCATTATAGTGGGTGTGAAGTGGTATCTCAAGGTTTTGATTTGCATTTCTCTTATGACTAATGGTACTGAGCATCTTTTCATGTTCTTGTTGGCCATTTGTGTGTCTTCTTTGGAGAAATGTTTATTCAAGTCCTTTGCCCATTTTTAAGTTAGACTGTTTGTCTTTTAGTTGTTGAGATGTAAGAGTTTTTTTTTTTTTTAAATATATTCTGGATACTAGACCCTTATTGAACATAAGATTTGCAAATACTTTATCCCATTTTGTGAGTTATCATTTCAATTTCTCAATACTATTCTCTGATGCACAAAAGTTTTGAATTTTTATGAACTCCAATTCATCTATTCTTCCTTTTGTTGCTCTTGATGTCATATCTAAGAATCCTTTCCCAAATCCAAGGTTATAAAGATTTGCTCTTATATTTTCTTTAATGAGTTTTATAGTTTTAACTAATATAGTTTCATTGTTGATCCATTTTGAGTTAATTTTGGTATATGGTATGAGGTAGAGTTCCAACCTCATTCTTCTGCAGATGGATGTCCAGTTGTGACAGCCTATTTGTTGGAGAGACTATTCTTTCCCTATGGAATGGTCTTGGTACTTTTGTCAAAAAGTAGTTGATCATAGAAAGGGGCTTATTTCTTGATGCCTGAATCTATTCCATTGATCTGTATGTCTATCCTTATTGCCAGTACCACACTCTTTTGATTACTATAGCTTTGTAGCAAGTTTTGAAATCAAGAGGTGTGAGTCCTACAATTTTGTTCTTTTTCAAGATTGTTTTCATTATTCTGGGCCCATTGCTAATCCATATTGATTTGAGAATCAGTTTTCTCAATTTTGCAAGAAAAGGAAAAAAGTCATTGTTATTCTTTTAAAAAATTTAAATTCAGTTAGTTCATGTATATTGTATTATTAATTTCAGGGGTAAAATTTAGTGATTCATCAGTTGTATATAACACCCAGTGCTCATCACATCAAGTGCTCTCCTTAATGTCCATCACCCAGTTACCCCATCCCTCTACCCCCCACCCCTCCCGCAACCCTCAGTTTGTTTCCTAGAGTTAAGAGTCTCTTATAGTTTGTCTCCTTCTTTATTTTCATCTTATTTTATTTTTCCTTCCCTTCCCCTATGTTCACCTGTTTTGTTTCTTAAATTCCACATATGAGTAAAATCATATGGTATTTGTCTTTCTCTGACTGACTCATTTCACTTAGTGTAATACCCTCTAGTTCTATCCATGTCATTGCAAATGGCAAGATTTCATTCTTTTTGGTGGCTGAGCAATATTCCATTGTATACATATACACACACACCCACCATGTCTTCTTTATCCATTCATCAGTCTATGGACATCTGAGCTCTTTCCATAGTTTGGCTATTGTTGATAATGCTGCTATAAACACTGGGGTGAATGTGTCCCTTTGAGTCATTATGTTTGTATCCTTTGGATAAATACCTAGTAGTGTAATTGCTGGGTTGTAGGGTAGCTCTACTTTTTAAGGAACTTCCATACTGTTTTCCAGAGTGGCTGCACCAGCTTCATTCCCACCAACAGTGTAAGAGTGTTCCCCTTTCTCTGCATCCTCACCTGTTTTGTTAATTTTGTGTTTGTTTTGTGTTGTTAATTTTAGCCATTCTGACTGGTGTGAGGTGGTATCTCATTGTGGCTTTAGTTTGTATTTCCCTGATGCTGAGTGATGTTGAGCATTTTTTCATTTGTTTCTTGGCCATTTGTATGTCTTCTTTGGAGAAATGTCTGTTCATGTCTTCTGCCCATTTCTTGACTGGATTTTTTTTGTTGTTGTTTTTTTGGGTGTTGAGTGTGATAAGTTCTTTATAGATTTTGGATACTAACCCTTTATCTGATAAGAGATTTGAAAGCGTCATCTTCCATTCTGTAAGTTGGCATTTAGTTTTGTTGGCTGCTTCCTTTGCCGTGGATGAAGTTCTAAAACCAGGCAAAGACCTGCTAAAAAGGACTGTGACAGACCAATATCCCTGATGAACATGGATGCCAACATTCTCACCAAGATACTAGCCAATTGGATCCAACAGTACATTTTTTAAAAAGATTTTATTAATTTATTTGACAGAGAGAGACACAGTGAGAGAGGGAACACAAGCAGGGGGAGTGGGGGACGGAGAAGCAGACTCTCCCACTGAGCAGGGAGCCCAATGCGAGGCTCAATCCCAGGACCCTGGGATCATGACCTGAGCCGAAGGCAGATGCTTAATGACTGAGCCAACCAGGCGCCCCGGATCCAACAGTACATTAAAAGGATTATTCACCATGACCAAATGGGATTTATTCCTGGGATGCAACGGTGGTTCAACATCCACAAATCAACCAATGTGATACACCTCATTAACAAAAAAAAGGACAAGAACCATATGATCCTCTCAATAGATGCAGGAAAAGCATTTGACAAAATACAGCATCCTTTCTTGATAAAAACTCTCTTCCATGTAGGGATAGAGGGAACATACCTCAATATCATAAAAACCATATACAAAAAACTCACAGCAAGTATCATCCTAAATGGGGAAAAACTGAGAACTTTTCCTCTGAGGTCAGGAGCATGACAGGGATGTCCACTCTCACCTCTGTTTTCAACATGGTACTGGAAGTCCTAGCCTCAACAATCAGACAACAAAAAGAAATAAGAGGCATCCAAGTCATCTAAGAAGAAGTCAAACTTCCACTCTTCACAGATGACATGATACTCTATGTAGAAAACCCAGAATACTCCAGGAAAAAATTGCTAGAACTGATAAAGGAATTCATCAAAGTGGCAGGATATAAAATCAATGCACAGAAATCAGTTACATTTCTATACACCAATAATGAGACAGAAGAAAGAGAAATTAAGGAATCGATCCCATTCACAATTGCACCAAAAACCATAAGATACTTAGGAATAAACCTAACCAAAGAGGTAAACTATCTGTACTCTGAAAACTATAGAACACTCATGAAAGAAATTGAGGTAGACACAAAGAAATGAAAAAACATTCCATGCTTATGGATTGGAAGAACAAATATTGTTAAAATGTCTATGCTACCCAAAGCAATCTATGCATTCAATGCAATGCCTATCAAAATACCATCAACATCTCTCACAGAGCTGGAACAAATAATCCTAAAATTTATATGGAACCAGAAAAGACCCCAAATAGCTAAAGGAATGTTGAAAAAGAAAACCAAAGCTGGAGGCATCACAATTCCGGACTTCAAGCTGTATTACAAAGCTGTAATCATCAAGACAGTATGGTACTGGCACAAAAACAGACACATAGATCAATGGAACCGAATAGAGAACCCAGACATGGACCCTCAACTTTATGGTCAACTAATCTTTGACAAAGCAGGAAAGAATATCCAGTGGAAACAAGACAGTCTCTTCAACAAATGGTGTTGGGAAAACTGGACAGCCACATGCAGAAGAATGAAACTGGACCATTTCCTTACACCATGCATGAAGATAAACTCAAAATCGATGAAAGACCTAAATGTGAGACAGGAATCCATCAAAATCCTAGAGGAGAACACAGGCAGCAATCTCTTTGATTGCAGCACCCTCCAAAGGCAAGGGAAACAAAAGCAAAAATGAACAATTGGGACTTCATCATTGTTATTCTGATAGGGTTTGCATTGAGTCTGTAGGTCACTTTGGGTGGCAATGCCAAAACAATCTTAACTCATCTGATCCATGAATATTGGTTGTCTTTCCATGTATTTAGGTCTTTTTTAAAAAAGATTTATTTATTGGGGTGCCTGGGTGGCTCAGTCGTTAAGCATCTGCCTTCGGCTCAGGTCATGATCCCAGGGTCCTGGGGTCGAGCCCCGCATTGGGCTTCCTGCTGCGTGGGAAGCCTGTTTCTCCCTCTCCCACTCCCTCTGCTTGTGTTCCCTTTCTCGCTGTGTTTCTCTCTGTCAAATAAATAAAATCCTAAAAAAAAAAATTTATTTATTTATTTATTTATTTATTTATTTATTTATTTATTTATTTTAGAGAGGGAGAACGTGCAGGGGGAGGGGTAGAGGGAGAGACTGAGAGAAACCCAAGAGGACTCCATGCTGAGCAGAGGAGCCCAATGTGGGGTTTGATCCCATGTTCCTGAGATCACAACCTGAGCTGAAACCAAAATGCCGATGCTTAACCAACTGTGCCACCCAGGTGCACCTGTATTTAGGCCTTTATTAATTTTTTGCCACAATGTTTTGTAGTTCTTAGTGTAGAAGTCTTTTCCCTCCTTGGGTAATTTATTCCTATATATTTTATTCTCTTCTGGTGCTTTTATAAATGGAATTGTTTTCTTAATTTACACTTTGAATTGTTCATTGCATATTTCAGAAACAACTGATTCTGCGGTTGAACTTTGCTGAACTTACTAATTCTAGTTATTTTTTGGGTATAGATTCTTTGGGATTTTCTATATAAAGGATCATGTCATCTGGGAATAGAAATAATTTTACTTTCTGTTTGGATGCCTTTATTATTTTTTTCTTGCCTAATTGCTCTGGCTAGAGCTTCCAGTGTGATGTTGAATAGCATCCTGAAAGCTGGTATTCTCATCTTGTTCCTGTTCCCAGCAGGAGAGCTTTCAGTCTTTCATTATCGAGAATGATGGCAACTGTGGATTTTTCATAAATATCCTTAATCATGTTGAAGAAGTTCTTTTCTTTATCTAGTTTTGTCAGTATTTGTATCATGAAAGTATGTTGAGTTCTGTCAACTGGTTTTCCTGCATTTCCTATATTTCTCTCCTTCATTCTGTTAGTGTGATGTATTCTCTTCTATTGATTTTCACGTGTTGGACCACACTTGTATTCTGGGGATAAATCCCACCGGTCATGTTGTATAACCCTTTTAACATGCCATGGATTTGGTTTTCTAGTGTTTTTGTTGAGGATTTTTGCATCTATATTTGTAGATATTGGTATGTAGTTTTCTTGTGGTGTCTTTGTTTGGCCTTCTTATTAGGTAGTGCTGGCCTCACAGAATACATTAGCAAGGGTTCTTCTCTCTTCTATTTCTTGGAAGATTAGGCAAAGCTGTTGATTCTTCTTTAGTTGTTTGGTAGAATTAATTAGTGAAACCATCTGGTCTTGGGCTTTTCTCTGCTGGAGGTTTTTGAGTACTGATCAATTTCTTTACTTGATATAGGTCTTTTCAAATTGTTTGTTTCTTCTTGAGTCAGTTTTGCTATCTGTGTGTCCAGGAATTTGTTCCTTCCATTAGGTTATCTAATTTGTTGTTGTTGCCTTATTCATTGATTCTCTGGTAATCCTTATTTCTGTGAGGTCAGTGGAGATGTCCCTGCTTTCATTTCTGGCTAATGTGTATCTCTCCTTTTTTCTTAGCCAGTCTAGTGGGAGGTTTATCAATTTTGTTGATCTTCCCAAAGAATCAGTTTTTGGTTTTGTAGGTTCTATTTTTATATTCTGTATTTCATTTGTCTCTGCTCAAAATTTTCCTACTTCCTCCTTTCCACTGGCTTTGAGTTTAGTTTGCTCTTATTTTCTAAATTCCCAAAGGTGTTTTTATTTTATTGGTTTGAGATTTTTCTTCTTTTACAAATGTAGGTGTTTACACTTATGTTTCCCTGTATGCACACTGCTCTTTCTACATCCCATAAGTTGGTATATTGTGTTTTCATTTTCAACGTCTTCCATCTTTCCTAAAAAAATTGCATCTGAAGTTTATTATTGTGTCTGGTTTGAGGCAGGCATTTATCTCATGTCATTTTCCAGTGCTGAATGGTGCTTTCCTTCCCCAGGCATCTGCTGGGACCCCTCTGTCACACATCATAGAGTTCGCTGTGTTTCCCAGAGTTCTGTTTTAGAGATGGTGCTTGTGAGGATGTCCTTAAGAAATGGACTCTCATTACTCCCAGCACACCTTTAGTCACAAATTGTAATCAGTTTTTGTCTTTAGCTTTTTACTTCTTTGTAAAACTTGTGGTTTTCCCAGGCTGAGGCTTCTCAGTGATATGGTTCCCCCATCTTCTCCATCCCTCAGAACCCTGCCTAATCCCAGATTTTGTCTTTAATATATGGGGGCTCACAAAGAGGGGGACCTCCTCCTGCTGGCAAGAGGGTATTCCTGTCCTTCTCTGCTGGGTGCTGGGGAGGGACGCCCAGGACCATCCAGCCTGAAAGACACCAGGTCTCCCAGCTGTCGCTCTGTCAACCACGTAGCGTCTCAGGGGGACATCCTGGTGCAGGCAGTGGGAGGCCACAGGATGAGGTTCTCAGGCAGGAGGTCTACAGAGACAGTGGGCTGGGCCAGAAGGGGGTTCTGTCAGGACCAGGCTCAGAAGCTGAGAAGGAAACCAGGTTTGGGGCAACCATGGTCCTGGTCCCTGGTGTGAGCCAGGTCACAGGAGCCCAATCCTCAGTGGCTTGTGGGCGGGTCCTGAAGGTGGGGCTCTGAGGTGTCTGGTCAGCACTGGTCAGCAGAGCCACCAGCACCGCGGACAGTGTCGCCCCATACCACGGCTGTGACCTTTCCTGACAGGGCATTGGGGCTGCCAGGTCCGGCAAGAACTGATTCTTTAAGGTGGGCACTCTGTTCTCTCTGTCACTCACCAACACTGACAGGTCTGATGCCGAGACTCGCTAGTACAGATATGGAAACATAGTCAGACACACACAGACATCTACACAACCATGGAGGGGCTGGACCCAGGCACAGTTACGGATGGACCACCTCACAAACACCGACAGGTCTGCATCAGCTCACTATACATCACTTCACTTAAAATGAATTTCCCTATAGGGGCGCCTGGGTGGCTCAGTGGGCTAAGTGTCCGACTTGATTTCAGCTCAGGTCATGATGTCAAGGTCGTGAAATCCAGCCCTGCATCGGGCTCTGTGCTCAGCATGGAGCCTGCTTGAGATTCTGTCTTCCCCTCTGCTCTTCCCCCCGCTCACACACATTCTTTCTCTAAAAAAAAAAAAAAAAGAAAAAAAGAAAAAAGAGTTTCCTTATAACAAACTAAAGCTGAAACACATACATACACAAATATACTCATCTAAATTATATTTGTCCAAACAAGATTAATACCAATTATTCTAGTGATCAACGTACCCCACGAGTGATAACCTAGGAATGATATTGCCACAAGTTATGGTATCATTTCGGTGCACATGGAGTTTTAGCAATTATATTGTTTTCCCCCTATTTTGCCTACATCAGGGAATCTTAAGGATTAGTCTATTTACATTTGCCTAAAGTGTATATATCTAGTGAATATGTCCCAAAGTAAAAGCCAGTGGTATTTCTGGCACCTTATTAGTCGTTATTCCCCAGTATGTCTACTCTTGGGTATTTCAAGGATTTGGCACTTGCTTCTGATCTCTGTACTTCTAATCGGCGGCTGCCGTGTTCACAGTACAGACACATAGCCCATCGCCTCGCTCCCTGTTCTGCTGCATCTGACTTTGCCTTTCTGATGCACATCCTGGACCTGCTCCGCACGCACCCGGTACTTAGTCCTTCTGGAAAGGATTGCGGATTTGACAGTGAGAACAAAAGTGTGTGGTCTTCACCAGTCCACTTTATCAAGATGCCAAAATTGGAAGGAAATACTGTGTTGCAGAGTTTTCAAAGGGCAAGAGGTGGTATCATTATTCTGACTGCCAAATCCCATGACTTACGTGGCTTCCCAAGGGGACATGTACACCGTTTGCAGGCAGACAAACTGGCGGCAGCCCGAACATCCACCATGCGATCCAGGTGCTGGTCTTGGTGCAGCGTATGTGGGTGGAGGCAGTCGGGGTGCAGGACCTTTAAAATGTGTTTGGGCAGGAAACTTATTTCCAAGTTGTTGGCATTTCTGACAACTCTCAGAGAATTGAGCCACAGGGCACAGACTGTCTCAGGAATTGGTAATTCAGGAGAAGACAGCCACCAGGCTGGCCCTCCTCCCCACGGGGCATGGTGCAGGGGGATTTCCACCTACTTCCCATCTGTGGTCTGCAGGAAAGTACACCCCCTCCCCAGAATATATCCATGTCATGGTCCTCGGGACTGGTAAAATTGCTATGTTCCATGGCACGGGGGATTTACATCGCCGGTGGCTGCTAAAGCAGGGGGACTATCTAGACTAACCAAGTGGGTCCAGTGTCATCATGGGGTCCTCAGAGGTGGGAAAGGGAAGCAGGCGGGTCCGTCAGAGGAGATGTGACCACAGAGCAGTGTCCTGGAGGTGCTGCACGCCTGGCTTTGGAGATGGAGGAAGGGCCCATGGGCCACAGACGGCAGGTGCCTCTAGAGACTGGGATAGGCAAGAAAACAGATTCTTCCTGGAGCCTCCAGAAGGAGCCAGTCCTACCCACACCTTGCCTTTAGTTCAGAGGGTCCTATATCAAGCTTCTAAACCACATGTAAGATAATAAATTTGTGTTGATCTAAGTCACCCCCTAAGTTTGTGGTAATTTGTTCCAGCAACCACAGCAAACTCAGACAGTGCATGCCAACCTCCTGCTCAACTCAGGAACTGCTGCGGCCCCTTGCAGTCAGGGGGCAGGTGGGGTGTGGGGGAAGATGGTGGGGGCAGTGGGAGCCACCGTCCTCCAGATGGTCCTGGTGCTCCCACGGCTGCATCTGGCCTGGTGGGGCTGCCACCTCCCCTCCCTGGTGAACCTGGGGCCGGCAGATCCCTGGGCAGCCAGCCTCCCTTTCCTGACCTAGAGGCCACTCAGGGACCCTCAGGAGGAGGCACGGCCTCCATAAGCCCCCACTCCAGGACCCAAGACTCCCATGCAGCTCTTGACTTGAAGGAAGCACTTATAGGCCGACCCCTCCCTCTTAAAAAAATGTTTTCACAAATTCTCCCCTTTACTGACCCCGCCGTTGGGCGGGAGGCCGGTTAGCAGACTGGGTTCTCTGCACCATTTGGAAATATGCATTCATTCTGGTGCCTCAGTCTGGTATCTGATTTCTGTCACCTCAGTGTCTCGGTTGGAATAGAGTCAGGCCAAGCCCCATTTTAATGCCATGTTCATGTTTTCATTCTGCAAGAGCACTGATATCTATTATTGCAGGCCACAGAATAAAACCCCTTCTCCTCACGAGCCCTCAGCATCCTACTGCTGCCATCACATTTGATTCTGGGCAGAGGAAGCTGGAGGAGACCATTATCCCTTCATGGAGAAAGGAGTCCGAGAGAGGGTGCCCAGCTCGTGGTCTGGTTCTGCCTTTCTGGGCACAGCCCCTGGACCTTGTCACCTCTTGAGTGGTCTTGTCAGTGGGGAGTTATCGATTTGAACTGCCCTTCCTCTATTGTAAGGAAATTGCCAGAAATGTGAAAAAAGCTTTGGGTCAGCGTAGGTTTGTAGGAGGGGCTAGAGGACCTGCTGTTCCTGCGCAAGCTTGTGGGAGCCCAGTGTGTGGTCTGAGCCAGAGGTCAGGTCTCATGTGGGAGGGAGGCCTTCAGAGGTGACGGTGATGTTCGGTGACCATTGCACGGGTGTATACATATCTTCAAACTCATCAAGATGTATACTTTAAGTATGTGCTTTTGGTATGTCAACCTTACCTTAATAATGACAAAGGAACAGGAGCTCACAAGTGTGCCCCTGTCCGTGCCAGGGGGGTAACGTAACCCCAAAGAGTGGCAGACACAGCAAATCTCCACACTCATCTATGCTTTGACAATCTTTCTTCTATTCTATATCTTCCAAATTCCCAGGGTGTTATTATATTTGGAAAAATAGTGTTTATGGAATCAAACAGATGCTCCGTGTTTTCCCAGACCAGTGGCAGCTCCTGATTTGGGAGTTAATTGACGAGGCAACAGTCCTGCCTCAGGGGAGACCCCCCACCAACTTTTAATGAGCTCCCGATTAAGGGCAGCGCAGACACCTGTGTGGCAGTGGCCCCAAGGTGGTGCTGGAGCCCGGGGGCAGGTAACACGAGATGCCGAGCAGGCCAGCAGGGGTCAGCACACCGTGTGGCTGCCAAGGTGCCCCTTGTCCCCGGGGCCGATGCTGACGAGGGAAACAGGCTGAGGCTTGTGGGGAGCACACTCCCTCCCCCTCCCAGGATGCCAGCCCGGGGGGCTGAGTCCCTGCCACTGAGGCCAGGCCCTGAGTGACCACCCGCACGCAGCCCGGCCCTGGCCATGAGCCCAATTCCACAACCCCGGATGCGCCCACAGGCCTCAAGGTCCCCGAGGTTGGTGCCAGCAGAGTCCAGAGGTTAGGTTTTTGCTCAAAGCCATCTTGCTGTCACAGCTCCCTCCTGTCCTCACTGGCGGGGGCAGCAAACAGCGCCAGCTTGGCTCTTGCCAAGGCAACTATTTCCAGAACGCTTGGCGGGGGCAGGGAGTGGGGCAGCCTGCACTTTGCCTATCAACCTGTGGAAAACCCCCTGTTTACAGAGGGGGAAACCAAGGCACTGTTTACAGACGGGGAAAGCACAGAGCACCTGCTAAGAATGCCCAGTGTGCAGCCAGAACCTGCCCTGGGGTGCTTGGGGCCACCGCTGCCCCCAGGTGCTCTTGCAGGGTGGGCACCCTGGAGACAAGCCTGGTGTGGGGCTGGGCCCTGGGGAAGATGCACTCGAGCTGTGCATGAGAAAGAGGTGCCAGGCATAGGCTAAGGGCAAGAGGACCCGCTCAGGGGGCTGGTCACTGCCCAGGACCACCCTTGGGGCCCTCAGCAGCCCCAGTCTCATGCCAGTTGCATAGTTAACAAGAGGGTCCTTGCAGGCCTGAGCCGGAGGAAGGCTGGGTGAGGGCAGAAGTAACCTGAGTGTCGGAGGGTTGCCCGCTGGGCAGAGGGCTCACCCTCTGCTCTCCCCAGTGGTGCGTGGGCAGGCGGGCGGGGGCTCTCCAAGGTGGTGGATCCTCCTCGCTGCGCCTACCAGATGCATCTGCTGCTGGATTGTGAGCCCGAGGGCCAGTGGCTGCGTGTCAGCTGACGGCCAGCAGGGCGTGGTGGGCTCACTGTCCCGAAGAAAGGAGGTGGAGGGCACTGCATGGCCACAGTTCGAGGCAAGGATGGCAGCCGGGGGAGCAGGACAACAGCAGAGGTGCCTCCTTCCCACGGCAGGGGGGCTGGGCAGCCTCCATGCCTGTGCCCTGGGTCTGTGCTGGGCTCGCCAGTGCTGACCACTCTGAATGACCAGAGTCAGGGTCCCCTGGGCAGAGCAGTCTTGCACACTTGGGGTCCCACAGTGGGCTGGGGGACTGCATTCAGGTCTGGTGTTGATGGATGGCCAGGCTGTCTTCCTGGGCCAGCCAAAACCTGCCTCCTGGCCAGTGCCATGGACATGCTGGAGCTGCATGAGGGTTTCAGCAGGTCCCCAGCAGCTCATGGCCCTCACCCCTGTTCTCGCTATGTCTCCAGGAGTTAGGCAGTGGAAAGCAAGTGGCTCAGTCCAAAAGAGACCCTCATTGGCAAGTCAGAGGGTCAGATGGCCACAGGCAGTGCCCCCACCCAGGGACACAGGCCTGCCTGGAGGGTCCTTGGGGTCATCCCATGCTCACCCTCCTGGTCTCTGGACTGCTTCAGGGGGGCATCCTGGAACCTGCTCAGACCCCTTGGGTGAGTGACCCTAGCCATGCTATGTCCCCGTAAGCTGCCCTGGGCAAGTGGATTCTCCCGAGACAGGTTGATTCCTCCAACCCTGCTGTCCCTCATGAGGAGTCAGATCCCCTGGGGGGCCCCCAAGATGGACTCATGATGGGACCCCTGGCAAGAGATGTGGGATTCCATGGGATCTGGGTGGCCCTCACCCTGCACAGCCGTGAGGGTCTGATGCTCCTCCACACATGGGGGAAGCAGGCCAGCCATCCTCAGCTCCAGGTACACGGCAAGAATGGGGAATTCGGGACTGGAGAACTGTGACAAACCTGGGTAGGGCAGGACTTGCTGAGGCCTCTATTTAGTCTTTGTAACAGTCATCTTCAACAGTGAAAATGGTTTTCTAAATGAGGCTCGTCCTGGAGTCAAGGCTAAGAAGAACAGCTCCAGTTCCCCGGGTCAGGACCAACACCCCAGGCAGGGCACTAGGCTTACAGGGGCCAGTGCTCATGAGCAGTGCAGTGGCCTCAGGTCCTGGTGCAGCCTGGGCAGTGGTCTGTGTCCAGCTGAATTCTGGAGGTGCCAGCTGAAAAGCACTCTGGTCCCAGGAAATGGAGTCATGGGGGCCCTGCTGAAAGGACTGCTTCTTCTAGGACATGGCCCACACTGGTCCCACTCCTGGAACCTGGGGACAGGCAGGGGACTGGTGTGTCGGCACTGCTGGGGCTTTGCTTTTGCCTGAGCGCTCACCGCATGGCACATGGCCACAGAGGCAGGGGCTCACGGCCAGAGCCGGTGTGGCTACAGTGCGGCTTATTTTGTTACTGACGGGCACTGTTAAGGATAGCTTTGCGCACTGTGGGTCTGGGGAGGGGACGCAGCCAAGGGACGCCCAGCCCATCAGGAACCAGGGTGAGTGTTCCAGGGGCTGGTTCAGGTGGTGAGTGTGCACACACGTGTGAGCCCAGTGCCCACGTATGTATGCTGTGTGTGTGACTCTGTGTGTGATGTGTGCACCGTACGTGGCAGGCGGGAGGACGGGCGCAGGCAGAAAAGTGCACATGGCTGCCGTGGCTCCTGAGGGCAATCCTCCTGGAGCAGGTCCAGCATCTGGACACTGTCTGGGAGAAGCGTTGACCAGTCGGGCCCCTCCTGCCTCGCTGCCGGCTCTGGGCTCCACACGCATGAGGTCCCTGCCAGCCTCCGTCCACCCACCCCCGTGGACACACAGCGGGTGCCTGTTGGCCCAGGGCAGCCAGCAGGCAGGGTCCAGCCTGGGGAGGGGCTGGGCACTAAGGAACCGAGCTCAGCTCGAATTAAACCCCCTCCTCACTGGTGCCACAGCCCCTCCCCCTCCCCCGCAGACAGCCACCCTCGGGCACCCCCTCCCCTCCAGCAGGTCCGCCCAACAGTGCGACCCCCAGCTTCCAGACAGGAGGGGGCGCTGGTGATAAAACTGTTTGCAATTTCACACTTCAAGGCCCCCCTGGCTGCCCAGTTTCCAGCTAACAAATAATCCAGGGGACAGCCCCGGGCAAGGAGAGCAGGGCCCCCTATGGGCTTCCTCTGAGCTGTGTTGGGGGTGTGGCGGGGGGGGGCGGGATTTACTAGGCACATAGGTAAGAATGTTTCACTAGGAATCAATGTGGTTTGCTGGATGAAAATGCTAAAAATTGGGCCATACATAATTTCATTTGTGAAAACTTGACAATTCTTTCCCAGTCTTCTTGAGTCTAGAGTAAGGACCACCCTCAGGTGACTAGGAGTCTCGAATAAGGACCCCCCCCCCCCTCAGGTGACAAGGAATCTAGAATGAGGAAGTGCCCCCCCATGGCAAAGAGTCCAGAGTAAGCATCCCCCAGGAGACAAGGAGTCTAGAATGAGGAAGTGCCCCCCCATGGCAAAGAGTCTAGAATGAGGAGATGTTCCCCCCTCCCCAGGTGGCAAGCAACTGATAACCTGGGTCCAGTCTCCTTCTGAGCGACTTCCCGAAGAGGGCAATGTCCATGGTCTACTCGCTGGCTCCCACAGGGACTCTAGGCCTGGCTGGAGTCCTGGGATAGAGACAAGGTGAGTAGAACCCAAAGAGGGGGGCCAGGGCCGCCCCCTCTGTTCCTGGGCCTCCAGTGGGCACTTGGGGTGGGAGGTCCCTCTCACTGGCCTGCAGTGGTCTGTGTCCCAACAGAGCCTCACGGCCTGGGGCGGCAGCCAGAACCTCTCCACGCAGGGGCTGTTCATCCTGCTGGGCTGCCCGGGCCGCAGGGCCTGCACGTGGGGCTCTTCCTCCTCTTCCTGGTCATACACGTGCTCACGGTGGTCGGCAACCTGGCCACCATCTCCCTGGTCGGGGCGCACCGGCCCCTGCAGACGCCCATGTACTTCTTCCTCTGCAACCTCTCCTTCCTGGAGATCTGGTTCACCGCGGCCTGTGTGCCCAAGACCCTGGCCACGTTCGCCCCGCGCAGCGGGCCATCTCCACCAGCTGCGCGCGCAGGTGTCCTTCGTCGTCTCGCGGGGCTGCGCCGAGTGCTTCCTGCTGGCCGCCGTGCCCTACGACCGCCGCCCGGCCATCTGCCTGCCGCGGCGCTACAGCCGCATCGGGACCCCGGCCTCCCCGCCCGCCTCGCTCTGGGCTCCTGGCTGTGCGCCTTCTCCGCCGTCACCGTGCCGGCCACCCTCCCCGCCCGCCTCTCCTCCTGCGGCTCCCGCGTCATCAACCACTTCTTCTGGGACATCGCGCCCTGGATCGTGCTGTCCTGCAGCGACACGCGGGCCGTGGAGCTGGCGTCCTTCGGCGTCCTTCCTCGTCATCCTGGGCTCCTGCTTCATCACGCTGGCCTCCTACGCCTACATCATCGTCACCGTCTTCAGGATTCGCTCCGCCGCGGGACGGCACAGAGCCTTTTCCACCTGTTCCTCCCACCTCACGGTGGTCCTCATCTGGTATGGCTCCATCATCTTCCTGCTTGTGAGGACCTCAGGGGAGAGCTCGCTGGACCTGACCAAGGCCGTCACAGTGCTTAACACTGTTGTCACCCTGGTGCTGAGTCCCTTCATATACACCCTGAGGAACAAGGACATCAAGGAGGCTCTGTGGAGGTGAGTGCAGGGGATGTGAGCCCCTCGGAGACCACCCAGCAAGACTGGGACATCTGACTGTCCCCTCTGTGGGAGCCAGTTCTCAGCATCATTCTCTCTGCATGGGCTGAAAACAGCACCCTGATATCGCAGCATGGTCCAGGGCTCTTGGGTGGCAGGGGGCTTTGGGCTGGGTGCTTGGCAGTGTGGAGGAGCTCCCCCACCCCATCCTGGCCTCAGGGAGTTTCCACCTGTCTCACAGGCCTTGCCTAGGGTGCTCAGCCCCTGGAGTTCCAAACCCAGATTCTGGAAGAGAAATGGGGTCCTAAGAAGCACTATATGTACTTGCAGATACTGACTGCCCACCAAGTACTGGGCACTGGACTAGCCTGTGAGCCCCCAACCTGGTCTGGGTCTTGGGGGGCTGATAGCTGTCTTGTTAGTGAGGGGTGGGCTGTCTGCCCTTGGGATTTTCCCCCACTGCCAACACCTGTGGTCTCTTGAATCTTCCCTCACTGGTGGTGGGGGGAGGTTGACCATGAAGGAGAGAACTCAGAGAAATGCGTGTACGGACCTTGCTGAGGAAGGCCGGCAGCCTTTGAGGGCCGTGTGGAGTCAGTGTGTGGGTTTGCCTCCGCGCATGTCCACAGGGCTCACCTCCTCCTGCGGGCTGCACTGTGGGACATACAGGTGTCCCAGGGAACGGGGCTTGGTTCGGCCTCGAGTGAGTAAGTCGTGTGAGGTCCTCCAGGTCCAGAACTTCTGTGAGAGGCCTGGTCAGGCCCCACAGCCCATCAGTGCATGGGCTCCAAGCCTCTGCCAGCATGGCTTGGGCAAGTCACGTAACTACTCTGAACCTCTGTGTCTTCATCTACAAATGGAAACCGTGACTGTGTGGTCTCATGGAGCCCTAAGGAGTATTAAATGAATCGGTGTGTTCAAAGTGCTGAGCACAGGGTCTGATGGAGCAAGTGCTCAGGAGAGGCTGTTGTTGCCATTGTCCCCACATGCAGCAGGCACAGTCGTCTCTCTCTTTCCACCTCACACACGGCCAGGCAGAACTGACAGGCGCCAGGCCCAGGGGTTCTGGTGAGTGCTCATTCTCCGCAGTAACCAAGCGCCCACAACAGAGCTGTGCCTACAGGTCCTGGTCGGCACCTCCCCAGTGGGTTGAGGAACCGTCTCCCTCCAGTGGGAAGTTGGGGTTCCCAGAGACCCCCCTTGGCCGAGGGCCAGAGCAAAAGTTTACTCTCTCTCTCTGACGTGTACACTCAGTCATCTGTAGCTGATGATGCTTGTGAAGTCTTTGTGCTTTTGTGAAGTTATTTTCTAGATAATGAATTAAAGACTGTTTTCCAAAGTGGCTGCACCATCTTGCACTCCTTCCAGCAATGAATGAGAGTTCCTGCTGGTCTGCATCTTCCCCAGCATTTGGTGTTGTCAGTGTTTGAGGTTTTAGTCATTCTACTGGGTGAATAGTGGTATCTCATGGTTAATTTGCAATCCTTAATAAGCATTTTTTCCTTAATAAGCATTTCATTTTATTTTTCATAAAATAAGCTTATTTTATCTCTACTTCTTCTTTGGTGCAGTGTCTGCTCATTTTTAAATTGGGTTCTCTGTTTTCTTATTGTCTTTTTGGGTTTTTTTTTAATAGCCAATTTATTTATTTTTATTTATAATTTTTTTATTATGTTCAGTTAGCCACGGTATAGTATTTTGATGTAGTGTTCAATGACTCATTAGGTGCATATAACACCTAGTGTCCATCACAACAGGTGCCCTCCTTAATGCCCATCACCTGGCTACCACATCCTCCCACCCCCTCCCCTCTGAAACCCTCAGATTGTTTCCTGGAGTCCAGAGTCTCTCATGGTTCATCTTCCTCTCTGATTTCTCCCCCTTCAGTTTTCCCTCCCTTGCCCTGTGGTCCTCTGTGCTATTCCTTATGTTCCTCATATGAGTGAAACCATATGATAATTGTCTTTCTCTGCTTGACTTATTTCACTTAGCATAATCCCCTCCAGTTCCATCCATGTCAATGCAAATGGTGGGTATTTATCCTTTCTGATGGCTGAGTAATATTCCATTGTATATATGGACCACATCTTCTTTATCCATTCGTCTGTTGAAGGACATCTCAGCTCCTTCCATAGTTTGGCTATTGTGGACATTGCTGCTATGAACACTGGGGGGCAGATGCCCCTTCTTTTCACTACATCTGTATCTTTGGGGTAAATACCCAGTAGTGTAATTGCTGGGTAGTAGGGTAGTTCTATTTTTAACATCTTTTTTTTTAATATTGTTATGTTAATCCCCATACATTACATCATTAGTTTTAGATGTAGTGTTCCATGATTCACGGTTTGTGCATAACACCCAGTGCTCCATGCAGAACATGCCCTCTTTAATACCCATCACCAGGCTAACCCATCCTCCCACCTCCCTCCCCTCTAGAACCCCCAGTTTGTTTTTCAGAGTCCATCATCTCTGATGGTTCATCTCCCCCTCCGATTCCCCCCCTTCATTCTTCCCCTCCTGCTATCTTCTTTTTTTTTTTTTTTCCTTAACATATATTGCATTATTTGTTTCAGAGATACAGATCTGAGATTCAACAGTCTTGGACAATTCATAGCGCTCACCATAGCACATACCCTCCCCAGTGTCTATCACCCAGCCACCCCATCCCTCCCACCCCACCCCCCACTCCAGCAACCCTCAGTTTGTTTCCTGAGATTAAGAATTCCTCATATCAGTGAGGTCATATGATACATGTCTTTCTCTGTTTGACTTATTTCGCTCAGCATAACACCCTCCAGTTCCATCCACGTCCTTGCAAATGGCAAGATCTCATTCCTTTGGATGGCTGCATAATATTCCATTGTATATATATACCACACCTTCTTTATCCATTCATCTGTTGATGGACATCTTGGCTCTTTCCACAGTTTGGCTATTGTGGACATTGCTGCTATAAACATCGGGGTGCACGTACCCCTTCGGATCCCTACATTTGTATCTTTGGGGTAAATACCCAGTAGTGCAATTGCTGGATCATATGGTAGCTGTTTTTTCAACTTTTTGAGGAACCTCCATACTGTTTTCCAGAGTGGCTGCACCAGCTTGCATTCCCACCAACAGTGTAGGAGGGTTCCCCTTTCTCCGCATCCCTGCCAACATCTGTCATTTCCTGACTTGTTAATTTTAGCCATTCTGACTGGTGTGAGGTGGTATCTCATTGAGGTTTTGATTTGGATTTCCCTGATGCCAAGCGATGTTGAGCACTTTTTCATGTGTCTATTGGCCATTTGGATGTCTTCTTTGGAAAAATGTCTGTTCATGTCTTCTGCCCATTTCTTGATTGGATTCTTTGTTCTTTGGGTGTTGAGTTTGATAAGTTCTTTATAGATTTTGGATACTAGCCCTTTGTCTGATATGTCATTTGCAAATATCTTCTCCCATTCTGTCGGTTGTCTTTTGGTTTTGTTGACTGTTTCCTTTGCTTTGCAAAAGCGTTTTATCTTGATGAAGTCCCAATAGTTCATTTTTGCCATTGCTTCCCTTGCCTTTGGCGATGTTTCTAGGAAGAAGTTGCTGTGGCTGAGGTCGAAGAGGTTGCTGCCTGTGTTCTCCTTTAGGATTTTGATGGACTCCTGTCTCACATTTAGGTCTTTCAACCATTTGGAGTCTATTTTTGTGTGTGGTGTAAGGAAATGGTCCAGTTTCATTCTTCTGCATGTGGCTGTCCAGTTTTCCCAACACCATTTGTTGAAGAGACTGTCTTGTTTCCATTGGACATTCTTTCCTGCTTTGTCGAAGATTAGTTGACCATAGAGTTGAGGGTCCATTTCTGGGCTCTCTATTCTGTTCCATTGATCTATGTGTCTGTTTTTGTGCCAGTACCATACTGTCTTGATGATGACAGCTTTGTAATAGAGCTGGAAGTCCGGAATTGTGATGCCGCCAGCTTGCTTTTCTTTTTCAACATTCCTCTGGCTATTTGGGGTCTTTTCTGGTTCCATACAAATTTTAGGATTATTTGTTCCATTTCTTTGAAAAAGGTGGATGGTATTTTGATGGGGATTGCATCGAATGTATAGATTGCTCTAGGTAGCATTGACATCTTCACAATATTTGTTCTTCCAATCCATGAGCATGGAACGTTTTTCCATTTCTTTGTGTCTTCCTCCATTTCTTTCATGAGTATTTTATAGTTTTCTGAGTACAGATCCTTTGCCTCTTTGGTTAGATTTACTCCTAGGTATCTTATGGTTTTGGGTGAATTGTAAATGGGATCGACTCCTTAATTTCTCTTTCTTCTGTCTTGTTGTTGGTGTATAGGAATGCCACTGATTTCTGTGCATTGATTTTATATCCTGCCACTTTACTGAATTCCTGTATGAGTTCTAGCAGTTTTGGGGTGGAGTCTTTTGGGTTTTCCGCATAAAGTATCATATCATCTGCAAAGAGTGAGAGTTTGACTTCTTTTTTGCCGATTTGGATGCCTTTTGTTTCTTTTTATTGTCTGATTGCTGTGGCTAGGACTTCTAATACTATGTTGAATAGCAGTGATGATAGTGGGCACCCCGGCCGTGTTCCTGACCTTAGGGGGAAAGCTCTCAGTTTTTCCCCATTGAGAATGATATTCGCTGTAGGTTTTTCATAGATGGCTTTTATGATATTGAGGTATGTACCCTCTATTCCTATACTCTGAAGAGTTTTGATCAAGAAAGGATGCTGTACTTTGTCAAATACTTTTTCTGCAGCCATTGAGGGGATCATATGATTCTTGTTCTTTCTTTTGTTAATGTATTGTATCATGTTGATTGATTTGCGGATGTTGAACCAACCTTGCAGCCCAGGGATAAATCCCACTTGGTCGTGGTGAATAATCCTTTTAATGTACTGTTGGATCCTATTGGCTAGTATTTTGGTGAGAATTTTTGCATCCATGTTCATCAGGGATATTGGTCTGTAATTCTCCTTTTTGATGGGGTCTTTGTCTGGTTTTGGGATCAAGGTAATGGAGGCCTCATAAAACGAGTTTGGAAGTTTTCCTTCCATTTCTATTTTTTGGAACAGTTTCAGAAGAATAGGTATTAATTCTTCTTGAAATGTTTGGTAGAATTCCCCTGGGAAGCCATCTGGCCCTAGGCTCATGTTTTTTGGGAGATTTTTGATGACTGCTTCAATTTCCTTACTGGTTATAGGTCTGTTCAGGTTTTCTATTTCTTCCTGGTTCAGTTTTGGTAGTTGATACATCTCTAGGAATGCATCCATTCTAATTTGCTGGCATAGAGTTGCTCATAATATGTTCTTATAATTGTTTGTATTTCTTTGGTGTTGGTTGTGATCTCTCCTCTTTCATTCATGATTTTGTTGATTTGGGTCATTTCTCTTTTCTTTTTGATAAGTCTGGCCAGGGGTTTATCAATCTTGTTAATTCTTTCAAAGAACCAGCTCCTAGTTTCGTTGATCTGTTCTACTGTTCTTTTGGTTTCTATTTCATTGATTTCTGCTCTGATCTTTATGATTTCTCTTCTCCTGATGGGTTGAGGCTTTATTTGCTGTTCTTTCTCCAGCTCCTTTAGGTGTAGGGTTAGGTTGTGTACTTGAAACCTTTCTTGTTTCTTGAGAAAGGCTTGTATTGCCATATACTTTCCTCTTAGGACTGCCTTTGCTGCATCCCAAAGATTTTGAACAGTTGTGTTTTCATTTTCATTGGTTTCCATGAATTTTTTTAATTCTTCTTTAATTTCCTGGTTGACCCATTCATTCTTCAGTAGGATGCTCTTTAGCCTCCATGTATTTGAGTTCTTTCCGACTTTCCTCTTGGGATTGAGTTCTAGTTTCAAAGCATTGTGGTCTGAAAATAGGCAGGGAATGATCCCAGTCTTTTGGTACCGGTTGAGACCTGATTTGTGACCTAGGATGTGATCTATTCTGGAGAATGTTCCAAGGGCACTAGAGAAGAATGTGTATTCCGTTGCTTTGGGATGGAATGTTCTGAATATGTCTGTGAAGTCCATTTGGTCCAGTGTGTCATTTAAAGTCTTTATTTCCTTGTTGATCTTTTGCTTAGATGATCTGTCCATTTCAGTGAGGGGGCTGTTAAAGTCCCCCACTATTGTTGTATTGTTGTCAATGTGTTTCTTTGCTTTTGTTATTAATTACCTTATATAATTGACTGCTCCCATGTTAGGGGCATAGATATTTACAATTGTTAGATCTTCTTGTTGGATAGACCCTTTAAGTAGGATATAGTGTCCTTCCTCATCTCTTATTACAGTCTTTGGTTTAAAATCTAATTTGTCTGATATAAGGATTGCCACCCCAGCTTTCTTTCGGTGTCCGTTAGCATGGTAAATGGTTTTCCACGCCCTCACTTTCAATCTGGGGGTGTCTTTGGGTCTAAAATGAGTCTCTTGCAGACAGCAAATCGATGGGTCTTGTTTTTTAATCCAATCTGATAGCCTGTGTCTTTTGATTGGGGCATTTAGCCCATTTACATTCAGGGTAACTATTGAAAGATATGAATTTAATGCCATTGTATTGCCTGTAAGGTGACTGTTACTGTATATTGTCTGTGTTCCTTTCTGGTCTATGTTGCTTTTAGGCTCTGTCTTTGCTTAGAGGACCCCTTTCAAGATTTCTTGTAGGGCTGGTTTCGTGTTTGCAAATTCCTTTAGTTTTTGTTTGTCCTGGAAGCTTTTTATCTCTCCTTCTATTTTCAATGACAGCCTAGCTGGATATAGTATCCTTGGCTGCCTATTTTTCTCATTTAGTGCTCTGAATATATCCTGCCAGTCCTTTCTGGCCTGCCAGGTCTCTGTGGATAGGTCTGTTGCCAATCTAATGTTTCTACCATTGTAGGTTACATATCTCTTCTCCCGAGCTGCTTTCAGGATTTTCTCTTTGTCTCTGAGACTTGTAAGTTTTACTATTAGATGTCGGGGTGTTGACCTATTTTTATTGATTTTGAGAGGGGTTCTCTGTGCCTCCTGGATTTTGATGCCTGTTTCCTTCCCCAAATTAGGGAAGTTCTCTGCTATAATTTGCTCCAGTATACCTTCTTCCCCTCTCTCTCTTTCTTCTTCTTCTGGGATCCCAATTATTCTAATGTTGTTTCGTTTTATGGTATTGCTTATCTCTCGAATTCTGCCCTCGTGATCCAGTAGTTGTTTATCTCTCTTTTTCTCAGCTTCTTTATTTTCCATCCTTTGGTCTTCTATATCCCTGATTCTCTCTTCTGCCTCATTTATCCTAGCAGTTAGTGCCCCCATATTTGACTGCACCTCATTAATAGCCTTTCTGATTTCGACTTGGTTAGATTTTAGTTCTTTTATTTCTCCAGAAAGGGTTTCTCTAATAACTTCCATGCTTTTTTCAAGCCCAGCTAGTATCTTTAAAGTGATGATTCTGAACTCAAATCCGACATCGTACTAATGTCCGTATTGAGTAGGTCCCTGGCAGTCAGTACTACCTCTTGCTCTTTTTGTTGAGGTGATTTTTTCCATCTTGTCATTTTGTCCAGAGAAGAATAGATTACTGAGGGAACAAAATGCTAACAGGGTAACAACGTCCCCAGAAAATATACTCTAAACAAATCAGAAAAGACCTGAAGCAGGGGGAAAAGAAAGGGAAAGAAAGAAAAAAGAAAAAGAAAAAAAAAAGAAAAAAGAAAAGGTAAAAACAAACAAAAACAGAACAAAACAAAACAAAAAAAGATTATGATCAAATATGATCAGGCTGGTACATAGATCAGTGCCACACACTAGATTTTGGGTGTATTTTGGTCTGTTAGAAGAAAGTGCCTCCCAAAATTTTGAAGAAAGAAAAACATATATGTACAAAAATAAGGGTTGATATGATGAAGGGATGGGATATGACTGTAAAGATGAAAATTATAAAAAATTTTATAAAAGGAATTGATAAGAAGTTGTTTGAAAAAAGAAAGAAGAGGATTAAAAAAAGAACGAAAAAAAAAGGGAGTGAATGTGATCAGGCAGGGGAGTAGAAAAAAACCATACACTAGAGATTTAGGGTATATTTTGATCTGTTAGAAGAAACTATCTCAAAATTTTAAATAGAGAACAACTTATATATATATGCCAAAAATATGGGTAACTGCTATGAAGGGATAGAATATGACTCTAAAAATGAAAAATAAAAAAATTTTTTTAAAAAAGGGATTGATAAGATGTTGGTTGAAAAAGGGAAAAAGAAAAATTCAAAAAAAAAAAAAAAAAGACAGTTAAAAAAAAAATCAACTTTGAAAGACTACAGAATCATGGTGAAAAAGCCATGGATTCTATGTGCAGTATTCCCCTAGCGCTGGAGTTCTGCCATTCTCATTGATCGGTAAACCTGGTCTTGGCTGGCTGTTCTCGCTGATCTCCTGGGGGAGGGGCCTGTTGCCGTGGTTCCCAAATGTCTCTGCCGGAGGCGGAATTGCCCCGCCCTTGCCGGTCCGGGCTAAGTCATCTGCTCGGGTTTGCTCTCCGGAGCTTTTGTTCCCTGCGAGCTTTCCGTACAGCTTTGGAGGCGGAGAGTGAAAATGGCGGCCTCCCAGTCTCCGCCCCGGCGGAGCCGAGAACTCGGGGTCCCGCTCCTCAGTGCGCCCCCAGAGAAAAGCCGTCAGTCACTCCCGTCTCCCCGGTCTCCGGCCACACTCCGCGCTCACCTGGCCTGTGACCGAGCGTTTCTCTCTCTGGCACCGGACCCCGGGTGGAGTCTCCAAACCCAGCAGATCCCCGCGGTGCGCTCCCGCGCCGCTCCTCCCGGGGGAAGAAGGTGAGTCTCCCCGGATCTGCCGCTTGTTGGGTCCCTGCTGGAGGAGCGGTGGCCCGACTGTGCCGCGGATCACGGTCTATGACAACCCCGAGCTGAGAGCCCGCGCCTGGGCTCCGTCTCTGCAGCCGGCTTCCCTGCTCCGATCCCTGGGAGCTCTGCCGCACTCAGGCACCCCCGGTCTTTCTGTGACCCCGAGGGTCCTGAGGCCACACTGTCCCGCGAGGGTTCCACCCCCCACTTCTCCACCAGAGTGACGTCCCTCAGCGGAGCAGACTCTGAAAGTTCCGATTCTGTGCTCCGCGGCTCTATCACTTGCCAGAAGCGGCCGACGGAGGCCCCTCCCCCGCCGTCTAGCCTCCCGAATATCGCCTCGGATTCACTTCTCCGCACGTCCTACCTTCCAGAAAGTGGTCGCTTTTCTGTTCAGAGAGTTGTTGCTCTTCTTTTCTTCGATCTCCTGTTGAGTTTGTAGGTGTTCAGAATGGTTTGATCCCTATCCAGCTGAATTCCTGGGACCAGACGAAATCCAGGTCTCCTACTCCTCCGCCATCTTGCTCCGCCCCCCCCATTTTTAACATCTTGAGGACCCTCCATACTGTTTTCCAGAGTGGCTGCACCAGCTTGCATTCCTACCAACAGTGTAAGAGGGGTCCCCTTTCTCCACATCCTTGCCAACATTTGTTGTTTCCTGTTTTGTTAATTTTGGCCATTCTTACCAGTGTGAGGTGGTATCTCATTGTGGTTTTGATTTGTATTTCCCTGATGGCTAGTGATGTAGAGCATTTTCTCATGTGTCTGTTAGCCATTTGTATGTCTTCTTTGGAGAAGGGTCTGTTCATGTCTTCTGCCCATTTTTTGACTGGATGTTTTCTTGTTATTGAGTTTTAAGTGTTCTCTAAATATTTTGGATACAAGTCGTTTATCTGATATGTGTCTTTTGCAGCGTTTTAATTTTAATGAAGTCCGACTTACTGACTTTTTCTCTCATGGATTGTGTTTTTGGTGTGGTACCTAAAAAAGTCATCACCAAACCCAAGGCCACCTTAATTTTCTCTTATATTACCTTCTGGAAGTTCTATAGTTTTGCATTTTACATTGAGTTCTAGGATCTATTTTGAATTAATTTTTTGGGTGAAAGGTGTAAGGTCACTATCTACATTTTTTTGGCATGTGGACATCCAGTTGTTCCAGCACCATTTGTTGAAAAAGACTTCCTTTCAATTTAAGAAACAAAACAGATGAACATCTGGGAAGGGAAGGAAAAATAAGACGAAATCAGAGAGGGAGGTAAACCAGAAGAGACTCTTAATCATAGGAAATAAACTGAGAGCTGCTGGAGGGAGGTGGGGGGGATGGGGTAACTGGGTGGTGGGCATTAAGAAGGGCACCTGATGGAATGAGCACTGGGTGTTATATGCAACTGATGAATCACTAAGTCCTACCCCTGAGGGTGCCTGGGTAGCTCAGTCGATTAATCGTCTGCCTTCCGCTCAGGTCATGATCCCAGGGTCCTGGGATAGAGCCCTGCATGGGGCTCCCTGCTCAGCGGGGAGCCTGCTTCTCCCTCTCCCTCTGCCTGCCACTCTGCCTACTTGTGCTCTCTCTCTATCTCTCTGTCAAATAAATAAATAAAATCTTAAAAAAAAATTCTACCCCTGAAGTGAATAATACACTATATGTTATTTAAATTGAATTTAAATTAAAAAAAAAAAAGAAAAAGACTGTCTTTTCTCCATTGTATAGTCTTTGCTTCTTTGTCATTGATTAGTTGACTGCACTTACATGGGTTTGTTCTGTTTCACTGGTCAATTAGTCTATTCTCTCACAAGTACTATGATGGCTTGGTTACTGTAACTTTACAGTAAGTCTTGATGTCAAGTAGTGTCAGTCTTCTGACTTTGTTCTTTTAGTATTGTGATGGCTAAATTTTAGAATCATTGCAAGTTAACTTGCTGGAATTTTGATTGGGATTACATTGAATTTATGAATAAAATCGGGATGAATTGACATCTTAACAATATTAAGTCTTCCTATGCACCAGCATGGAACATCTTTCCACTTATTTAGATTTTCTTTAATTTCTTTCTTTGGAGTTTTATAATTTTTTCTCAGGTAGAACTTACATGTATTTTGTTAGATTTATACCTAAGTATTTAATTTTTGCCAATGTAAATGCTTTGTGTTTTAGATTTCAAATTCTATTTGCTTATTGCTGAGATATGGGTAATATATAAAAGCAACTGACTTGTGTATATTGAACTTGTATTTTGCAAACTTGTTGTAACTACTTATTAGTTACAGGAGTTTTTTTGTCTTTTATTGGGGGGGGATTTTCTACATAGACAATCATGTCATCTGAGAACAGAATTTTTTTTCTTCCCTCTTAATCTGTATACTTTTATTTCCTTTTCTTGTCTTACTACATTAGCTTAGTCTTTCAGTATGATGTTGAATGTAAGTAGCAAGATGGGACATCCTTGCCTTTTCCGCAATCTCAGGAGGGAAAGCATCTAGTTTCTTATCATTAAGCATGACATTAACTGTAGGTTTTTTGTAGATGTTCTTTATCAAGCTGAGGAAGTTTCCCTCCATTCCTAGTTTGCTGAGTTTTCATCATGAATAGATATTGGATTTTCTCAAATGATTTTTTCCGTATCTTTTGATATGATCATGTGATTTTTTCTTCTTTAGCCCTTAGGTGCAATGGATTACATTAATTAATTTTCAGAGGTCCCATCTTGTATACCTGGAACAAATCCTACCTGATTGTAGTGTATAATTTTTTTAAAAGAAATGTTGGATTTGATTTGTTAATATTTTTTTGAGGATTTATATATATATGTTCATGAGAGATTTTGATTTATACTTTTTCTTTCCTGTAATGTCTTTGTCTGATTTTGGTATTAGGATAATGCTGGCTGTATAGAATGAGTTAGGAAGGATTCCCTCTGCTTCTAGTTTCTGTAAGAGCTTGTAGAAAACTGGTATCATTTCCTTCTTAAGCGTTTGATAGAACTTAACAGTGAAACCATCTGGGTCTGGGGCTTTTTCTTCTTGGAGGTTATTAATTATTGGTTCAATTTCTTTAATAGGTATATGAGCTTTTTTTAAGGGGACAAATAACCTTATATGCTCATTGTAAGGGTGGTTAAGAAATAACCACACTATTGGTTTAGTGTATATTTAGATTGTTTGAAATGCTTGTCTAAGTATAGCCTCACTCTTATAAAAATATAATCACAGGACATCAAAGTTTGCCACCTAAATTTCCATTTAATATATGAATATATATTTTCATACCAACAAATAATAGTTCTAAGTCTTAATTTTTTTTGTAGGTTTATGCACTGTTGTTTCTTTTTCTTTTTTTTTAATTTTATTTTATTATGTTATGTTAGTCACCATACAATACATCACCAGTTTTCGATGCAGTGATCCACGATTCATTTTTTTTGTACAGCACCCAGTGCTCCATGCAGTATGTGCCCTCTTTAATACCCATCACTGGGCTAACCCATCACCCCACCCCCCATCCCTCTAAAACATTCAGTTTGTTTCTCAGAGTCGATAGTCTCTCATGGTTCATCTCTCCTTCCCATTTCCCCCGCTTCATTTTTCCCTTCCTTCTCCTAATGTCCTCCATGCTATTCCTTATGTTCCACAAATAAGTGAAACCATACAATAATTGTCTAAGACTTAATTTTTAATTAGCAGTTATCATTCCAGTAAATGGATATACCATAATTTCTTTCTTTTTAAAAATTTTTTTAAATTTATTTTTTTATTAAAAATTTTTTTTCAACTGGGTTATTTCATTTATCCACTTGCATTTAAGATTCATCCCTGTCTTTTTGTGGCTTCATTTGCTGTTACTTCCTACTAATTGGCATTTAATGGACCTCAGTGTTCTTCCTTTATAGACAATACTGCAAAGAATGTGCCTGAACGAACTTCTTTGGACTCCTGCTTGATTCTTTGACAAATTACAGCCAAGTTGCATCAAAAGGCTGTGCCAGTTTATACCCCACAGTGTGAGAAGGCCTGTTTCCTATGCTGTGCTATTGACCTGGTGAATGTGAGCAACAGTAATTCCTTACATGTGGTCTGGTCATTACATTATAGATAATTTCATCCCATTTCATGCCCACAGCTTCCCTGAAAAGTAGACCAGGTAAGTTTATCATCTTGTTTTATGCACCGGGTAAGATCAGGTAGAGGTCAGCACAGCCAGCCAGTCTGCAAAGTTGTACCCAGACTTTCACCCTGAGGCTTCATCACCTAACTTACTATCCCTCCTTCCTCTAGAAAACAAACAAACTTAGTTAAAGTTCAAACAATCAAAAGCACAGGGGAAAGTGAAACCTTCCCCTTAGTGCTTCCCCTGGTCCTCAGCCTCTTTCCTGATGCACCACTGTTTGCAGCTCTACCGAGCTCAGGGGAGAATCTCCTCCCTCTGATCTGCCATTCTTGGATGCCCACTGAGCCCACACAGCTGAGGGCTTTTCTGGTGAGCTGTCATGTTGCCCAAGGCCTGGGTCCCCTTAATTCTGTCTCTCATCTCTCCATCCCCTGGAAAGTCCCCCAGAGATGGACAAGCCCTTGGGAGTAGGGAGGCCATCCAGGTCCTGTCTGGTGCATGAATCCCTGCATGCACCCATATACACCTTGGCTGTTCTTACTATGCCTCTGAGGTCTAGTTATAGCGCAGGGTTTATCTTTTGACCTGACTGTATCCTCAAGTGTTACCATCGACCCTAGTGGTTTTTCAGCTTCTTTCTGTTCACTGATGGTTCCCAACACCTCGCATTCTTTCCTTCTTTTGGAATCACTTATCCAACTACCTAGTGGTCCAGTTGGATTTCAGATTCAACAGGTCAAAAATGAAACTCTCTTCTCTCAAATTGGCTTATTCTCCTCTATTTCCAATCCTCATAGCAGCAACCATGGAGCATGGTAGTCTCCATTATCCCATAAAATGTTTTGATGACTTGCTGTGTTCTAGGTGCTGACTGGGCCCGGGGGAGACACCAGAACACATTAGGCCAGACTCTTGCCTTATGGAGAGACAGGTTTGCAGGCCATTAGGACAGACTGTGGAAGTAACCAAGACTGACAAGGCTAAGGTGCCATGGGGACTCCAACCTCAGCTGGGGGCATTAGGGAGTGTGACACTCAAGCTGAGGCTGGAAGGAGGAGCACAAAAGACCAGTAGGTGCTGAGAGCTGTCCTAACAACCTTCACACATGGCTGTGCCCTCCTTCACCACAAATAGGGGGCAGGCACCATTGCAGTCCCATGTTACAGATAAGATCACAGCACAGAGAGACCGAATGACATTGGGGACTGGCCGGCAGGATCTGAATGTGGGCAGAACTCACAGCTCCACCTGGAAGCTTCCTGTGTTTGGAGGGAGAAGTGAGTGAAGTCCAAAGAAAACTGAATTTTAGAAATTGCTCTGATCTTGGTCTGGGGGCAGACTGGCACTCCAGCATCATCAGGGGGACATGATGGGATGGTGGCAACGTGAGACTGGGGACAAGCATTTGGGAGGGAAATCTGAGGGGTGGGGACATGCTAGATGTGGAGTGAGGAGAGGAGGAGTCCAGATGGCTCTTGGGTCACTGGCTGGGTACTGGTGGGTGCCTCCAAATGTTCTGAAAACCTATCCTCTCTCATCACCTTGGCCATACCACTATGCACACATACAGACAGGGGTGTGGCTATTCTGAGACCTGGCTCCTCTCTGTAGCCTGTGTTTTCTCACTGATCTGTGTTCTTGATGTGCTGCTCCCACTCTCAGGGACACCCTTTTCTCTTGTGCTGATTCAATGTTCCTGTTTAAGCCTCAGCTCTTGGGTGGCCTTCCTCATCCTGTGCTCCCAGGGGCCCCATGTTCATTGTCTGGGCACCCAAGGCAGCCCCCAAGCCTCAGGGTCAGCTGCCTCTCACCCACATCAGGGTTACTCATGCTCATGGCATGCCACTTGCCTCTGGGATACTCTAAAGTTTGACCTGTGGCTGCAGAACTCTACTGGCTTTTGAGGATCTCCCTACCCAAGTGCAACTTGGTGACCCAGGTCTTGAGCTGGACTCCTTGCCTTGTGGACTTGGCTATGTCTGGACTTGGTTTCTGTTTGAATCATCTGGTCAGGATGGCCATCTATGAGCCTGTGCTTAAGGCCCACTCTCCCCTAAGCTGTTTGGGTGACTCCTGACTCCATCCCAAGCCATGTTTTCCTGGGAAAAGGATGGCACAGTGTTTATCTGTCAGTGTTGATTTCTCTTACACTGTGAGCTCCTTAAGGGCAGAGGCTAGTGGCTCTTATTTGTGTCCATACCATCAGCACTCTTATCTGCTCATCCACCAGCCCAATTGCTCACCTATCACCCATCCATCTATCTACCATCCATCCATCCATCCACCCACTCATCCACCCAGCTATCTATCCACCATCCATTCACCCATTCATCCTTTCATCCATCCACCCATCTATTCATCCATCTGTCCATCCACCCATGCTCTCCTCTTCTTCCATTTTTTGACTCCTCACCCTTCCCCTCCCTCCTTTCCTCTCCCACAGGGGAAGGAGTGTTTCCAGGGGGTTTGAGAAACAGCTGTGGAGCCTATGTGTCTGGAGTGAGGTGATAGAAAGGTAGAGTAGGAGAAGACGATGTCAGAGTGGAGGAGAGCCAGGTTATATAGAACCTTGTAGGTCCTGATGAGGACCTTAACTGTGCTCTGAATGGGATGGGAATTTTTAGGGATTGTGAGTGGAGGAATGACGAGATCTATCTCACATTTGAAAGGACCCCTTGGCAGCTGTGTTGAGGAGACACTGTAGTGTGGAAACAGGGAGTCCAGTTGGGAGGCCATTGCAATAATCCAAGTGAGAGGTGGTGGTGATGGCAGCAGGGAGGGAGAAGCCACTGGGGTCTAGATATATTCTCAGAGTAGATCCAATAGGACTGTTGGTGGGATGTGAGGGAAAAAGAAGGGCCAAGAATGACTCAGGGTTTTGGCCTGAGCAACTAGAAGATGGACTCCATTAATAGAGATGGAGAAAGCTGCGGATAGAGAAAGTTTTGGAGGGAATTTCAAGGGTTCTACTTTGGACACATTAGGTCTGTGAGGTGAGGAGACATCTGAGTGGAGATGGTCAGTGAGCAGCTAGACACAGGTCTGGACTTTCAGGGAGAGCCTGGGCGGTGACACTTATTTGAGAATGTTGCAGTAGAAGTCACAAGACTGGTTAAGACCCCAAAGGAAGAGCTAGAGAGAGAAAAGAGAAGTTGGATGATGCGCCTGAGCCCGCTGATGCTAAGAGATCAAGAATGTGATGGCACCAGCACAGGATACTGGGAAGGTCAGGAGCCAGGGAGGCAGAGAGCCAGGTGCTGCTGATGGCGCCTTCCCATCCTCAGCTGGCTTAACCATGGGGGAGGCCACATGACTGTGACAGAATAGTTTTGATGAGATGGTGGAGGCAGAGGCTTGGAAGAAGGTGAGCAGAGAGAACACACTGATACCCCATCAAGGAGCCAGGAAGTAGCGTGAACCTACAGGGATAGTGTCACTTTTGATGGCAATGCCTAGTAATGAGGGCAAACTCGGTGTTGTGGGAATTAGAGAAGATAAATGCTAGAGTGACCTCATATCAGGTGAGAATGGCCATCAATTGAGGTGCTGTGTGGGGCATCCTGGATCACACCAATCCTAGGTTGAAGGTTAGATATTTGATACTTTTGGACTATTTCAGTAATTCCTTGAAGACCAGGGGGAAATGTGGTGGCCTGTCTACCCTGGATCTGCAGACATGGGATTCCTGTGCTCACTCTCAAAGGGGACTTGGAACAAACAGCTTGGCTGGAACTGGAGCTTGGAGCTTGGCCACAGCTTCCTTCCTGGGTGGGTGCTGGCCAGGAGGCACCTGCTGAGGAGGCACCTGCTGGGCCAGGAGGCACCTGCTGAGGAGGCACTGGCTAGGCCAGGAGATGCCAGGTCCTCACTGGCAGCAAGGGTCCTGGACACACCTGAGTCTCTGCCCATACTGATTTTCCTGTCCTGGATCCTCAGCCTTCCTGATGGACATGTGTTTCCAAGTGTCCTGACGGGCATCTTCAGCAGCATGGCAGTGGTTTTCCACCTGCAAGGAGCTGAGATTTGGTGACAGCTCTGCCCCTCCTGGGCTAGTCTCCAACACAGCTCAGCTCATGCAGCTGAACTGAGCCATCTGCCCAGCCTCTGCCCCTTCCCTGACCTGCTTCACCCTTGAGCCCTGTTACTGAGGAAAAGTTTGTGTTCTTCAGGCAATTGGGGAATCATTCATAAACCTCTTGGTACCCAATCAAACTGATAGTTTACAAAGATTCCAGCCAACTTTGATGGGAGAACTTTTAAGAGCTGGGAGACCAAAGTGCTCTCTTCCCAAGGGCATCATTAATAGGAAGTCAGGCAGGGGTGTGGGAGGCTGAGCAGCCACCTGGGGGAGGTGCCTTGCCAGGCCCCCGTTGATGAGAAGGTTGGGTGGTTCTGGCTCATTAAGCACAGGGATAGTAGGACCAGAGACTCCAGGGCATCATGATGAGGGTGATGAAGTCTATCGTAGTTACTAACCACACTAAATTCACTCAGAGGAGTGTCAATTAATTTCAATGAGCAATTATGTAACCTGCTTCACACCCTCCTGAGAGCTGGGGTGGCTGCAGCATGGGAGACAGAGCCAGGGGTAGGGCAGGTGGAGGAAAGAGTTGAACAGGAATCTCCTGATGAGGTTTCCACCTTCTGAAACTGGACTGGGGGCAGGGGCCATGGGAGATGAGGTGTGTTGACTGCTTCCCGGCCTCAGCAGACGTTGTATTCCCTGGTCTCCATGGAATTTTCCTGCAAGGAGCCTGGCTACCCCACACAGCTCTGACAGGGTCTGTGGGCTGCACCAGAGCATCACGCGACGTGACTGTGACACGTAAACACCAATGTGCTGCAGATCACACCAGGTGGCCTACATTTCCTCCACCTGTAGCCAGAACACAGTCCAGCCATGCAAACGGCTGCTGGACCTCCCATTCTGTAGTGAATTTGTCTTCAACCATTTCTTTATTCTCTCACTATCTATATTTCAAAGGGATTAGATTTTTTTTGGTGTGTCAACTTTTTTTGATTTTTAGTAGGCTATATATTATAAGCAAGTATGTGACAACACAAAAACTTGACAGTCCTTGTGTTTGTTTATTTTTTATATTGAGATATAATTGACATATAACATTATATTAGTTTGACATCTGTCACCACACATAGTTACAATTTTTCCCTTATTTTATTAGAACTTTTAAGATCTACTCTCTTAGCAATTTTCTATTTATTTATTTATTTATTTATATGTTCAGTTAGCCAACATATAGTAATTTTCAAATATAAAACAGTATTATTAACAGCTCCATGCTGTGCATTACATCCAAACTTCTTGTTGAATTATACAATACATATAGGAAAGTGCCCAAATCTTAAGTGTATAGTTTGATGAATTTTTATAAACTGCACACACCCATGAAACCAATACCCAATCAAGAACCAGACGTGGCTAGAACCCCAACACTCCCTTCCTTCATAGCTCCCAAAGGTAAACATGGTCTTAACCACTTACTGCCACAGATTAGTTTTGCCTGGTTTTTGTATTTATATAAGTGGAATCACACAGAATGTGCTCTTGTGTGTTTGGTGTTTTTACTCAAGATTCTCTCATGATGTCATATGTAGCTGCAATTCATTAATTCTCATTGCATGAATAGATCACGATTCATCCACTCAGCTGTTGGTGGACATTTGGGTTGGTTCTATCTTTTGGTTATAAGTAATGATGCTCTGATAATTCTTATACAGTCTTTTGGGGAGAATATGCATGCATTTCTGTTGGGTATAAATCCAGGAGTGGAATTGCTGGGTCATAGGTCTGTGTCTGTTCAATTTTAGCAGTTAACAGTCTTTCTTTCTTTTTTTAGATATTTATTTATTTATTTATTTATTTATTTATTTATTTATTTTAGAAAGAGAGAGAGAGAGCACATGTACAAGCATGAGTGGGGGGAGGAGCAGAGGGAGAGGGAGAGAGAGAATCTCGAGCAGACTCTGTGCTGAGCGCAGAGCCCAACATGGGGATCGATCTCATGACCCTGAGATCATGACTTGAGCTGAAATCAAGAGTTGGATGCTTAACTGACTGAGCCACCCATGCGCCCCAGCAACAGTCTTTCTGGATGATTGCCACACTGTCCAGTTCCCTCAGGAGTGTAGGAGTGCTCTCCATCCTTGTCAGCACTTAGTATTGTCTGTCTTCATTTTAGCCATCCTGGAAGGTGTATCACATTGTGGTTTCAATTTACACTTCCTGGTGACTAGGAAGTTGGGCATTTCTTCATGCTTGTTTGCCATTGGAATATGAGTCAGATCTCTCTTGATCTTGGATTTGAGAGCAGAATAAGGTTCAGTGGGAACCTGTTATCCCCACTGGACCACAGGACCGCATTCAGACGGTTCTGCCAAAACTCAGTCATGCACCCCACTGTGTTGCCTTGGAGATGGTGGATCAGGACAACATCTCTGTCCCCAACACATCCCCCAAAGCCTTTCTGTTTGAAATGCATGTGGTTGGTTAACAAGTTCCTCTTAAATCTGAGGAAATGTTGGGTGGGGCCACAGAGTTGCTGTGAGCTTTGTTGTGCCAGATGCTGGGCATCATTCCTCACTTGAGGCAGCACAGCCTTAGTCAGGAGCTGGGGTGGGTCTTGCCCTCCCCCCAGTGGCTCTGTGACCCTGTGCTCCATCTATCATCTGTCAGTGGCTCTGTCATCATGCCCCATCTGCACAATGGGAGTGACCACCATGCTTGCCCTGCAGCACTGTGGGGACTGGGTGCCACTTCATTTGTCCTACAGGCAGGACACAGTGGGGATAGAATTCCCTTTTTGTTTAAGAGACTCATGGTCACATGGTGAGCACACTGCGGACCCATGACCTCAAGCCCCTGTCCACCTTCTTCCCTCCACTTGAATGAAATGACTCAGCCTGGCAGCTGTGAAGGGAAGGGGCCACCATGACAGGTGGGCCAGGAATGCTTTCTGTGGGAAGCTCATGGGTGGACCAACTGTTCAGCTGTTTGTGCTCCTGGGGATGCTGTCCACAGTGATTTCTATTCTGAGGACCACTGAGCATCTCTGAGTACAATTCTTTAAGAAAATATTCCTTTTGGCATAAAGCATCCTTTATGATTATTACATTGGTCATTGTGATCACTATCATTACTAATTCATTCCTGCTGATGTGAACGGAATGTCTGTATGTGGCTGTGTGCAGTATGCCTACACTCAGTGAGCAGATGGTGAGCCCTGGGCTGGTGGGTTGTCGATGTGACCGGGACCCCAGGCCACCCGTGTGCCAGCTATCTGGGTCCTGACAGACAGGGGGGCAACCTGGCTTGTCCCCTGTTGCTTTGATGTCAGCTTCTATACTGTCCATATGACATGTCAGTCACTTAGTCCTGCAGTGGCCCTGCACAGTGAGCCACCTGAGATCTCCACAGCTTACTTTGGAAAACAGCACAGCAGTATCTTACAAAGTCACCACTTTATACACTTGCCATGTGACCCAGCAAGTCCACTGCTAGGTGTTGACCCAGGAGAAATGGAACTGCATGTCCACAGAGAGAGATTTATGAGTCTGTTTATAGCAGCATTGTTCATAATAGTCCCAAACTGAACGTGACCCAAGGTCTATCACATGGAGGATATTCACATTATGGGATATCACCCAGTAATAGGCAGAAACAAGATATTAACACACACATGATGGAAGTCAAACACATCATGTGAAGTGAAAGAAGCACACAGGACTGCATGCCTCACTTATGTGATATTCCAGGAGAGACAAATCTGAGTGATGAGGGAACTGTTTAGCAGGAGGAAACTGGTCTGTATTTTGGTAGTATTGATGGTTACACTATTTCATGCAGTTACCACAATGCATCAGGCTCTACACTTTACATAAGTGAATTGCAAAATAACACCTGAATAAAAGCCTCAGTGGCTTAAAATTGCATTTCATACGATCAAACAAAAGGCCTCTCTTAGCCCTCATGAGGCTATGGATGCAATGTTCCTGGCTTGGCTGTGCTCACTGAGGCGTTTGTGCATAGCTGTGGGCTGGCTGGGCTCTCGCACAGGCTTGGGGGATGGCCTTGCTCTCTGCTGGTCTTGAAGACATTTGTGACCCAGAATTTTGTAGGGCTGGATGATGGCAGGTGGCTGTTAGGAGGACTTTTATCTTTCTTTTTGTTACCATGTGCATCACATTAACTGATGTTTGTATTTTGATCCATTCCTCCACCATGGTGTATGAACTGTTAAATGTGCTACTGAGTTTGGTCTGATAGTATTTTGTTGAGGATTTTTGCATCTATGTTCATTAGGGACATTGGCCTGTGGTTTTCTTTTCTTATAGTGTCTTTGTCTGGGGTAAGTATCAGGGTAATCCTAAAATTTGTGGAACCACAAAAGACTCTGAATAGCTAAAGCAATCTTGAGAAAGAAGAATAAAGTTGGAGGCATCACACATCCTGACTTCAAAATATATTACAAAGCTATAGTAATTAAAACAGTGTGGTCCTGGCCAAGTGCAGACATATAGACCAAGAGAACAAAACAGAGAACGTAGAAACAAACTCATCCATACACAGGCAACTGAGTTGATCTTCAACAAGGTGCCAGGAACACACCTGGGGAAGGACAGCCTCTTCAGCAAATGGTTTTGGAAAACAAGATCCACATGCAAAAGATTGAAATTGGACCCCTGTCTTACACCATACATGTACATAAGCTCAAAATGGATTAAAGATTTAAACACAGGACTTGAAACTGTAAAACTCCTAGAAGTGAACACAGGGGAGAAACTTCATGACGTTGGTCTTGGCACTGATTTCTTGGACACAACAACACCAAAAGCACAGGCAACAAAAACCAGAAGTAGATGAGTGGGATGACATCAAACAACAAGCTTTTTAAAAAATGTTTTATTTAAATTCAATTTAGTTAACATATATATACTGTATTATTTAGTTTCAGAGATAGAGTTCAGTAATTCATCACTCTTATATAACATCCAGTGCTCATTTACATCACGTACCCTCCTTAATGCCCATCACCCCGTTACCCCATCTTCCCACTCCCTTCGCCTCCAGCAACTCTCAATTTGTTCCCTAGAGTCTCTTATGGTTTGTCTCCTTCTCTGTTTTTATCTTATTTTATTTTCCCCCCTCCCTTCCCCTATGTTCATCTGTTTTGTTTCTTAAACTCCACATAATGAGTGAGATCATATGATAATTGTCTTTCTCTGACTGACTTATGTTGCTTAACATAATACCCTCTAGTTCCATCCATGTCATTGCAAATGGCAAGGTTTCATTCTTTTTGATGGCTGAGTAATACTCCTTTACACACACACACACACACACACACACACACACACACACACACACACACAATGTCTTCTTTATCCATTCATCAGTTGATGGACTTCTGGGCTCTTTCCATAGTTTGGCTATTGTGAATGATGCTGCTATAAACATTGGGGTGCATGTGTCCCTTCCAATCACTATGTTTGTATTTGTATCCTTTGGATAAGTACCTAGTAGCGCAATTGCTGAGCTGTAGGGTAGCTCTATTTTCAACTTTTTGAGGAACCTCCATACTGTTTTCCAGAGTGGCTGCACCAGTTTGCATTCCCACCAACAGTGTAAGAGGGTTCACTTTTCCCCACTTCCTCACCAACACCTGTCAAACAACAAGCTTCTGAACAGTAAAGGAAGCAGTCAACAAAATGAAAAGGCAACCAATGGAATGGGAGGAAACACCTACAGACTATATATCTGATAAGAATTCAATATCCAAACTATGTAAGGAACGCATACAATTCAGTAGCAAAAACAAAACAAAACAACCCACAAAAAAACCTGATTAAAAATGGGCAGAGGACATGAATCAACATTTTTTCTGAAGAAGACATCCAGATGGCCAACAGACACATGGAAAGATGGTCAACATCACTCATCATCAGGGAAATACAAATCAAACCCATAATGAAATATCACCTCATGCCCACCAGGATGTCTACTATTAAAAAAACAAACTAAGTATTGGTGAGGTCATGGAGAAAAAGGAACCCTTGTACACTATTGGTGGGAATGTAAATTGGTGCAGTCACTATAGAAAATAGTATAAAGTTTTCTCAAAAAATTAAAAAAAGTACTATATGACCCAGCAATCCCACTTCTGGTATATATCTGAAGGCAATGAAATCAGGATCTTGAAAAGACTGTTCGCATTTCTATGTTCATTATAATAATAAAGACACAGAAACAACCCAAGTGTCCCTCAACAGATGAATGGATAAAGAAGATTGGTGTATATATATATATACACACACCCTATACACACACACACACACATATATATAATACACATATACATACACACATATACACACATACACACACACACATACAATGGAATATTATTCATCCTTAAACAAGAAGACAATCCTGTCATACATGACTCCATGGGTGAACCCAGAGGACATCATGCTAAATGAAATAAGCCAGACACAGAAGGCCAAAAACTGCATGATTCCACTTACATGAGGCAGATTCATAGAAACAGAGTAGAATGGTGGTTGCCAGAAGCTAGGCGGGGCACAAAATTTCAGTTACACAAATTGAGTAAGTTCTAGAGATCAGCCATATGACACTGTGTTTATGCTGATAATACTGTAGTGTGCAGTGCACTTAGGACTTTCAGAAAAGAAGAAGCAGGTGGCAGATCCTAGGGTGACCCCATGTCCCCCTGCTGTGTAATTCTCTTGAGAGTGGATGGGACCTTTTTTTCCCCTCTTCCAAAGCAAGTTCTTTTTTTTTTTTTTTTTTAATGTTTTATTTATTTATTTATTCATGAGAGTCAGAGAGAGAGAGAGAGAGAGAGAGGCAGAGGCAGAGGGAGAAGCAGGCTCCCCGCCTAGCAGGGAGCCCGATGCGGGACTCGATCCCAGGACCCTGGGATCATGACCCGAGCCGAAGGCAGACGCTTAACCATCTGAGCCACCCAGGCGCCCCCGCAAGTTCTTTTTTGTCCAACCAACCATCAGGTGTTCAGTGAGGCCTGGGGCTGGACTTGGTATATTGTATTAGGGCATAAATGCAAAAGCATAAGAGAGTGTCTGTCAATTTGAGGCATAAATCCTAAACATTTCTTAGGAATTACTCCATGGTTAAAAATAAAATCTGGACTTATTTGCCAGTATTGCAATGAGCATTTTTAAAAGTCAACATTAAAAAAAAAATTACACCTCACATTATCCTGGTATGAAATTTCTTCCCAGTAATACAACTTCATTGTTACCAACAAGTTCTAGTTTTGTTACAATTTGCTTTATATTCCCCTCCTCTGTAATTTGAATAGAGGTTTTTTCAAAAAAAGAATTTTAAAAGGTTAAGCAGTGGGAAGTGCTTGGGTACAAACTTGGCTGACAGTTTTCTGGGCAAAAGACCTCTAGACTGCTGAGTGAACCTAGCTCAACTCCAATTCACTTTTATTAATATGTTGAGGATAACAAAAAGGGGCATAAAGCATTTGAGAGTGGATGGGAACCAACAAATATGCAAAGGGATTGGGATGTCACTCCTGTGATGCATTATGTTCCGTGAGACTCCATCGGAGTCTGACCCTGCAGGCCTGGAAGGAACTGCCACACAGTAGGAGGGCATGTAGGGCCACCTGGCAGGGATCTCTTCCCAGAAAGAGAATAGGACCTCGGTCCTACATTTGCAAGGAGATGAATTCTGCCAAAAGCCTGAGAGAGCTTGGAAGTGGGTCCCTCCCCAGCTGAGCCTCACATGGAACACAGCCCCACTGACATCTGCCTGCAGTCTGGCAAGACCGCAAGCAGAGGACCAATGGAAACTATGAGATCATCAATAGTTTTGTGTGGCTAACCTGTGATAATTTGTTACACAGCAATAGAAAACTAATATAGAGGTCAAGGGGAGGATGGTGGAGTGTGAGGCTGGAAATATTTTTAAAATAAACAATTTTCGAAAAGGCATAAGCAGGTTTTCTCTGAGAGTAATCTGAGACTAATTAGCACCTTTGCAGGCTCCTCACATGCTCTTGGTCATTGGCAGGTGACCTGGGGTGCAGAGAATGGTCCCCAGACCTTGCTCGGGAACTTCTCAGGACTCTCCTGTGAGGCATGCACCAGCTGATTCTAAGTGTCTGCAGTAGTGGCAAATACCCACCTTAGATTGTGACTGACTTTTTAGGAAACCAGCCAAAGTTGCCATGTGCAATTTTCCCCGAGTACAGGCTCCTAGGATGGCAGATTTTCCCAGCACCTTGAAGCCACTCACTGACTTCCATAGTTACTGCTGGAAAGGCAGCTTCTGGTTCCCTGGGAAGACATCTGCCCTTTTCCCGGCTGCTTTTGAGAGTTTCTCTCTGTCTTTGATGTCCTGTACTTTCAGTATAATGTGTCTGGGCATCATTTGTATTAATTCTGTTCAGCATTCACGGACCTTTATTGAATCTATAGATTTCTTTTGTTCATTAGTTCTGGAATACTCTCAACCACAGTCTTATCAAATATTGCTCTATATCAGGGACAAGCCTTTTCTGAAAAGGATCAGATAGTATATATTTGACTTGCAGGTCTTACTCTTCCTGCCCACCCCTCCCTAATGCATCACGGGAAACCACTGATCTGCTTTCTGTCACTGGTGATCAGTCTGCATTTTCTAGATTTTTATGTATCACATTTTCCCATTTAGCATAATTACTCTGAGACCATCTATGCCTACATCAATAGCCCATTCCTCTTTATTGCTAATAAATCCAATGTGTGGATGTACCATAATTTATCCACCTCCTGATGGACCCTTGAGCTATTTCCAGTTTGGGGCTATCACAAGAAAGCTGTTATGAACATACACTTACAGGTCTTTGAAAGGACTTTCATTTCTTTTAGGTAAATACCTGTGAGATGGGGTGTTGTATGGTACGTTTGTGTGTAATGTTTCAGGAAGTTCCCATCTTGTTCTCCAAAGTGGCTCTGCCCTTTACGCTCCAGCCAAGACATATGATTTGGAAATATCTTCTCTCAGGCTGTGGCTTGTATTTTCATTACTTTAACTGTGCCTCTTGAAGAGCAAAGGATTTAAATTCTATTGAAGTCCAGTTGATGATTTTTTCTTTTACTGATTTTGGTTTTGCTTTTATATCTAAGAAATTTTTGCCCAACCCAAGGTAAAAAAGATTTCCTCATATGTTTTCCTCTGGGAGTTTTAGGTTATATTTAGGTCTATGAGTACATATGGTGTGAGGTATCGATCAAAGCCTATTTGGGGGAATCAAGATATCTAATTTTTCTGGCACTATTTGTTGAAAAGACTATTCTTTTTCCACTAAATTGCCTTTGCACTTTTGTGAAAAATCAGTTGTCTTTATACATGGGGCTCCGTTTCTTAGTCTCTCTACTCTGATCTGCTGATTTATTTGTCTATCTTGATGCCAGTACTATGCTGTCTTATTATGGTAACTTTACAATAAAACCTGAAATCAGACGGTGTTAGTTTTCCAAATCTGTGGCTCTTCTTCAAGTTGTTTGGAAAATTCCAGGTCCTTAGAATCAGTTTGGTAGTTCCTAAGAGAAACCTGCTTAGGTTCTGATTGAGATTGCATCAAATGTATAGATCAGTTTGGGAAGGATTGGCATTTTAACTATAGTGAGTGTTTCAACCAATGAACGTGGTTTACATCCCATTTCTTTAGGTCTTCTTTAATGTTCTCAGCAATATTTTGTAGTTTTGAGTGTATAGTTCTTGCACATTTTTGTAAGATTTACACTTAGCTATTTTATTTTTTTAAATTTAAGTTCAATTAGCCAACGTATAGTACATCATTAATTTTTGATATAATGATCAATGATTCATTACTATAACACCCAGTGCTCATCACATCCCGTGCCCTCTTTAATTCCCATCATACTGGAAATGGTATTTGAAAAATATTCCAATTTCCTGTTGTTTGTTGCTGATATATAGAAATACAATTGCTGTTTGAATAATGAGCGTTATTGTAGACTCTACGAGTCTCCTCTTTGCTCATCATGTCAGCCCTGAGTAGACAGTCTCAGAGGCATCTGCGAGGAAAACCCCTTCCTTCTGGGCTTTGCACCTTAGTCCTCTCTGCTCTGCTGGGTCCACTCCATTTATCCAGTTTCTGGGGCTTTGTTGCTGCTGTCCCCTCTGTCGTTGTCCTTATCCTATGGGTTCCTTTACCATCAATCTGGTGGGATTTAAGGAGGGAGCATGTGGTGCTCAATCCGCTAACTGAATCCTCACTGGGGGCTGGGCTGGGGAGACACTGGGGGCTGGGCCGGGGAGGCAGAGGCCCCCTTGGAGAGGGCCTGGGGGTGGTCAGCGGGACCACTGGTGGCAAGGCGTCCCGGGCCACAGAAGCTCCGACTCCTCATCTGCTAGTGGGTCATCCTGTCTCTGGGGGCCCTGGGGTATGGGGCGGGTCTGGCTCAGCACTGCAGGCCTAGGGACACTGACCTCCCACTGCTGCTCAGACAGGAATAGCGGCCTCTTCCTTCTCTGCTGCAATGGCCCCCAGCTTCACAGTGTGCAAAAGAAAGGAGTAGCCACCGGAAATACACGTCTTCAAAAGTCTGAGAAAACAACAAATGGAGCTCTGCTTGGAACTAGGAGAGCCTGAGGGCTGGGCTCCCACGCAGGAGGTGTCCTCCTTCCCAGCTGAGGCTCTGGCCTGTTCCTTGCATCTCATTCCTGCCCTGAATGGGGTCTGTCCCTTTTGTTTCTACCGCCCCCCCCTTCAAGCTCTTCCCACCAGCCTGCAGGGACAGCCAGCAGACCCCCGCCCCCAACAGCTGCCTCCTCCAGCAGCCCACCTCCCTAGCCAGCGCTTCCTCAACACCCCTTCTCTGGCTGCCCAGCAGGTTGCCCCCCTCTCCGCCCCCCGCCCTGCTCCCTCACTGCTCTCCCCCTCCCACCTGATGTCTGAGCCACCTGCTGACAAACCCAGTGGAACGGTTCTGTCCTCAGCTGGCGCCCAGCGGGGACCTCCACCCTGACCGGGGTGTAGGGCGGCCTGTGGGTTACCTCTTCCACCCTCAGTGCCCTCTTGCTGAGGGGTCTTCTCTGCTCCTCTGCTCTTCACCTCTGGCAGGTGACCTTCTTGTGCTCCTGACTGTGCTCTCCCTCTATAAGCTGACTCTGAAAGTTCTATTTCTGGCCCCTTTTCTCTGGAGCTCCAGAGCCAGGGCCTGGACCACCTCTTGGACGTTCCAGTGTCCTCCTCCCCAGACCTGCCCATCTGGGTGGGTGGATAGTGGACCCCCAGCCTCAGCGCCTCATGGAGCTCGGGCCCCGCCTGCAGGGCTGCCCCGCAGCCTCATACGCCTGCCCACTGTGCCGTGTCTGAGGCGCCCCAGCCCCTTGCCTGGGCTTCTACACCGGCTCCCTGATCCCTGGACTCCTGCTTCCACACTGTGCTCTGTGCCCCACGTTAGAACAAGGCCAAATCCCGTAGAACCTCCCCAAGTTTAGAGCAATCTGCTAAAAACTCAAATTATGATTTTATGCGGCTGTGCTTTCAGTGGCTCCCGGCGGCCCCAAGTCCAAGAGCCCATGAGGCTCCTCCATCAGGCCCCTGCCTGCTTCCCACCCCATCTCTGCTCTGGGGGTTCTTTCTGTCTTCAGTTTGGGGCACGTGCCCAGCAGTCCAAGCCAACACTGGGGCCTTGTCCATGACCCCTAGTTTTCACTCCCCCAACATTAACTAGTCGCCTGATTGGGCTGCTTATGCCTGTGCCACTCTCCCCCAGCAGCCTGTCTCCGACTTCTCCCCCTGTGCTCAGGTGGGCTGTCCCTCTGACCCAGCTGCAGAGCTGTCTCTCCAACGTGAAGATCAGAGCGCGTCTCCACTTTGTTTAAAGTGGCTTCCACCTCTTCAGGAGGATGTTTGGGGAACACATCTGCCCTGCTGGTAGCCTTGCATTCCAGCACCTTCTGGTTTGCGGCTGTGCTTGGTCTCCCGACACGGCTGTTCTCCTGTGGGGCACTCCACACTCGCTGGGGCTGACTTACGTCCTCATCCGTCCTCGGCATCCATGCCCTGCCTGGCACGGGTCGTGTCTCCCTGGCCTTGGAGGCCCTGCTGTGTGGCAAGCCCCGACCGGAGCTGCTTCTGTTGCTTCCAGGGGACTAAGCCAGGCTGTGAGTTCCCTGACCCAGCTGGTCTCTGCAGGGCCAAGCAGCCCCAGCGAGAGGCTGGTACTCAGTGCTTGCTTTATTAATTGTCAGACCAGTGAGCCAGTAGTATTTTCACCCTAGTTTCTGAAGTGATCACTTTATAGAAGTTTGATTTGGAAGGACCTCCGTTATGAAAGTGGGAAGTGCTCAAGGTTTCAGACCTACAGGCACCTTGCATGGGCCGTTTGCTCCATCCTGTAGCTGCCATGGCAGTTGGAGTCTGTGCCAAGACAGCTGGCAGGATGCAGCGATGGGTCAGTCTGTGCTGGGACTGCCCACAGTCCTGGACCAAGGGGCTACGTGGAGACTTGGGCCCTGCTCCTTGCAGCACATGGCCCATCACACCCACGGAGCCCAGCATGTGCATGCTGAATGAGCAACCTTCATGCTCAGTGTCTAGTGTGTTTCTGTGGCAGCCCAGAGAATGGAGCTCAAAACCCCCATTGTCAGTTGCCCAAGATGAACATTCTAGATTTCCCCAACCTTGCCAGCATGGCTGACAATTATAACCAGAAATCCTGCAGAGGCACCACGAGATTTCTGACCAGCACTCAGGCTGCCTTTGCAGCACAGGCTGGGGCCGAGCCTCGTGACCCTAGAAGCCATGGTAGAGCCTCATGGGCTGTCAGTCATGCCCCAGTGGGGACGCAGGGCCTTCTGACGCCATGGCACCAATCATCTCAGGAGAGCAAGCGAAGGTTCCTCTAGGACGATCCAGGTCCTGTCCTCCCTGGTCAGCCAGGCCCATGGTGAGTGTGGACCCCCACCCAGTCTCCACTTGGTGACGATGTGCTTGTGGGAGCTGTAGCCGGGGTAGGCACCAGGGTCAGCTGCACAGCAGGGCCAAAGTGAGCCAGCTTGGAGGGGATCCTATACACCAGGTCCACCACAGAGCAGGGAGGCCACAGTCGGGCAGACAGCTGGAGGAGGTGGGGAGGGGTGGAGGGGTGTGAGTCCCTGTGGGATCAGCACCAGTGCTGGGTCTGTTTGGAGCAGGGTTGTGGCTCAGGGCCTACACATCGCTTTCAAGCCCAGCCTTGTTTACTCTGCGTGCTCCCAACAGAGAGGAAGCTGGTCACAGGGACACTGGTTGGGAGGTGCTGGGAGGGGGCTGCCAGTTGTCGGTGGGCAGTTCTCCATCTTCCCAGAGTCTTATTTGCCCTGCTGTGTTGTCAACACTCCTGTCCCTCCCCCTTCACTGGTTGGGCATCACCCTGCGTGCCCCAAGACCCTCTCCCCATAAGTGTGCTGCAGCTGACCTGGCCTCTGGGGGCCTGCCCAGGCCTGCATCCTGGCCACTCCACTCCTACCCAGGGTTGGGGGACAGAGGGTGTCACCGCCAGGAACGGGGTGTGGGCAGCCTCAAGGCAGCACCAGGGCATGGCAGGGCGAGGGGGCTCCACACAGGGTGCCTGTTCCAGGCATTGGCTCCCTGGCCATGGGCCGGGTTGGGGTGGTCATCCTGTGTGGTGTCCCGGGGCAGGTCCCACTAGATGAGGGGCAGGGACAGGAAGGACTCTGCCTTCAGCCCCTCGGCCTGGTGGAGCCACTCAGGAGATAAACAGGAGACACCGGGGCCCAGCACGGGTCCTGGGGAGGCTCCTAGGACCGGTCACCCAGGGCCTGGGCTGCCCTCCGAGCCGCCTTGCGTAGCGCCTCCTTGACCTCCCGGTTCCGCAGGCAGTAAATGACGGGGTTGAGCAGCGGCGTGAGCACCGTGTAGACCACGGACACCAGCTTGTTGAGGTCAAGGGAGTAGATGGCACGTGGCCGGGCGTAGATGAAGAGGGAGGCCGAGTAGAAGATGACCACCACAGCCAGGTGCGAGGCGCAGGTGGAGAAGGCCTTGTGCCGGCCGGCGGCAGAAGGGATGCGCAGCACGGTGCCGAGGACGGCGGTGTACGAGAGAATGGTGAGCAGGAGCGGCCCCAGCAGGATGAGCAGCGCCAGGAGGAAGTCCACCAGTTCTGCCGCGGACATGTCAGAGCACGCCAGGTTCAGCAGGGGGGACACATCGCAGAAGAAGTGGTTCACGACGTTGGGGCCACAGTAGCCCAGGCGCGAGATGAAGAAGACCTTTCCCAGGGAGACGGTGAAGCCCGAGATCCAGGAGCTGGCGGCCAGGAAGCTGCAGAAACTGGGGCTCATGATGGCGGGGTAGCGCAGGGGGCTGCAGATGGCCACGTAGCGGTCGTAGGCCATGACGCCCAGGAGCGTGCACTCGGTGCAGGCCAGCGCCAGGAAGAAGTACAGCTGTGCCATGCAGCCCACGAAGGAGATGTGGTGGAACTGGGGCGCCGCCAGGCTGAGCAGCATCTTGGGCACGGTGACGGAGATGTACCACACCTCCAGGAAGGACAGGTTGCTCAGGAAGACGTACATGGGCTTGTGCAGCGGGGGACTGACACGGATCACGGTGAGGATGACCACGTTCTCCGTGACCGTCAGCGTGTAGGCCAGTGTGAACAGCACCAGCAGGCACACGTGGAAGCCCAGCGAGCCCGGGAAGCCCACCAGGATGAACTCTGTCACCTCGGAGCGGTTGTCCCCGGTGGACATGGTGTGCACTGTCTGGTGGCAGACGCAGCGGGTTAGACGCTGGGGGGCGGGCGGGGTGTGGTGGGGGGGGCCCCGTCCTGGTCAGTATCCCCCAGGACTGCCCACGGCAGGGACCGTGGCCTCACACGTTTCCTCCGGGCACTGGGTGGGGGGTGGGCAGACGTGGGCTCTGCCCTGGAGCCACCGGCCCTGTGTGGTCACAGACTAGACAAAGGCCGTGGTGTGGTGGGGGCCTGTGCAGGGCACACGAGAAGGCCTCAGAGGCCTGGCCTGGGGACCTGCTAACAGGTGTGCATGCGGCCCCACCCCAGGCCTGGCTTGGACCCACTGGTGGGGAGGGGGGAGGCCGTGGCCAAGGTCACCCAGGTCAGAAGAATGGGTGTTGTGGGTCAGTGGGCAAGTGAGCGGCCTGGGGTTGACGAGGAAGGGCTAGGCCCGGAGCCGGGCTCCTGCCATCTTCCTGGGTGAGGGGGAAGGCACTCGCTGCCTAGAGACATGGCTTCCTTGTCTGTTCTTGAGATGACAGCCCCAGAATTTGCCCTCAAGTTAAGCAGAGATGTACCACACCTCTGGGAGGGATGGGGTGCTGAGGAGGACGTCCGTGGGCATGTGTAGTGGGGGGCTGATGCGGATCATGGCCACTCATGGGGCGCCTGTTCCCTAGGAGAATTCAGCATCCCAGGGAGTTGGAGGGATGCAGGAGGCCAAGTTTCCCACCCTGGGTCCCCTTGACACCCTGGCCAAGCAAGCTACGTGCTCCCTGGAGCTCCCAGGAGCTGAGGCCCCTCCACGGGCCCTGGGGGTCCAGCCCTCCGCCACCTCACTCCACGTGCAGCTCCTGTCTGGTTCTGCCCAAGCCACGCTGACACAGCCACAGCTGTGCAGAGAGGTTCTCAGGGCCAGACTCCCTGTGCCCCCTGATTCCGTGTCTGCAGTGGTGGCCGAGGGATCGAGAGGGGCAGGATTGGTGGGCAGCCTCCTCGCTGCTACAAGGAACTGTTTTCACAGGATTGAAAGGGCCAGATCCTCAAAACAGAAGTCAGCTTCCTTCACCCCTGCCCACCCATGGGTTTGCTGGCTCAGGGGCTCCCCAAAATGTGGCTGAGCCCTGTCCAGGGTCCCCCTGCACCCTGCCGCCCATCAGCCTGTGCTCTCCATTCTAGGAACGTTCCCGCAAGTCACAGGCTGTGCTTCTAGATCTCCAAAACCCATTTAAAAACCAATGCACTCATTTGTAGTATGGTTGGGGTTTTAGCTTCTTACCTGCACCCCGAGTGCCTCAGAACGTGGCCCTGAGTGGATCTGCGCACTTGATGTGGAAGTGAGAGTGTGCTAAACAAGCTGGCTGATATACGGGAGAATGGGTTTGGAGGACAAAACCCCTAAACTCTTACTCGGGCTCTGTTCTGCATCTTGCTGCTGTGAGCCTTCAGAGGGCATTCCCCCACACCAGGCCTTGTCCACCGAGGCCTCAGACTGAGCTTGGGGCTGAGCAGGGTGTGGCGGATGGCCCCCCCTGCCCTGGCCCCCCACCCCCGTTCTTTTTGGAGAGGCCCTTGAGCCTAGAACCTGGCAGGGTGGCTGCCCCCACCCCCAGGCCCCACTCATGTCCCCTTCTCAGCTTCCTGCCTCCCCCCAGAACCCCAGAACTCCCCGGGACTCCTCCTGGCCTCTGCCCTTGAGTGGCCACAGGCTCCCTCACCTCTCTCCTCCGCATACTGCCCAGTATCTGCTTGACACCTGCAGGTACACGCAGTTTTCATCCTGCAAAGATTTCAAGAAGCAGCAGAGTCCAGAGCTCCAGGGTGTGGGCTCTGGGATGGGCGGCTCAGGTTCAAGCCCCACCTTCCCCAGCCACCTGTGCCTGGGACAGGACATCTGCCCTCTCTGTGCCTCAGACCCCTCAGCTGTCCCATGGGGCATGCGCTGTCCCGCATCAGCATCTGGCCGGAGCGGGTGGGAGATGCACAAGCTCTGAGGACCACAGAAAGCCTGTGTACCTGCTACACTCAGGTGGGCTTGGTGGCCCAGGTGGGCAGTGGTGACTGCGGCAGGAGGGGGCCCGGACAGATCTCGGTGGGGTCAGCCCCCTGTAGCCGGGGCCCTGGGTAAAACCACGTCTGGGTCCTTCTATCTCTGCCCCACTGTGGCTCCTGGGGCCCTGGGTAAAACCACGTCTGGGTCCTTCTATCTCTGCCCCACTGTGGCTCCTGGGGCCCTGGGTAAAACCATGTCTGGGTCCTTCTATCTCTGCCCCACTGTGGCTCCTGGGGCCCTGGGTAAAACCACGTCTGGGTCCTTCTATCTCTCCCCCACTGTGGCTCCTGGTGACCCCGGCAGTGTCTGCTCAGATCTGCCACTGATCAGCTCTCAGACTTGCAACAAATGTCTACCCTCATCCAGGGTCTGTTTATCTACATGAAAGATGGAGTAAAAGCGTCACCTTGGCTGAAGGGGTGGGAGAACAGTGTTTCATCAGGACCCCTGAGTCCCACAGACACGAGGAGACAAATGGAAAGTCTCCGGGCTCCCCTGTGATGCTCCAACGCACATGCTTCCCAAACTTTACACGGGTACAGAGTCACACGTACCCCCCCCCCAAATTCAGATTCACTCAGGGCACCCAGACATCCTGAGTCAAAGCCAAACCAACCTCCACATCCAGACTCACAGGCCCCTAATGCAGCTACCCACACAGACCCCAGGCCCCCGCCAGGTGCACCTGCAGACCAGCGTGCCCCCAGCAGATCCCGATCTAGCACACAGACATTGGCACCAGGCCTTAGACACACAGATGCCCCTCCACATACTCCGCCCTGCCCAGGAGACAGGTGCCAAGCCCTCCGCCTGAGCCTCGGGACCTGTACACTCTGTCACAGAACATGGCCCTCACAGAGATATTGGCTCAAGACGGGCATGTTCAGCAACAGATCCCGGACTAGCTTGCTGCCCTCATCACATGTGTGGGCACACGCAAACACACGGACAGAGGCTCACGCAGACACAGGCATGCACTGGACACAGGCGCATGCAGCCCTCAGCCCCCACCTGTGCGGAGATGGGCAGTTCTAGGGGATCCCAGCCCTGCCCCACCCTCTGCTCTCAACCCCCAAGCCTGACTCCTCACCTATGGAGGGGAGGGTCTTACCACTCTCCTCTGGCTTTCCTGAGGACGCAGTGCTGCTCTGGGCAGGGACTTAGCCGACGGGGGTCACTGCCTGGTCCTTGGTGCTGAGAGGGGGCTCAGCACGAGAGCTGATGGAGGCTGACCATGGGCTCTCAGCTAAAAGCAGCACTGGGTGCTGGCCCCATGGATCTCTCCCCTGCAGAGCTGCCACATACCCTGGGACCATCTCGGTGCAGGACAGGGCTTGGAAGATACAAAATGAGATGAGCCTGGCTGCAGAGATCCCCCCTCACAATTAGGGAGCCCTCCCAGCGGAGATGGCAATGATGTTCCAGACAAGCAGGTGCCCCTCTCCTGCTCTCATTTCAGCAGAGCAGGAGTCAGGTTTTGGGGGTAAAGTACAAGGGACCCCCCAGTCTGTATGGGGAGAGCCCCGGCAGCCCCCACTACCAGGCCACCCGTGTGTTTCTAAAGGAGAACTGGGTGGCAAATGGGAAGCTTACCTCAGCCCCCACTCCCCTCTCACTGGAGAAGAGCTCACGGGAGCGAGGGCTAGAGGTGGAGCTGTAGCTGGGCTGGGGAGACGGAGCAAGGCTCCCTCCTCCCCGCTGTCCCAGGGGCTGGTGCACCAACGCTCCTTCTGGGAAGCCCCTCAGACCTCTGCTCAGGGACCCTCCTCACCTGGGACCAGCCTCGTCAGCCAAGATGGCCAGAATGGGAGGCCATATGGAACCTGGGCCCCTCCCTGGCTGTCCTCACGGGCGCGGGGCAGGTGTGATCTGGTGGGGGTGGGATGTGGGCACAGGCAGCCACCCTTACCCCCCAGCAGCTGCTTGGTGCAGCAGCGGGCCCAGGCAGAAATCTCTGCCCCCACCCCTGACCAGAGCTGGGGGTGAGGAGCAGGCCTAGGCTGCGCCCAGACCCTGCTCTCCTGAGTGGGCTCCATGCTGAGTGCTTGGGGCTGAGGCTCCAGTCCTGCCTCATGGCCAGCTACCTCCCTGATCTCCAGCTGGTCACTGTGAGGGTCCCACGAGGTGAACAGAGAAACCCCTTCGTCAGCTGTGAAGGGGCCCAAGCAGCAGCTCCCTCTGTCCCGTGGGAGGTGAGAGGAAGGTGCCCAGGACCCCACAGGGGGGCTACAGTCCTTCCCGGCCAGGTGGGGTCTAGCGTCTGCTGTGCTCAGCCACAGGGGACAGCTGACCAGCCCCTTGGAGGTGGGGTCCTGGCCTCATGGGAACCCCGATCTCTGGGGCTGCCCTATCTCGTGGCCTCGTGTTCCTGGGCCCCGGAGTCATTGTATAGAAGTCACATTTACTCATTCACCATTCAACTCGGGAGGGCTCCGGACTCTGGATACGGCATCCAACAGTCAAGCTCCTGTGTGTGGAGCTCTGCTGCTGGAGGGAAGAGACAAGGGGCTGGTGACCTGTGCTCTGGCCAGTAGGGACCGGGAGGAAGTCTGGGGCGCAGTCAGAGCTTGTACAGAATCCTGGGGGTAGCTTGGAAAGAGAGCGTGGGCAGAGGCACCAGCCACTGCACAGGCTAGGGAGGGGGCGTGGGCTCCACGTGTGTGGGGGAGGGGGCGTGGGCTCCACGTGTGTGGGGGAGGGGCCGTGGGCTCCACGTGTGTGGGGGAGGGGGCGTGGTCTCCACGTGTGTGGGGGAGGGGGCGTGGTCTCCACGTGTGTGGGGGAGGGGGCGTGGGCTCCACGTGTGTGGGGGAGGGGCCGTGGGCTCCACGTGTGTGGGGGAGGGGGCGTGGTCTCCACGTGTGTGGGGGAGGGGCCGTGGGCTCCACGTGTGGGGGGGAGGGGGCGTGGTCTCCACGTGTGTGGGGGAGGGAGCGTGGGCTCCACGTGTGTGGGGGAGGGGACGTGGGCTCCACGTGTGTGGGGGAGGGGGCGTGGGCCCCACGTGTGGGGGGGAGGGGGCGTGGGCTCCACGTGTGTGGGGGAGGGGGCGTGGGCTCCACGTGTGTGGGGGAGGGGCCGTGGGCTCCACGTGTGTGGGGGAGGGGGCGTGGTCTCCACGTGTGTGGGGGAGGGAGCGTGGGCTCCACGTGTGTGGGGGAGGGGACGTGGGCTCCACGTGTGTGGGGGAGGGGCCGTGGGCTCCACGTGTGTGGGGGAGGGGGCGTGGGCCCCACGTGTGGGGGGGAGGGAGCGTGGGCCCCACGTGTGGGGGGGAGGGGACGTGGGCTCCACGTGTGTGGGGGAGGGGACGTGGTCTCCACGTGTGTGGGGGAGGGGACGTGGTCTCCACCTGTGTGTGGGGGGGACGTGGTCTCCACGTGTGTGTGGGGGGGACGTGGTCTCCACGTGTGTGTGGGGGGGACGTGGTCTCCACGTGTGTGTGTGGGGGACGTGGGCTCCACGTGTGGGGGGGAGGGAGCGTGGGCCCCACGTGTGGGGGGGAGGGGACGTGGGCCCCACGTGTGGGGGGGAGGGAGCGTGGGCCCCACGTGTGGGGGGGAGGGGACGTGGGCCCCACGTGTGTGGGGGAGGGGACGTGGTCTCCATGTGTGTGGGGGAGGGGACGTGGTCTCCACGTGTGTGTGGGGGGGACGTGGTCTCCACGTGTGTGTGTGGGGGACGTGGTCTCCACGTGTGTGTGGGGGGGACGTGGTCTCCACGTGTGTGTGTGGGGGACGTGGGCTCCACGTGTGTGGGGGAGGGGACGTGGGCTCCACGTGTGTGGGGGAGGGGACGTGGTCTCCACGTGTGTGTGTGGGGGACGTGGGCTCCACGTGTGTGGGGGAGGGGGCGTGGGCTCCACGTGTGTGGGGGAGGGAGCGTGGGCTCCACGTGTGTGGAGGAGGGGACGTGGTCTCCACGTGTGTGGGGGGGGACGTGGTCTCCACGTGTGTGGGGTAGGGGGCGTGGGCCCCACGTGTGGGGGGGAGGGGGCGTGGGCTCCACCTGTGGAGGGGGAGGGCTCATGCTGGGACCGACCTGGACTCAGAGAGCTGGGGAGGGGTCAGCAGCTGAGCTCCGCGGTGGGCGCATGGCCTGGTGGTGCCCCTGAGACGTGCAAGGTTCTGGACAGAGCAGGGCTGCTGGGGAGAATAGACTGGCGGGGTCCAGATGGGCTGCATTCGGGCTGCTGTCGGAGCTAAGGATCACTGCGGTGGGGCGGGATGTTGCTGGATTTGCTGATGGATCGGGCGTGGTGTGGAAGAACGAGGAGTCCAAGGATGTGGGATTGGTGGGTTTTGGAGGGCTGGGGGGGGGGTTGGGAGTAAGTGATTTCGGTGTGCAGATTTAGAGATGAGGGGAAGTTAGGTGGGGACATGGGCACGTGCGTCTGGAGCTCAGAGCCTTCCTGGAGGTGGGCATTTGGGGTCCCACAAGGTGCGAGGCTGAGAGGAGGACCAAGGACTGGGGCCTCCGGCCCATGAGGGTGTGGGATGAGGAAGGAGCCGGGAGCAGGGCTGTTGGGCTGCGGACATGAGTCAAGATGGCCAGGCTCTTTTCCATTGCTGTAAGCGACTCCTCAGTTGCCCTGGTGAGGAACTTTGAGCATGCTGGAGCTAGGCTTTTCAGGCTGCAATTTGAGGTGACCGTGAACGTGGCCCGAGTGAGTGACCAAGGGAGGACACTCAGATACACTGCTGCTCCGTGTGTCCACACCCTCAGCCCTACACCATCCCTTCCCACTGGGCCTTGGTGCTGGGGAGTAGCTGTGGCTCCTGGGCAGGGCTGACCACCCTCTGGGCCTCACTGCCTTGGGGTCCACCTGGACCAGCCAGGCTGCTTTGCCGAGAGGTGGCTGGAACCTTCCAGGGGAAGAAGCTCTCTTACTCACGTGAATGTCTCAGCCCTACCCTGGTCTGCTCAGGGCTTCCTGCCCTGGCGCAAATCGGCCTTCCTCCCCCCCCCCCTCCCCACCGCCCCTGCACCCTCCCAGGGGCCTGGCACCACAGCCCCTCTCCAGTAGGGAGGTCAGGTGGCTCTCTGCAGGCTGTGTTCAGGCAGGGTGTGTCTTGGGCTGCTGGACTTCTTGCTGCTTTGTTGATTTTGGTGGGTGGTTGGAGGTTTTCTTCTTGGGAATCCCAGCATCCACCGGCAGTGCTCCCCACAGTTCCCCAGCTTCCTACTTCTCAGGGTCCTGTTTCCCCACATCATCTCAACCCCTTTCCACAGACACCCCTGGCTTCCCATGGCCCAGAACTTCACCTCTGCATCCAAGGTGTGGAGATCAAGGTCCTGCCCATTTCTCACGTCACTCCCACAGCACCCCTAGTCCCACCTCAGTGGGTGCCCAACACCTGGGCTTGCCACCCCTCCCCAAACTCCAGCGTCAGTGTTCACCCCTGCCCCCTGCAGAGTCCCCAATCTGTCCCTGCAGCGTGAGCTCCAGCAGACCCAAAGGCCCTCTGCGGCCCCAGGCAGGTTTCGCAAACCCTACAGTCCCCACCCCCTCCTCAGAAAACAAGCCAAGGGAAACCATATGTTTCACTTATGTGTGGAACATAAGGAATAGCATGGAAGACATCAGGAGAAGGAAGGGAAAAATGGGGGCGGGGGGAATCGGAGGGAGAGATGAACCATGAGAGACTATGGACTCTGGGAAACAAACAGGGTTTTAGAGGGGAGGGGGGAGGGGGGATTGGTTAGCCTGGTGATGGGCATTAAGGAGGGCACGTACTGCATGGAGCACTGGGTGTTATACGAAAACAATGGATCGTGGATCACCACATCAGAAACTAATGATGTACTGTATGGTGACTAACATAAGATAATAAAAAAAAAAAAAAAGGAAACAAGCCAAGGGGCAGGGCCTCTGACTTCCTGCTTCCCCCACAGAGACCTTATCTTTATCCACACACATCCTGGGGGCTTTCCTGCTCCAGCCTGTGCTGAGCTCTGGACCCTTCCCTGGCCTTTCCTGCTGGGTCTCCACTTTCTTTCTTTCTGCCTTTCCTAACATCAACACAGACACAGGCTCCAGCCTCCTGTCTTAGGAATGAAAGGGAAGGAAGCCCCAGCCCTGCAGCCTGCGCCCTGCGGCCCCTGGTAGCAGCACCCTCGTGCCCTCACCCCACTTCTTGCCCACTCTAGTGCCCTTGTCAGCTGGGCAGGAGGCCTCCCTGCCTGTCACTGGCCTTCGAGAAGCAGAGAGCCCACTCCTGACCGTGCTCTCTGCTCCCGTCCACACTGGCTGGCTGACAGGTGTTGGAAACGTCCATAATTGCATTGCTGCTAACCCAGCTGGGCCCGCAGGATCCTGCTCCTGGTTGACTTGGCAGCTACTCACGCCCATTGGGGTTCCATGTAAATTTTAGAGTCATTTTGTCAGGTTTGGCCTCCCTCCTTCAGTAGTTAATTTGGGGAAATTTTATGTCTTTGCAAGGTTGAGTCTTCTGACCCGTAAACTGGGTGTATTTTTCTTCCTTACTTAAACTTTGCTGTGATGTCTCTCAGTTTTCTGTGTAAAGGTTTCCCACATCTTTCATTACAGTAATTCCTAGATATTTAATATTTTTGTTGCTTTTGTAAGTGATAGCTTTTTAAAAGAATTCCTTTTCTGTTTGTTGTTGCTCTTACGTAGAAAAACAATTGCTTTTTGTTTATTAACCGTGCCCTGTGAGCTTGCTAAACTGTCATGGATTCTACTCATTTATCTGCAGATTCTTCTGGATTCCTTTCATTCCCGGTGGCATCGTCTGTGGGCCTTGAGGGCTTTGCCCTCATTTCCAGTCCTAATGACTTTCTTCTCATAACCCACTGCACTGGTGAAGGCCCCCAGGGCAGGGCAGAGCTGGTAGGAGTGGGGAGGGCAGCCCTGTGCTATCTCTGGTCTCTGACTGGGTTTGGAGAGCAGGAGGCTTGCTGTGGGTTGTGGTTTGATACTTGTTATCAGATTACGGGAGTTCCCGGCTACTCCTAGTTTGCAAAGTATTTATTAATTGTAACACATTTTTTAATATAAAACTTTTTGCCTCTCTTAAGAGAGTAATATAATTTTTCTCCCTTAGTATCTCAGTGTGGCAAATTACAATGATGGCTTTTCTAATGGCAAACCAACTTTGCAGTCCTGGGAAAAAGCCAGTTGTGGGCACCATTATTATGCTTTATACACATTGCCGATTCTGTTGGTTCTGGGCACAGGGTTTTCTTTGTGGGAGGATAATCTTTCTTTAAAAACAGCATTATCCAGGTACAAATGATGTACAATAAATAGCACATATTTGAAGTGTAAAATTTGATTAGTTTTGACATATGTATACACCCATGAAACTGATACCACAATCAACAGAATGTGCATTCCACCCCCCTGAAAAGTTTCCTCCTTCCTGCCCCTCCCCACACTACCTCCCCAGGCGGCCACTGACCTGCTTTCTGTCTTGTACGTTAGTTCGCATTTCCTAGAAATTTATGAGTGGAGAGGATGTGGAGGAACTGAAGCCCCAACTAGTACAACCACTTTGGAAAACGGTTTGGGCCCTTCGTAGTGAGTTACACCTGCTCCTACCGAAGACCCCACCACTCCACTCTGAAGTACTTACTTCAGAGAAGTGAAAATAGACGTCCACCGAAGGACTTGTACAAGAATGTTCTTTTTTTTTTTTTTTTTAAGATTTTATTTATTTGACAGAGAGAGACACAGCGAGAGAGGGAACACAAGCAGGGGGAGTGGGAGAGGGAGAAGCAGGCTTCCCGCTGAGCAGGGAGCCCGATGCGGAGCTCAATCCCAGGACCCTGGGATCATGACCTGAGCCGAAGGCAGAGACTTAACTGACTGAGCCACCCAGGCGCCCCACAAGAATGTTCTTAATAGATTTATTTATAATAGTCCCAAACTGTAAACAGTGCAGGAAATCCACATGGGTACAGTCCCTAGACTATCAGATTTCACTGGCTGTGCACGTTCTCGTGTGTGTCCATGTAACTCACAGTCACATCACATATGTTTGCTCAGGTGAGTACCACAGGAATCACACTGACTCCCTGGTGCTGCCCCTTTCTAGTCACACCCCTACACCCTCACGTACTGAGCCCACTAATCTGTTCTTCGTCTCTGTTGTTATTTCAGAAATGTTATATAAATGGGATCATGCAATATGTATCCTTTTGAGATTGCTTTTTTCATTCAGCATAATTTCTTTGAGGTTCGTTCATCCAGGTTGTTTTGTGTGTATCAATAGCTCAGTCCTTTTTTATTGCTGAGTAGTGTTCCATGCATTGGATGCACCACAATTTAACTGTTGAACCTTGGAGAGGCATTAAGTAATTCCCAGTCTCCAGCTACCATGAATAAAGCTGCTGTGAGCCTTAGAGACAAATTTCTGCATGAAGGTAAGTTTTCGCTGCTCTGGGGTCAGTGCCCAGCAGTGTAGTCACTGAGTCATATGGCAAGTCTAGTTTTCAGGTTAGAAAGAAAAGGCCAGATTATTTAGAGTGGCTGTGGCTGTACCATTTACATTCCCACCAGCAATGTGTGAGTGATTTAGTTCCTCTACTTCTTGCCAGCATCTGGTATTACCACTAATTTTTTTAAAAGCCATTCTGGTAGTTCTGTAGTGATATCTTATTGTGTTTTAGTTTGCATTTACTTAACGGCTAATGAAGGTGAACATCGTTTCATGTTCTTATATGACACATCTCTATGTCCTCTTTGGTGAAATGACTATGCATTCCTATTTTCTAATTGAATATTTTTTCATGTTGAGTTTTTAGAGTTTTTAAAAAATACTTTGAATGCAAGTCTTGCGTTGAATATGTGATTTGCAAATATTTTCTCCCAGTGGATAAGTATTTTCACAAAACTTTCACAAAGCAAAGATTTTTAATTTTTACAAGGTCCAATATAACTTTTTGTAGAATTTTGTTTTGGTTTCAAATTAAGAATGCTTTGCCTCATCGTAGGTCCCAAAGATTTTATAATTTTTTTTCTAGAAGGTTTATAGTTTTACATTTGACATTTAAGCCCATCATTCATTTTGAATTAATTTTTGTATAAGATATGAGGGTTAGGTTGAGTTCATTTCTTTAGAGAAATTATAAATTGTATTACATTTTTTATTGAGGGTTCCACCTGGTCATTGTTAGTGTGTAGAAATGCACCTGATTTTTGTGTTTGATCTTGTGTCCTATGATCTCGTTGAATCCACTTACTACTTCTAAGGGTTTTATTTTTGGAGACTTCTTGGGATTTTCTACATAAATAATTATGTCATCTGTAAATAGAGATATTTTTTATTTCTTCCTTTCCAACATGTATGCTTTTAGTTCTTTTTCTTGCCCTGTTGCTCTGGCTGGAACTTCCAGTGCTATGTTGAGTGAGGGTGCTGAGAATGGGCATCACTACACTGAATTCCTGATCTTAAGGGAGGACATTCAGTCTTTCAGCATTAATGATGATGTTAATTGCAGAGAATTTTTGGTAGATATTCTTTATGAGATTGAGAAAGTTCCCCTCTATTCCTAGTTTCCTGAGAGTTTTTTATTTATCCTGAATAGGGTGTGAATTTTGTCAAGCTTTTCCTGCACATTTGATATGATCATAAGATTTGTCCTCTTTTGCCTGTTGATGAGATGAATTATGATGATTGATTTTCAGAATCAATCTTGCATGCTTGGAGTAAATCCACTTAGTTATAGTGCATTATTCTTTTTATATATTGGATTATGTTTGATGAAGTTTTGTTGAGGATTTTGCATCTAAATTCATTAGAGATATTGGTCTGTGGTTTTCATTTTCAGTGCTATCTTTGGTTGTACTTTCAGGGTAATTCTTGTCTTATAAAATGAGTTGGAAAGTGTTCCATCTTATTTTTATAAGAGATTGTGTGAAATTGGTGTATTCTTTTTTAAATGTCTGGTAAAATACTCCAGTGGAACCATCTTGGCCTAGAGATTTCTTTTTTAGGAATTTTTAGACTTTATTTTTTAGAACAGTTTTAGATTTGCATACAAATAGAGAAGCTACTACAGAAAGCCCACATACATTATATACATCTTACATTAATATGGTATGTTTGCTACAATTAATGAACCAATATTGACACATTATTATAAATGAAAGTCCATAGTTTATTCAGATTTCCTTAGTTTGTACCTAATGTCGTTTTCCTGTCTTAGGAACCCATCTGGGACACCACCTTATATTTAGTTGGCATGTCTCCTTAGGCTCCTCTTGGCTGTGATGGTTTCTCATATTTTTCTTGGTTTTGATGACCTTGACAGTTTTGAAGAGTACTGCTCAGGTATTTGTAAGATGCCCTTTTACTGGAATTTCTCTGATCTTCTTCCCATTAGATCGTGGTTATGGGTTTTTTTGGAGGCAGATCACAGAGGTGAAGTGCCATTTTCATCCCTTATGATCAAGAGTACACATACCAAGATGGTGTATGGCTGTTGATGTTGACTTTTTTCACATGGCTGAGTTGTGTTTGTCAGGTTTCTTCCCATTGAAGAGCTGCTCCTTTTCTCCCCTTTCTATACTTCACTCTTTGGAGGAAGACATTAGGCAGGCCTGCCCTCAAGGAGTGGGAAGTTCTGTGCTCCTTCCTTGAAAGCAGAGTATCTACACAAATTATTTGGACTTCTTCTGCATGGGAAATGTGTCTCTTCTCCTCCTTTATGTATTCAGTCATTTTTTAATGTCAGTATGACTCATAGGTGTGCATTTTACCCTTTGGGTTATAATCCAATATTGACTGATTGATCATTGCTCAAATCGTTCCAGCTTTGGTCTTTGGGAACCCTTCAGTCAGCCCCTATGCACCTTTGCCATATCTCATCATCAATGTTTTCAATTTTCTGTTATTTTTTGTTTTTGATCACTTCTTTACTTTCTGACATTACAAGATGCTCCAGGCCCTTATATATTTCCTACCTTATATATTTCCTACCCCAGTCTTAGAATCAGCCGCTTCTCCCAGGTGTCCTGTTTCCTTTGACTGAGGATGATGTTAGATGCCAAGATCTGGGCACTGGGTGTGCTCTTTGCTGATGGGGCACCATGGCTTCCAGGCCCTCTCGGTTGGCAGAACAAAGACATACATGTGTGTTTGTACATACCTATGCACACATCTGTATAGAAACACACACACACACACACACATCTACAGTACTTCTGTATGTAGCCATCTGTACCCAGATTATGCTGAACACAAGATCTTACTGACATCTCCACCTCTAATCCACCACCATGCGGGTCATTCCAGCCTCCGGCCCTCGCTGGTCTGTAAATGTCAATTCTAACAGTGAGAACTCTGGATTCAGAAACATTTTGATGACAAAAACCTAGTTCCTTTATAGTTTTAGTTATCTGTTTCATCTGGCTGAGTTTTAGTAGTTTGTGGTTTTCAGAGAATTGGTCCATCTCTTCTAAGTTGTTGAATTTATGAGTTTAAAGTTGTCCATAGTATTTCTCTCTTATCCTTCCAATGGCTGTTGCATCTGTTGGTATATCACTTTTTCTTTTTTTTAATTTTTTTTTTAAAGATTTTATTTATTTATTTGAGAGAGAGAATGAGATAGAGAGAGCATGAGAGGGGGGAGGGTCGGAGGGAGAAGCAGGCTCCCCGCTGAGCAGGGAGCCCGATGCGGGACTCGATCCCGGGACTCCAGGATCATGACCTGAGCCGAAGGCAGTCACTTAACCAACTGAGCCACCCAGGCGCCCCCGGTATATCACTTTTTCTATTCTGGGTATTGATTTGGGTCATTTTTTATTTTTGTTAATCTTGCTAGAGGTTTATTTTATTTTTATTTTTTTCAAAAAACCAGCTTTTTGTTTCATTAATTTTTAAAATTGTTTTCCTGTTTTTAACTTCATTCATTTCTGATTTTATCTTTATTATTTCTTTCCTTATGCATACTTTGGCTTTATTTAGCTTTTATCTCCCTAGATTTTTGAGATCACAATTTAGCTTATGGATTTGAGATCTTTCCTCTCATGTAAATATTAAGCACTGTAAACTTCCCTTTTAGCATTTCTTTAGCTGTATCCCCCAAATGTTGATATGTCGTTTTCATTTTCATTCACTTCTTTGTATTTTTAAAATTTCCCTTGAGACTTCATCATTGACCCATGGATTATTTAGAAGTGTGTTTAATTTTCAAGTGTTTGCAGATTTTTCTGTTATCTTTCTGTTACTGAGTTCTTGTTTGAATCTATTATGGTCAGAAAATATATTCTGTATGATTTAAATTCTTTTAAGTTTGTTAAGGTTTGTTTTATGACCTAAGATACAAATTTTGGTGAATGTCCCATGTATGTGAAACAAATGTGTATTCTACTTTTGTTGCGTGGAGTGTTCTGCAGATGTGAATTAGATCCATTGGTTGATGGTGTTCAGTTCTTCCAGATCTTGCTGATTTTATCTCCAGTAGTTCTGTCAATTGTTGTGAGAGACATCTTGAAGTCTCCAAGTAGAATTGTGGATTTGTCCATTTCTTTTTTCAGCTTTATCCATTTTTGCTTCATATATTTTGAAGTTCTATAGTTTGGCACATACACATTTAGGATTGTTCTATCTTTTTGGTGGATTCATCCTTTTTATTATTATGTAATGTCCCCTATTCTTCCTAGTAATTTTCTTTTATCTGAAATTTTTCTCTGATATCAATATAGCCACTCCTGCCGAAATTCACTTTGCCAACCTTAACCCTAACCCTAACCCTAACCCAAGCAGGGAGCCCGATGTGGGGCTCGATCCCAGGACCCTGGGATCATGACCCGAGCCTAAGGCAGCTGCCCAACTGACTGAGCCACCCAGGCGCCCCCAACATCTGCCTTTTAATTTGTGTATTTAGAACATTTACATCTAAGTTATTACTAATGTTTTAGGGCTTATATCTGCCATTTACTTTTTGTTTCCTATTTGTTCCCCTGTTTTCATGTATCTGTTTCTTTTCCCCTTCTCTCTCTATGAGTTATGTGAACATTTTTCAGACTTCTATTTTGATGTATTTATAATGTTTTTGAGTTTTGTATAATTTTTTTATTGGTTACCTTATATGTAACTTATATATGATACTGTATGTAACTTATAACAGGCTTCTGGTGTTGCCATGTTAACACTTCAAGTGAAATATAGAAACCTTACTTATATTTAGTTTTTTTTTTACCCTCCTACTTTAAACATAGAACTGTCTGGAGTATTTCTTCTGTATTCACTGAGCACCACTTCAGGTGGTGTTGTAACATAAAATGTGATTAAAGAAATTCACAAAGTGAAGGATAATCTATTACGGTCACTTCTAGTTTTACCCATTTCATTGTTCTTCTTTCCTTTCTGAAAGTCCCATCTTTTTGTAATCATTTGCTTTCTGATTGGAGGGTTTTCTTTAGCCATTATGTAACAGTATGTCTTCTAGCAAGAAGTTCTCTTATTTTCCTTCATTTGAGGTTGTCTTTATTTCCCCATAATTTCTGCAGGATAGTTTCACAGACGTAGCATACAAGCTTGACACACCCTCTCTTTCAACTCTTAAAAACAGGTCTTCCATTACCTACTGGTCTCCATTTTAGATGAGAAATTTGCTATCATTCAAATTGGTTTTCCTTTATTGATAATGTATTGTTTTTCTTTGTCTGCTTTTAGGATTTTTTTTAATTCTTAGTTTTCAGAATTTTACTTATGATGTGGTTTGGTGTGAATTTCTTTGGGTTTATCCTGTTTGGAGTTTGCTCAACTTCCTGAATCTGTAAGTTTATGTCTTGGGAAGTTTTCGGTTTCTTCACATTCTTTTCTCTCCTCTCCTTCCTAGATCTCCAATGATAGAAATATTATCTCTTTTGTTATTGTCCCAGAGGTCTCTGAGGCTGTATTAATTTTTTTGTCTATTTTCTCTCTGTTGTTTACATAAGTAAATTCTATTTATTTGTCTTCAGTTTGACGGATGCTGTCCTCTGGCATTTCCATTCTATTCTTGAGTCCATTGGGTGAGTTTTTTTAAAAAAGATTTTATTTATTTATTTGAGAGAGAGAGAGAGAGAGAGAGAGAGAGTGGATGAACAGGGGGAGGGGCAGAGGGAGAGGGAGAAATGACTCCCTGCTGAGCAGGGAGCCCAATGTGGGACTCGATCCCAGGACCCTGAGATCACGACCTGAGCCAAAGGCAGACACTTCACTGACTAAGCCACCCAGGGGCCCCCTTTTAGTGAGTTTAAAAAAAAGTCAGTTGTATTTTTAGTTCTATAATTTCCATTTGGTTCTTTAAAAGGATAACAGCTTTATTGAGAATATAACTCATACACCACAGATGTATCCTTTAAAAGTGTATAATCCAGTAGTTTTTAGTATACTCAGAATTATATCACACTCACCACTGGCTGATTTCAGAACATTTTCATCTCCCCAAAGGAAACCCCATACCTATTAGCAGTCATTTCCAATTTTCTCCTCCTTCCAGCCCCTGGCAAACACTAATTCACTTTCTCTGTCTGTGGATTTGCCCAATCAGGACATTTTATATAAATGGAATCCTACATGTGGTCTTTTCTGTCTGACACTTAGCATACTGTTTCCAAGGTTCATTCCACTGTTGCAGGTGTCAGACCTTCCTTCCTTTCAACGGCTGAATATGTTCTGTGTTGTGGATAGACCACATTTTTTTATCCATTCATCAATTGATGTACATTTAGCTTGTTTCTATTTTTTGTTTATTATGAATAATGCTGCTATGAACATTTATATACAGGTTTTTGTGTGGACATAACTTAATTTCTCTTTGATATGTACCTAGGAGTGGAATTGCTGGGTTAACATTATGAATAACTGCCAAACTGTTTTCCAAAGTGGCTGCACCATTTTCCAATCTCATGAATGTTCCAATTTTTCCACACCCTCATGAGTAGTTCATTTTTATAACTTCTATTTCTTTGCTGAGATTTTCTGTTTTTTTTCCCATTCGTTTCAAAAGAGTTTGCAATTTACTGTGGAAGCATCTTTTATGAAGACTACTTTAAAATCCTTGGCAGATAGTTCTGAGATCAACTTCACCTTGTATCAGTTCATTGTATTTTATCATCAAATTGTTGTTTTCCTGATTTTTCATATGATGGATGATTTTCACTTGTATTCTGGACTGTGATGTTGGGAGACCCTTCCATGTCAGCAGGTAGTCATCCTGTTTAGGTTCAGAGTATAGGTTCTGTCCTTTTGCGGCTTTAGGTCCAATGACAGTTCAGTTTTTAGGGGCCTTGAAAGGCTATCCTGGGCTGTCTCATTCTTTTGGTGCTGTGGGGCTTCCACTCAGTCCCTGCTGGTCCCCAGAAGTCTGGTGTCACTGTGTCACTGTCTGTGGTGGGGAGCCAAGCCTACTGGGCCTGGGTGGAGGGCAGAGACACAGGGCTTTGTTGCTGCGGCTGTGGGCAGATTGGACCACCTGTCTGACTGTGGGGTCTGAGTAAAGCTACTCTGTCAGCAGTTATCAGTGTGGGAGGAAACCCACAGCCTGGGCCCCTCGCTCATACCTGGCAATGCTCAGGGCTGCCAAGGCCATTGGTTGCTCTGCTCAGAGACAGAGAGACAGACCCCTGATAGGTTCTGGAAAGGCCCTCACTGTCCCCATTGGTTCCTGGAGGCCATTGGGGGCTCCTACTTCTGTATATTTGACTCTTGACTGTAATCTCTGTGTTGCCCCAGTTGAGCGGCTGGAGCTGGTTGAGCCCTCGGGGTCACAGGGCCATGAAGACAATTCTCTGGGCCTTGGGACTGGGGAATCTTCTCTTCACTCTCAGGGCAGTCCCCATTGGTAAGTTTCTCCTTCCCTCATCCATGGAAGCTTCTGGAGGCAGTGGTTCTGTAGAGCCTGAGACCCTGGGGGGTGGGGGTCTTCTGCTACGACCAGCTGTCTGTCTGGCTCTTGCTCAGCCCAGAGGTGGATGGGTCATCCTGGGGCAAGTGGGCATGTGGGTTCCAAAGTGTGTATCCCTGGAGGCTCTTGTTCTAACAAAGACTGAGCAGATCAAATTCCAGGGTGAACGCAGGGTGCAGGGCTGGGTCAGAGCCTGGATGGAATGAGGGGACATGGCTAGTGTCAGGTCCCAGTGATCCCCATGGACAGGAGGTGTTGATGGGTCCTGCAGAGGGGCTGCTCCATCCCCTTTCCCTGGGGCTGGGTGGCTGGTGGGGGAGTGGAAAGCCAGCTGTACGTGGCAGTGAGGGTGACCATTCAGCTTGTGCTGGGACATGGAAGAGAGACACAGTTCCAGGGAGTCGCAGTAGCAAGGTGGGGGGCACAGGGGTGTGGGATGCTGCTGGGTCCAGAAACCAAGAGGCAGAATCATGGGCAGTAAGCTGTAGAGAGGGGGTTCTGCCAGATGGAACAGCACGGAAAGGCTGGTAGTGAGAGAGCAAGCCCCTGGGGGGGGGGGACTGCATATAGTAACATGGGGCCTCTGACTGGGTGAGTGATAGTGTTGGTGTCAGAGAGTGTGTGTGGGTGTGTGCATGCATGTGAGTCGCACAGGGAGACGCACAGGGGAGACGGGAGAGGGTAGCAGTGTCCAGTGCCCTGGAAACTGAGGGAAGAGCATTTCACTGGGCAGGCTGATCCCTGGCCCAGCCCAGGTGGCCTCAGAGCTGGACAGTAGGGGCACCCCAGGTGGTGGTGGCAGGAACCTGTGGGCAGTGATGCCATCCGTGGGAGTGGTGTAGGAAAACCGGAGGGGATCCCGTTTTGTGTTCGAGATGCAGACCCATGCACAGGTTGGAAGGGGATGAGGAGGCTCTGGGGGATGTAGCAGAGATGTACCAGTGATGAATGAAGACCCTCAGGGGTCAGTGAGAGCGGTGGGGAGAGGGACATGCCTTCCTCTGGATCTGTGTGCGGGAGTCTGCCCTCTGTCTCCTCCCTCTGTGAGTCCAGGATGGGCCCGGGAGGTGGTCTGGGGTGGCCCAGGCTGGGACAGAGACTTCTCCGTGACTGCTGTTGTGTTTCTCCAGCACCAGCCCAGGAAGGGCTGGTGAGAATCGGGGATCAAGGGGCTGTGATGGGGAGGGGCTGTGCAGGAAAAACCAGGGTGCAGAGGCCTAGAAGGGGTGTGGTTCGGGAAATACATCCTGGTCCTGGTGAGGTGGTCCATTTGGTCCTGGTCCCGGGAGCTGCCGAGACCTGAAACCCGAGGAGGCCGCCTGGGAGAGCGGAACTGGAAGGACAGGCCGCTGGCTGGGGGTGGGGTAGAGGTGAGCAGGGAGTGGAGAGTGGTGGGGTGCGTGTGGTGGGCCACAGGCCCGCCAGTGGAAGGGGGGAAATAATGATTGGGAGGCGCAGTGGGGTGGTGGGAAGAGCAGCCCCAGTTCCAGGCAGCAGAGGACAAGGGACTTCCTTGCCTGGGGGGTGGGGTCACCTACATCGTAGGGCGCCCCAGAGGGCTTCGGAGGGGAGCGGAGGACATGGTTGGGGGGAGGGGGACTGTGGAGGCAAGGACGCAGGGCTGCGTGGGGGCAGTGGGCAGGTCTCTGTGTGACCCCACCCCGTCACCTTTCTGGACTGCCCGTACTGGGGGGTCAGGGGACCTGACTTTGTGCTGAGGCCTCGCAGCAAGACCTTGGAAGTGGCCGTGGGCAAACGCAGGCGTCTTTATACCTCCCAGCTGCAGCCGGCTCTCCCCCCACCCGCACAAAGACGGTTCCGGGCCCCTCTGAGGCTGGCCTGTCCTTCTGTAGGCGGACCAGGCGACCTGAGGCTGGCGTACAGACACAGTTCCTGCGACGGAGTGGTGCTGGTCCGCCACAAGGGGCAGTGGGGACACGTGTGCAACCAGGAGTGGACGTTGGCGGAGGCATCCGTGGTCTGCAGGCAGCTGGGCTGTGGACATGCTGTGGGTGCCCCCAAGTACGTCCCGTTGCCCGGGGAGATGGTGCGGCCCTGGCTCCACAATGTGTCCTGCAGGGGTGACGAGCTTTCCTTCTGGGAGTGCGGCCTCGGGGCTTGGACTCGGAGCGAGTGCCCTCAGGAGTGGGTGGCGGTTGCTCTGTGTGCAAGTAAGTCCGAGCAGGAGGAAGCTGGGGAGGGGGAAGAGGGTAGGCCTGGGGGAGGGGGGAGGAGAGAGGGTCTGGGGGGCACTCCTTACTGGGCATGGGAACCATCCCCACCTGTAAAGCTTTCCAGCCTCTCATGACTCTTTCATTCCTTCTGTTAGCAGTCCCAACAAGTGCTTATTTGCAAGGCACTATTCTGGGTGCTGGGGACGCAGCTGTGAATAAATCAGACAAAAATCCTGCTGCATGGAGCCTGTACTCTCCTAGGGGGAAACAGAGTAAATAAAGAAGTACAACAGCAATGTGGGAATGTGGAGAAGCGGGAAACGGACAGACGGGTGGGGGCTAGGGACCACCCTGTCTTCTAGACACCTGAGGGTGCCTGTCGGTGTTTAACATTAGGTATTTAAACATGATTTCAAAAATGATGAGGAGGCAAATGCTTTCCCTTTGAGGTCTATCTTGAGGGTCTTCTGCTGTCTCTGGGCACTTGTGAACTTGTGAGGCGCCCCATAGCCTCCTGTCTGTGAAGCTGACCCACTACATGGTTAATGGGGCCCAGTATAAAGAGAAAATGCAGGGACCCTTGTTCAAAACAACAAGATTTTCAAGACAGTGACAGCAGAGTATTAAGCCAGGCACAGGTCCCTCTGAGGGGTGGGGGGGAGGGCTTTGTGACTGGCTGCTCTCAGAAAGGGCCTTCTGGACCCTCTGGAAGGAGCAGGGTTGGTTGCAGCCTCTGATCCAGGCCCAGCGTAGGGACTGCCACACCCAAATGGAGTCTGGTCATCGAGACAGGCCAGAGGCTCTGAGTGGCCATGCGGCCAGCAGAGTCCCCACCTTCTGTCACGTGGGCCTGTGCTTCTCAGATGGCACCTTCCGGGAGATCCGGCTGGTAAAGGGCCGCAGCCCCTGCTCTGGACTCCCCGAGATCAGGAATGTGAATGGGGTGGATCGCCTCTGCGGCCTGCATGAGGAGGAGGCCATGGTGTTCTGCCGGGAGCTGGGGTGTGGGCCTGTGCTTCAGGCCCCCCGCCAAGACGTGGGGGTCGTCAGGAAGTACATGACGTGCAGGGGCACTGAGCCCACCATCCGGAACTGCAGACTCAACAATAATCTCCGCAGTGGTTGTGACTTCCAGCAGGACGCGGAGGTCGTCTGCTCAGGTGAGGCCCCACGCGCGGCCCGCCTGAGTCTCAGGGCGCACACCCCTGGGGAAGGAGCTGCTGGGAGTGGTCTCAGCTCTCGCAGACCCATCTCCTCCTGACACCCGGGCAGCTTGGTGTCTCAGATGGATTAGGCATGGGCTGGACAGGTGAGGGCAGGCACTGTGACCATCTGGCGTTCTCTAGCTCACAGAGGCCCGGAGGTGAGAGCACAGGAGGCGCTCTTGGGTGGCTCACCATGTGCCTCACCAGATCCCCTGTGTGTGAGTCCCCGCAGAGGTGTCCTGGCTCAGAACCCCGGGGCCAGCTGGGGTCCTGGCTGTCCTGCAGCATCTGCGCTGGTTGAGCTGTGATTGTCGCCTCACAACATGAGTCAGCTGGCTGGTGGTTGCCCCCTCCCAGTCCTGTCTCAGATGGGCAAGTGAGTTGGCCCTCATAGATCCTGCCTGTGTTCTGGGAATTAGGAAAGGCTAAAGTGAGGTGGATGGGCCACCTTCCTTGGTGCCCCCAAGAAGGCAGTGATCTGGGCCGGAGGGGTGCCTTGACCTGGCTTCCAAGACTATACAGGGTCTTGATGCCCCTGCCCTGGGCAGGCAGAGGCTGTGTGACACCTGCGGGCACCTGGAGGAGGTGACTCTGACCTCTGATCTCAGGGAAGTGACCAGGGACTCCTGCTCTGTTCTAGGTGGAGGGTGTATGGGCTATCAGTTTCTGCCCAGGGTTTGCAGACCCACTGCCTGGTTACAGATTGTCTACCCTGGCTGGAGCCTCCTGTGGCCCAGGGAGGTGGCTGAATTGTTCACCTGAGAACACTCATCCCTAACTGAGAGTTTGTGTCCTCCCCCAGGACACATGGAAGCCCGGTTGGAGGGCGGTGAGCACCCGTGTGCCGGGCGTCTGGAAGTGAGGCGTGGCCTGAGCTGGGGCACTGTCTGTGACGCTGACCTGGACCAGGCAACGGCTCACGTCGTGTGCCGGGAGCTGCAGTGCGGCTCGGCTGTGTCCACTCCCGGGGGCGCCCACTTCGGCCAGGGTTCTGGGCCTGTGTGGACACAGGCCTTCCATTGTGCAGGCAATGAGTCTCTGCTGTTCCACTGCCCCCGGGGGCCTGGGCACCAGTGTGGGCACCGCCAGGATGCCGGGCTCAGGTGCTCAGGTGAGGCTGGGAGGGTAGCCTCAGGTAGACTTCCCTGCCAGCCTCCCTTGGTGACTCCCTCTGGGGTCTCTAAAGTAGGCTCATAAAGGTGCCTCTGGCCAGAAGGGCGTGTTCCTGGTTGAGGAAGTGTTGCTTCTGTGGGTTGAGGGGGAGGAGAGGCTTGTGCCCCCCGCCGTGGCTACACCATAGTCTGTGGGCACATCTGCAGAGGCAGGATCTGGATGCTGAGGCTGAGGTAGGGAGGGAGCTAGTGAGGCAAGGGCATGGCTGTGGCCAGCGCACTGGGTGCAAAGAAAAGAAGCTGGTCTGTGGCTGAGGGGGACGCTGACTCCCACTCCCCTCTTCAGAGTTCCGGCTGGTTAACGGCAGCAGCAGCTGTGAGGGGCGCGTGGAGCTCCAAGTGCAGGGGGCCTGGGCACCCCTCTGTGCTGCCCACTGGGACTTAGCAGATGCCACCGTCCTCTGCCACCAGCTCAACTGCGGTAGTGCGGAGGCCACACCCCGAGGAGGCCACTTTGGGAACGGGGATGCTCCCATCTGGCCTGATGTGTTTCACTGTGTGGGGACAGAACCCTATTTGTGGAATTGCCCAGTAAGCACCCTGGGGGCCGGGGCCTGTGCGCTGGGAAACGCGGCTGCAGCGGTCTGCTCAGGTGGGTCCGCAAGAGCTGCGGGCTGAGGGAGGCTGGGAGTGGGCGGGGTTCTGCTGGGAGCTGGGGGTTGTCTCCCCCTGACCCCTTGTCCCTGCGTGCGTCCTCCCCAGGTCTCCTCCACGCCCTGCGGCTGAGGGACGGACAGAGCCGCTGCGATGGCCGCGCGGAGGTCTCCCTGGACGGGGTGTGGGGCCGCGTCCTGGACGACGCGTGGGACCTGAGCGGCGCCCGCGTGGTGTGCAGGCAGCTGGGGTGCGGACAGGCTGACCGGGCCTACGACGCTCCTGCGCCCAGGCGCGGGGCGGTCCCGGTGGGGCTGAGCCGCGCGCGCTGTCGGGGCACCGAGAACCGCCTGACCCAGTGCAACGTGTCCGCATCCCCGCTGGTACCCTCGGGGGCCTCGCGGGACGCGGGCGTCGTGTGCTCGGGTGAGTGAGTGCCCGCGCCGCCAGCCCCTAGCCCGCGGGCCGGCTGCCCTGACTCTGCGTGTCTCCGCAGGGAGCCGGCGGGTGCGGCTGGCCGCCGGGCCCCACCGCTGTGCGGGGCGCGTGGAGGTGCTGCACTGGGGCACGTGGGGCACCGTGTGTGACGACGGCTGGGACCTGCGGGACGCCCACGTGGTCTGCCGGCAGCTGGGCTGCGGCCAAGCCCTCCGCGCCCTGGGGGCCGCGCCCTTCGGTGCGGGGTCGGGGCGCATCTGGATGGACCAGCTGGGCTGCAGCGGCCACGAGTCTGCGCTGTGGCAGTGCCCGTCGGGGGGCTGGGGCCAGCAGGACTGCGGGCACAAGGAGGACGCCGGCGTCATCTGCTCAGGTCGGTCCTGTTAGTTGACTGTCTTCATGGGGCAGCTGGATATGGAATGGTCGCGCTGTCCTAGTGCATAACATCTCGCACACTTGCCTTCCACGGATTCCACTAACGTCTCTTCCCGGCATGGAGAGCTCCACGGTGTATTGGACAGCGTTCTCTTGCTCCAATGATGCTGCCGGCCAGAGCAACCTTACGCTGCCGGGGGTGGGGGCACGGGGAGGGGTGGACAGGAGACCCCGGTGGGGGGTGGGGTGGGGGGTGGACAGGAGACCCCGGAGGGGGGTGTGTGTGTGGGGTAGACAGGAGACCCTGGCGGGGGGGAGAAGGGGGGGTGGACAGGAGACCCCCGCGGTGGGGAGGGTGTGGGTCTGCTCAGATGGAGCTGGCGGTCCCGGACCAGCATTGCCTGGGGTCTGTCACCCCTGCTCACAGGCTCAGCTCACATTTGTGTGTGAGCTTTCTCTGTCTCAAACTCTTTGGACCCTTATTTCAGTGTTCTGGAGGACTTTTTCCAGAATGCTTAAAAGGTGGTGTATGAAAGCTTATGCATATCTGAGGCTCTTTATATTGGTAGTGTGTGGGTGTGGTCATTCCCGAGGGACAGAGTGTCATTTATTGGGGGGTGTGAGCCTGTGAGGGGTCTGCGCAGGGCTGCCCTCCATGACGGAGTTGAGCGTTCACTGTGCTTTCTTCTTACTGGTTTTGCTTTAGGAAAGTTTTCCTCATCTGATGTCTCAGATGATCGCTCTGTTTCAATCCTTGTGTGTCTTTCAATTTCAGCTCATTATTTTAGATCTTCCTTGTCCTTTTTATTCATTATTTTTTTGGGGGGGGCTCTGGTCTTTTCTCATATATTCTGGGGGAGTGTCTCTAGGTTTTGTATACATCACTGATTTGCTTGTGTGTCAACAAAAGTTCTTGGATGTGCATTTCAACTTGGCAAGTTTGCCTTCCTTCTTCTGTCTCAGGGGCTCCCTCAGGCAGCTGATCACTTGCTGACTGATAGGACTCTGCTGCTGGGAACTGGTTGTTGGCAGGGGTGGGGGACGCTCTGTTTCTGTTATGATTCAACGTGGAAGCAATGTTCCAAAAGCGAGAGCCAAAGCAGGCCAGGCATGTGTGTGACGCCCAGGCCTGGGACAGGCGTGGGTCACTCTTACCCCATTTGGTCAGTTGGCTGAAGTCCCAAGGCCAGCCCAGATTCAGGGGGTCAGCCCAGACTCATTTCAAGGGGTGTGGGCACAGCAGGATATCTTAGGGGCCACTTTGGTAATCTGTCATGGATGTACATCCTTCAAGCATTTTTTAAAAGCTTATTTAAATTTTAATTTGTTATGGCCCCATCACGTGCAATTCATATCCTGCAGAGGTATTTTTAATGTATTGTGGACTCTCATAACATAATTTTAAAGGATTGTCTAATGCTTTATTAGTGGTGATATTATGGTTTACTTAAGACATCTCAGTGTTGTTGGAGTTGCCCTGCTTGAGGGTAATGTGATGGTACTTGGGCCATGACCAGCCAGGGTTGATGCTCTCTGAACATGAAACTGCACTCATTCCTGTTTTTCAATTTTTTAAGTTTTTATAATCACTGCTACATTGATCATCTTGTGCACAAGGATTATTCTGTACTCTGTTTTTTTTAATTTAAATTCAATGAACATATATACTCCATTTTAGTTTGAGAGGTAGAGTTCAGTGATTCATCAGTCTTATATAACACCCAGTTGCTCATTCCATCACATGCCCTCCTAATACCCATCACCCAATTACCCCATCCCCCCACCCCCTTCCCCTCCAGCAACCCTCAGTTTGTTTCCTATAGTTAAGAGTCTCTTATGGTTTGTCTCTCTCTCTGATATTGTTTTGTTTTATTTTTTCCTCTCTTCCCTTATGTTCATCTATTTTGTTTCTTAAATTCCACATATGAGTGAGATCATATGATAATTGTCTTTCTCTGACTGACTTACTTTGCTTAGCAAAATACCCTCTAGTTCCATCCAGTTGTTGCAAATGGCAAGATTTCAATCTTTTTGGTGGCCAAGTAATATTCCATTGTAGATATGAACCACATCTTCTTTATCCATTCATCTGTCGATGGACATCTGGACTCTTTCCATAGTTTGGCTATTGTGGACATTGCTGCTATAAACATTGGGGTGCAGGTGCCCCTTTGGATCACTACATTTGTATCTTTGGGGTAAATACCCAGTAGTGCAATTGCTGGGTCATCGGATAGCTTTATTTTTAACTTTTTGAGGAACCTCCATACTGTTTTCCAGAGTGGCCGTGCCAGCTTGCATTCCCACTAACAGTGTAAGAGGGTTTCCCCTTTCTCCGCATCCTCGCCAACATTTGATGTTTCCTGACTTGTTAATTTTAGCCATTCTGACTGGTGTGAGGTGGTATCTCATTGTGGTCTTTATTTGTATTTCTCTGATGCCAATGATGTTGAACATTTTTTTCATGTGTCTGTTGACTATTTGTATGTCTTCTTTGGAGACATGTCTTTTCATGTCTTCTGCCCATTTCTTGACTGGATTATTTGTTCTTTGGGTTTTGAATTTGAGAAGTTCTTTATAGATCTTAGATACTAGCCCTTTGTCTTATACGTCATTTGCAAATATCTTCTCCCATTCCGTGGGTTGTCTTTTGGTTTTGTTGACTGTTTCCTTTGCTGTGCAGGAGCTTTTTATCTTGATGAAGTCCCAATAGTTCACTTTTTTCTTTGTTTCCCTTGCCTTTGGTGATGTGTCTTGAAAGAAGTCACTGTGGCCATTGTTGAAGAGGTTACTGCCTATGTTCTCCTCTAGGATTTTGATGGATTCTTGTCTCACATTTAGGTCTTTCATCCATTTTGAGTTTATCTTTGTGTATGGTGTAAGGAAATGATCCAGTTTCATTCTTCTGCTTGTGGCTGTCCAGTTTTCCCAATACCATATGTTGAAGAGACTGTCTTTTTCTTTTTTCTTTTTTTTTTTAAAGATTTTTTATTTATTTGACAGAGAGAGAGACAGTGAGAGAGGGAACACAAGCAGGGGGACTGGGAGAGGGAGAAGCAGGCCTCCTGTGGAGCAGGGAGCCCAATGCAGGGCTCGATCCCAGGACCCTGGGATCATGACCTGAGCCGAAGGCAGACGCTTAACGACTGAGCCACCCAGGCGTCCCTAGACTGTCTTTTTTCTATTGGATATTCTTTCCTGCTATGTTGAAGATTAGTTGACCACAGAGTTAAGGGTCGATTTCTGGGTTCTCTATTCTGTTCCATTGATCTATGTGTCTGTTTTTGTCCCAGTACCATACTGTCTTGATGATCACAGCTTTGTAATACAGCTTGAAGTCTAGAACTGTGATGCCCCTAGCTTTGGTTTTCTTTTTCCACATTCCCCTGGCTACTTGGGGTCTTTTCTGGTTCCATACAAATTTTAGGATTATTTGTTTCAGCTCTGAGAAAAAACTTGATAGTATTTTGATAAGGATTGTATTGAACGCATAGATCGCTTTGGGTAGCATAGACATTTTAACAGTGTTTGTTCTTCCAATCCATGAGCATGGAATGTTTTTCCATTTCCTTGCGTATTCCTCAATTTCTTTCATGAGTGTTTTATACTTTTCAGAGTACAGATCTTTTACCTCTCTGGTTAGGTTTATTCCTAGGTATCTTATGGTTTTTGGTGTCATTGTAAATGAGATTGACTCCTTAATTTCTCTTTCTTCTGTCTCATTGTTAGTGTATAGAACTGCAACTGACTTCTGTGCATTCATTGTATATCCTGCCACTTTGCTGAATTCCTAGCAATGAGTTCTAGCAATTTTGCGGTGGAGTCTTTTGGGTTTTCCACATAGAGTATCATGTCGTCTGCAAAGAGTGAGAGTTTGACTTCTTCTTTGCCGATTTGGATGCCTCTTATTTCTTTTTGTTGTCTGATTGCTGAGGCTAGGACTTCTAATACTATGTTGAATAGCAGTGGTGATAGTGGGCATCCCTGCCGTGTTCCTGACCTTAGGGGAAAAGCGCTCAGGTTTTCCCCATTGAGAATGATATTCACTGTGGACTTTTCATATGTGGCTTTTATGATATTGAGGTATGTTCCCTCCTTACACTGTGAAGAGTTTTAATCAAAAAAGGATGCTAGGGTGCCTGGGTGGCTCAGTTGGTTAAGCCACTGCCTTCGGCTCAGGTCATGATCCTGGAGTCCTGGGATCGAGTCCCGCATCGGGCTCCCTGCTCAGCAGGGAGTCTGCTTCTCCCTCTGACCCTCCCCCTTCTCATGCTATCTCATCTCATTCTCTCTCTCAAATAAATAAATAAAATCTTTAAAAAAAAAAAAAAAAAAAAGGATGCTATACTTTGTCAAATGCTTTTTCTGCATCTATTGAGAGGACATATGGTTCTTTTCCTTTGTTTTATTAATATAGTGTATCACATTGATTGATTTGTGGATATTGAACCACCCTTGCAGCCCAGTAATAAATCCCACTTGGTTGTGGTGAATAATTGTTTTAATGTACTGTTGCAGGGAATGATCCAAATCTTTTGGTACCAGCTGAGACCTGATTTGTGACCCAGTATGTGATCTATTCTGGAGAATGTTTCATGTGCATTTGAGAAGAATGTGTATTCTGTTGCTTTAGGATGGAATGCTCTGAATATATTGTTAAGTCCATCTGGTCCAGTGTGTCACTCAAAGCCCTTGTTTCTTTGTTGATCTTCTGCTTAGATGATTTGTCCATTGCGGTGAATGGGGTGTTAAAGTCCTCTACTATTATTGTATTATTATTGATGTATTTCTTTAATTTTGTTATTTACTGGTTTATATAATTGGCTGCTCCAATGTTAGGGGCATAGATATTTACAATTGTTAGATCTTCTTGTTGGATAGACCCTTTAAGTAGGATATAGTGTCCTTCCTCATGTCTTATTAGTCTTTGGTTTTAAAATCTAATTTGTCTGATATAAGGATTGTTACCCCAGCTTTCTTTTAATGTTCATTAGCATGATACATGTTTTCCACCCTTCGCTTTCAACCTGGAGGTGTCTTTAGGTCTAAAATGAGTCTCTTGCAGACAGCATATCATGGGTCTTGCTTTTTTATCCAATCTAATACCCTGTGTCTTTTGATTGGGGCATTTCATTTAGCTCATTTACATTCAGAGTAACTATTGAAATATATGAATTTAGGGCCATTGTACTACCTATAAAATCCCTGTTTCTGTATATTGTCTCTGTTCTTTTCTGGTCTTTGTTACTTTCGGGCTCTCTCTTTGCTTAAAGGATCCCCTTTAATATTTCTTGCAGGGCTGGTTTAGTGATCACAAATTCTTTTAGTTTCTGTTTGTCCTGGAGGATTTTTTTTTTTATCTTTCCTTGTATTCTGAATGAAGCCTTGGTGGATAAAGTATTCTTGGCTGCATATTTTTCTCATTTAGCACCTGGATTATTCTGTATTTTGAATGATTTCCAAAGATGGATTTCTGGATAATTAGCTGACACCTGCTAAGACATTACAGCTGGGGATTAAATCTGGTCACCTGAGGTTAACTGCTACCTACATCCCTGGGGTGGAGATTGTCATGGGGATGCGTGATTGATTTAAGGTTCATGCCAGGGGCTCCCTGGGTTAGATGTCCCAAGCAGCACTGATGCCGGTGCTGGGACCCTCTCATTTTGGCCTTCTCCTTTGGAGATTTCCCCTGGCCTGACTGCTCTTGTCTTCTAGGGTCAGTGGCTCTGAGGCTGCGAGGTGGCATCCACCACTGTGCTGGGTGGCTGGATGTGTTCTACAATGGGACGTGGGGCGCCGTGTGCAGTAATGCCCTGAAGGACATCTCCTTGTCCATCATCTGCAAGCAGCTCGGCTGTGGGGAGCAAGGCTGGCTAGAGAACAGGCCCGTCCACACTGGCTCCGGCACCTCCTGGGTGGACAACATCGAGTGCCGCAGGCTGAGAAACTCCACGCTGTGGCAGTGCCCCTCGGCACCATGGTACCCACATTCCTGCACCCCTGGAGAGGAGGTCTGGATCACCTGTGCAGGTGGGATGCTGGTGGTTTCTGACAAGCCACCCATCCATGATTCAGGGCCGGGGGGTCATGTGGGTTCTACAAACTGCATTCTGAAGCTTTTCAGGGCATTTACAGTGGGATGGTGCCTACTTAATCCAATAGGATTGTCAGAGAAAATGACACAGGATTCCAGGGAGACCCTCAACTGCTCATCCACCCACAGCTGCCCAGGTACCCTTCTGTCCATCTCCCTGTCCACTCTTCATCTTGGTCCTGCCCTGCAGTGACCACAGCCCCCTTTTCCAGAGGAGGGTATGCTGCGTGTGCGTGGGGGCAAGGACAACTGCTCTGGCCGCGTGGAGCTCTGGCATGCTGGCTTCTGGGGCACCATCTGTGATGATTCCTGGGACCTGGCAGACGCAGAGGTTGTGTGCCGCCAGCTGGGCTGTGGCCCGGCTGTGGGTGCCCTTGTGGGGGCCGCCTTCGGGCCAGGCTCGGGGCCTGTGTGGCTGGATGAGGTGGGGTGCCGTGGCAGCGAGGCATCCTTGTGGAGCTGTCCCGCAGAGCCATGGGGACTCGGAGACTGTGGGCACAAGGAGGATGCAGGCGTGCACTGCTCCCGTGAGTGGGCAGGGGGTAGCGGGACAGGCGGGGTGGGAGGGTTTGTTGGGGGCTGGGGAGGGGTTGCCAGAAGGGTTCCTCCGAGTATCCCCACAGAACCTGGCTTCCTCTGGCTGCCTCTGTGGTTGTCCCATGACATGTTGGCTCAGGCTGAGTGGGGCTGGGACACTTCCCTGAGGGTCTGGGTAAGGGTCTAGCTGCCCAGGGCTGTGGCTGCCTCCCCTACTTTGCCCTCAGATCCTTCCTATTTCTCTTGCAGGTGACAGGGGAACCATGGCCTTGCCACCAGCACTGGCATGGACATCGGGTAGTGTGCTCTCCCTCAGGGCTCAGCTCATGCTCTCGTCTGGCCCCAACTCAGAGGGGCCCTACAATGGGTTCTGCACAGAGGGGTGCCCTGGAGTCTCCTGTGGGTGCCAAGGCTCCAGTCAGCCCCTACTTAGGCTGGTCGGGCCAAGGTCAGGAGGACCAGGACCACCCCCTCCTTCAAGGAAAACGGCTGTGCATCCTCCTCTGTGGAGAGCCATTGGGAGGGACAGCAGGCCCAGGCCCTGCCCAGCAACTTCTCTGGGGTCTTTCTTTTACCAACTGGGGGGTTTGACCTGGGAACACTGTGGCCTCCCTTCTGGCCCCCTCCCTCCTGACCCTTGCCCTATGACCTCGGGGCTATCTCTGGGGGAGGAGCACAAGGCCATCTCTCCTCTGGGTGCCTACCCCCTCCCTGAGAGCCTCAGGTGGTCCAGACCCAAGGTCACAATACCCCAGGCACACAGGCACACAAGGGAGACCCCGCCTCTCACTGTCCCCACAGGCCCTCCCCTGGCCCCTCCATCTGCCCTCAAGGCCGAGAACCTGCCCATGACGTTTTGCCTTGTCCTCAGCACCCTTCTGGTCATTGTCTCCCTGGTCCTGGGAGTGCAGTGGTACCGTGGCAGAACCCGCAAGGGTAGGTGGGTGTGGTTGGGGAGGTGAACACAAGGCTCGGGATGGGGAGGCTGGGGGCACACACTCTGAGACCCCAGCCCATCACAGGCCCCTTCTGTCCTGGTAACTGCTCTGCATGCCCGGTCCCACCTGGACCCCCACTGCATGGCGACTTCTCAGTGACACTCTTGGACCCTGGGGACTCAGGGGATCCTGGGCCTTGCTTTGCTTCTGAAGGGTGGCCTGGGTGTGAGAACAAGTCCCCAGTGGTGTCCTGATTCCTCAGGCCATCTGTGTGGTGGGGCTAACCAGCCCTGGGTGTCCGGGGAGGCATGTGGCCCCTTGTGGGGGATGTTGCTCTTGGTGGGCGACTGCAGCAGAAGGGCCAGGTTGCATGCATGGGAGACCCCACAGGGCCAGCAGACAGGAGGTCAGTTGGGGGCTGGGGAGGGGTTGCCAGACTGTGGGGAGTGTCTCTTCTAGAGGGCTCTGGTGTGGCTTTTGCAGGTTCCAGAATGTTGGGGAGTCTGCCCTCGGAAGGTGTTTATGAGGACATCGGAGCTGTCCCCATGGGGGAGAAAGACGAGGGGCCCAGAGTGTCCCAGAACCTGGCCCTGGAGGAGGAGTATGATGATGCTGGGGAGCCAGAGCTGGGCCCTGAGGAGGAGGAGGAAGAGGAGGAGGCGCCCCTGAGCCCCACCGGTGTGCACCTCTGTGCCTTGGTGTCTGTCCTGCTGTCCCTTCTGTACTGCGCCTATGCCCGGGGCTCTGCTCTGGCCAGTGCCTACATTTAAAGACCCTGAGAGCCATCAGCCCATGTGTCCATGACCCTCACTCCTGCGTCACAGGCTTGGATGTCAGGAAATTCGGCCGTCCCTTCAAAGTTGCTCCTTAGACAGGAATCTTCTTGTGGGTGGATGTGGAGTTTAGGGAGGGTCCTGGAGTTTTCTTTGGGTTTCTTTTCATGGCTGCCCACAGGGCCCTTCTAGTACCTTGTCCTGGCCGGCTGCAGGGAGCCTGAGCAGACAGGGTGGGAGGCGATGCAGTGTGACCCTGGCTCACCCACTCTAGTCCTTGTCTGACCTTCTGGCTTCAAGTGACACACCAGGGCCCAGAAGTCAGGAGGGCTCTGAGCGATGGCCAAGGGGCCCAGTGCACATCTCTCTCCTTAAACGCAGGTGGGGCTCCTTGCAGCCTCGGCCCCAAAGCTCAGGCTGAGATGGAAGACACAGTGTGCCCTAGGACGTGATGACAGTGAGCTGGCCATGGGGGACATCAGTGAGACCAAAGCAGGGAGAGAGCCCAGGCCCTGGAGGGCTTTCATTGTCCTCATTTCAAAAGGAGATGTCATTAAAGTCCCTTTGAACCCACTCATTCATGCATTAATTCATCTCAGAAACATTCCTCAGACCGCCCCCCCTCAGCCCAGGTTCTGTTCTCAGCTACCCCCTCTTCACCCTGGTCCGATGTGGGCGCGTGTTTTCAACATTCTGCACCCACAGCTTCTTGCCCACGTGGTTTTCCTGTGCGCATCGGGATGGGGGCCCCTGACGAACCAACTCCTGGGTGCCCCTTTTCACATCCACAGAGGGTGCTGGAACCGGCCCAGGTGCTCCGTTGTGCCAGAGTCCCCAGTACTCACAGAGGGACCCAGCCCTTTGTGACCACACCCACACTGGCTACAGCCTTTCCACCTCCCTTCCGTCCCCACCCTACCCTCACTCTCTGCATCCTGCCATCTCCACTCTGACCATGCCCACCTGACCACACCCTCCCCACCCCACCCTCACACCCTGCATCCTGCCACCGCCACTCTGACCACGCCCCTGACCACACCCACCTGGCCACACCCTCACACCCTGCATCCCTGACCACCGCCACTCTGACCACGCCCTGACCACGCCCACCTGACCACACTTTCCCCACCCCACCCTTACACCCTGCATCCCTGACCACCGCCACTCTGACCACGCCCTGACCACGCCCACCTGACCACACCTTCCCCACCCCACCCTCACACCCTGCATCCCTGACCACCGCCACTCTGACCACGCCCTGACCACGCCCACCTGACCACACCTTCCCCACCCCATCCTCACACCCTTCCTCACACCCTCCTTCCCTGACCACACCCACCCTGACCACAGCCTGGTCACCCTCACACTGGATATCCCTGGGCCTGGGGGGTGGGGGAAGGTGTGCGGCAGGAGTGCGTCCCCTGGGGTCAGGAGGGAGAGAAGGGAGCTGGGAGGAAGTGGGGTGGGGGTCTGGGCATGGGACAGGGGTCTGGAAGACGCATGGGGAGCAGAGTAAGGGTGTCAGCCAAGCAGCCAGAGCGGTTGGGACTTAGAGGAAGTGTGCAGGACCCCTCTATCTGTGCTGCCCTTCCCCAAAGCATAGTGCTCCGCTCCTGCCCCAGGCACCCGGACCGTGCCCCCTTCATGGCTGTGTGCTGAGCTTTTTCCCGGTGGCCCCCAGTCCTTTCAGTGCATTTGTAGGGTATTGATTAGGCTTCTTGTGAGGGAAGAGCATGGGGGGACCCACTTGAGGCAGCTGCAGGTCCCTGAGCCCTGAGCTGGGGGTGCAGCTCAGAGCAGGTGCAGGCTGTGGCTCGGGAGGTGCTGGGGCTGCTGCGCAGAGGGTCCTGCTGACCGGGTCCTCCTGCCCTCCCTGGAAATCCTCGTCTCCCTCCAGACTCTCCTCACCTCCTCCATGCTGGTCTGAAAACCTGAGCTGCCCTCTCGAAAACTGGTCATCTGGCAAATCTTTTGGAAAGCAACCATTATTGATCTTATTCTGTTTATAAAACAATACACGTTTATTATTGTAAATTTAAAAACTCATAGAACAAAGAAAGAGAATGGAAAACACTTGTTCTACACTCAGAAATGAATCCCTCAGCATCCTGGTTTATATCCATGAGAACCTTTCTTTGCACTGATGTGTAGATATGAGCATGATTTACGAGGTGCGTGGTCTATGGGTCCTGTGTGTTTCCCGCCTGACCTGTGCGGTCATCGTTTGCAGGGGGGTGGAGCACTCTCCCTACCCAGGTGGCTGTGAGGCGTGGCCCTTCCTCCTTCCAGGTGAATGTGCTGCTCTCCACAGGGCTCTGGGTTCCAAGAGGTCCATGAGAGGAAGGGACCACACCACGTGGGCCCCAAAGAGATGGGCTGTCTCAGCCCTTTGCAGGCAGTGAAGCGTCTGTGTGCACGTGAAGAGCAGAGACCCTAACTCTGTGGAGATGCCTCAGAAAACGGTCCTTAGGCATTCATGTGTTAATATTTTAATTCCTTAATGTCATTGACACCATCAAAATAAAGTGTGAGAAAACTTAAGAAAATCAAAATTAAGGATACAAATTGAGATGGAAGGTGAATATTTGATTTCTAATTTTTGAAATTTCTGGACAAAGAGTCCTTGAGTGCATTTTTGCCATGTACAACCTTCCTGTGTTCTTGCTCCAAAGGCCATGTCTGGGAGTCGCTGGGGGGCAGACACCGCTGGGGGGCCGGGCAGTCGGGTCAATTTCCCAGAGACCTGTCAATTGCCTACCCTGCCCTTGATGGACTGTTTCAGTTCAGTGTCCCCCCAGGTCATGCGGAGGCCCAGCTAGTGGGTGCAGAGCACCCCTGTGCCAGCGTCTGGAAGTGAGGCGTGGCCTGACCTAGGGCGTCGGCTGCAATGCCCACCTGGACCGGGCCAAGGCCCACGTGGTGTGCCCGGGAGCTGCAGTGTGGCTCAGCCGTGTCCACTCCTGGGGGCGCCCACTTTGACTGGGGCTCTGGGCTCGTGTGGACAGAGGTCTTCTGTTGTGCAGGCAATGAGTCTCTGCTGTTTCACTGCCCCTGGGGAACTGGGCACCAGTGTGGGCACTGCCAGGATGCCAGACTTAGGCGGGAAGCAGAAAGTACGTGTTTCTATATTGTGAAGGGAATTGTTCTCTTAATTTCCTTTAGGGTTTTTCATTGATGGTATGTAGAGATTCAACTAATTTTTATGTATTGATCTTGTACCATCAACTTTCCTGAATTTATTTAATAGTTTTTTGTAGGATTCTGCAGGATTTTCTACATAGAAGATCATGTGTCTGTGAATACAGATATTTTACTTCTTTTCCCATCTGAATGCCTTTTGTTTCTTTTTTCTTGCCTAATTGTTTTGACTAGGAGTGGCGGGAAAGGCGTCCATGACTTTCCCCCCTGATAGGAGGGGAGCTTGCAGTCCACCCACCGCTGAGCCTGGTGCGTGCTGTGGGTTTTCATATATGGCCTCTGTCATGCTGAGAAAGGTTCCTTTCCTTTCCAGTTTGCCGAGTGTTTCATCCTGAAGATCTGCTGGGTTTTGTCAAATGCTTTTTCTGCATCAGTCGAGATGATCAGTGGAGAATCTGGGGCTGGGCTTTTCTTTGTTCAGAGATTTTTATTTACTGATTCATTCTCTTTAATTTTTATAAGTCTGCTCAGATTTTCTGTTTATTTTCGGTCAGTTTTGGTAGTTTATGTGTTTCTGGTAATCTGTCCGTTTCATCTGAATTATGTCATGTGCTGGGTGCATGCTCACTGTCTCTGCTTCTGTTCCTCAAGTTTGGTAGGAATGCCTCCACTTCCGTTTCTGATTTTAGTAACTTGAGTCTTTTCTATTGTTTTCATGGTCAATCTAGCTAAATGTGAATTTTATTTACCTTTTTAAAGAATAAAATGTTTATCTTCATTATTCTCTCTCTTGATTTGTGCTGTACATTCACTTGCTTTCATTCTATTTGTCATGACTCCCTTCTTTCTACTCTTTTCAGATCTGGTTTCATCTTCTCTTTCTAATTTCCTAAGGTATAAATTTAGGTTACTGTTTGGAGATTCTTCTTAATGAAGGAATTTTTTTTTTTTTTTCTTCAATCCATGTCTTGGTATGTTGTGTTTTCATTTCCATTCAGCTCAAAGATTTTTCTAGCTTTCCGTGTGATGTCTTTGCCCCATTGGCTGTTTATGAGCCTGTTGTGTTTGTAGATTTTCCAGTTTTCCTGGTGCTGTTCATTTCTAGCTTCATTCCACTGTAGTCAGAGATACTTTTTGTGATTTCAATCTCCTAAAATGTATTCAGATTTGATTTGTGGTCCAACATACAGTCTATGTAGAGACTCTTTGTTACATGTGACCACAGAGGTCTCTTTCATTAGCTGAGTGGTGACTTGAAGTAGATTTGAAATTGATTTTCTTAAATGCTTGCAGCCAAAACCAAACACCTGGCCTTTGTGCACCAGCTCTTTGTTGGCTCGCACCTTCAGCGCTCTGGCCAGCTGCCACCAGCTCTGCCCTAGCACCCATTTCCTACCTGTGCAGGACCAAATTCACCCACATCTTGTTTCAGCACATGTCCCTTGGTGTTGTGAGTAAGAGAGGAGTCTTTCTTCAGACCCTCTGCCCCACACCTGGACAAGCTGATGAAAGACCCGGGTCACAAGTCGCTGCCTGTGTGTGGAGACCCTCGCCTGGCCCCACCGCCTGACAGGGTAACCCTGAGCCACGCTCCTTCCCCGCTGTCTCAGGCTCGCTGGGGGCTGCCCTGCTCCCCCTAGAGACCACAAGGGATGAGTCAGGGACTCTCCTACCGGCTTAGTGTGTGTGGTATCATTGGTTTCCACATCTGCTATGGTCTGAATATTTGGGTCCCCTGAAATTCCTATGTCGAAACCCAAGCGCTCAAGGTGGTGGTCTTTGGAAGGTGATGAGGTCGTGATCCTGGAGCCCTCATGAATACGATCGGTGCCCTTGTAAGAGACTCCAGAAAGCGCCCTACCCCATCCTCCCTGTGAGGACAGAGGGAGGAGAGCCAGAGGTGGGCTCTCACCAGACACCAGGTCTGCCAGTGCCTTGGTCTGGGACTTGCAGCCTCCAATCTGTGGTGTTCAGCTTTAGCAGCCCCAAACAGACTGAGCCAAGTGTTGGGTGGGTGCTCCTGCCTTTGCATGGGGTCAGTCTACCCAGAGAGCATTCTGACCTGGGCATATGTTTCAGAAAGTGAGGACAGTTGCCAGGACCCAGCCCTGACAAGGCCTCAGAGGGGATACCACCCTTGCTTGTGCAGCTCCGGGCCGTATGGGACCCTGTACAAGAGAGCAGGGCAGAGCATGGGGTGGTTGGTGTGAGCACGCCGTGAGGCTCACCAGTCAGGAGGCTGCCCGCCGGCGGCAGCGGCACTGCCCATGGCCCTCCTGCCACCTCTCGGCTGTCCCCACACAGGCTGCAGTGAGCTCAGCCTGAAAGGGGAGCCTGGTGATGCCATTGGGTGGGTTCCATTGGAGCCCAGAAGGAGCCAGAACAGCCCTTCTTCTGTGAGCTGGTATGATGAGGGAGGGGAGCAGAAGGACCAGCCTCCTAGGGGCCACCCACTTCCAGTCTGCTTTTGTGTTAAAGAAAAAGAGATTCTGAGCAAGTCTTAGTGACAGTTACTGCGCTCTCTGTCCAAGAGGAAAGTCGACTTAATCCAGGTCTGAAGGGGTGGCCGGGTGGCTGCTCCCTTGGTACAGAAGAGAAACACTTCTCAGGAGCTGCCCAGAGAAACCAGAAGGATTGTAGCAACGAAAACTTTGGTCTGACTAATGGGAGAGAGAGTAGAGCCAGAGAAACATCTCCGCGTTGGGGGAAGGGGGGAGGGTAGACCTTGGGCCACACGCTGGGATGCTGCACTCTTGGCAAGCCTGGGAGCAGAAGGGCAGGTGCATGGGGACATGTCTCTCGCTTGCACAAATGGGGCTGAGGGCCTGCCCTAGGCAAGACATAATGATGCAGCAGACAGCATTTGATATGGGCCTAATTTGCATTAGTGCTATCTTATGTACAGAGAGAACTACACCAAACAATTGGCATATAGCCCAAAATCTTACTCCAGGACCCTTCAGTGGAACCCTCGACCCCATGCTGCAGACTCTTACCATCCCACCTCACTGAACATTGGCTCAGGCCCCTTCCACACCCCTTGGGGACTGTGGGCTATGGACCCATTCCCCGTGCCCTCTATTGAATGTACTGTCTGCCCTGATGTCCTTCCCACCGCATCTGAATGACCACCAGACCCAAAGCCACAGCTCATGCTCAGGATGGCCACCTGTGCAAAATGTAGTTTCCTAGGGCTGTTGTCATAAAGTGCCACACAGTGGGAGGGTTAAAACAACAGAAACTTATTATGATCCAGGAGTAGAGACCCAACACCGACATCGATGTGTGGGTCAGCCGTCCCTGTCTGAGCCCATGGGGAGGGCCCTGGTTGCCTTGTCCAGTGTCCTGGCACACTTGGCTTGTAGACACTTTGCTCCAACCCCTGTCTCCATCCTCATGTGGCTTCTCCCTCTGTGTCCATGTCACTGTGTCTTTCTTAAGGACCCCAGACAGGGGGATTAGGGCCCACCCTACTTTGGCAGGAACTCACCTTAGCTGACCACATCTGAAATGACCTTATCTCGAAAGAAGGCCACATTCAAAAATTCCCGTGTTAAGACTTCCACATATCTTTTCAGGGCACACAGTTCAACCCACAGCTATGGGTAAGGACCATTATAAAGGGTTTGTGAGGAATACAGGTACACCGGGAACCAGAGGGAGTGTTGGCAACTGAGGGGTCGTTTTATGTGAAGCCCAGAAGACCAGCTGAGCATTTGGACCATGAGGGGCTGTGGCATCTTCCTGATGAATAAGTGGGTGGAGGGCTGTTCTAGGACGGAACAGGGCACTTATGACCCACATGAAGGGCCCCCCAACCCCCACTGGGTAAAGGGTCCAGGACACAGAGCTTCATGCGGGTGGCGAGACTGAGTTGTGAGTCATTCTTGACGCACGACCTTGGTGAGGGAGAATGTGTGGAGTGGAGAAGCCGCACGGAAGTATGGGGCAGTTAGGACTGCAGGACCCTGAAGCAGTCCCTATTCTTGTCCCATCGAGACCCTCGAGAACAGAATCACCTGAGGGCCCAGCAGGGAAGGCCCAGGTGAGACCAAAGACTGTGTCATGGCTCCCACACACTCTGGAGGGGTGAGGGGCATCTGTGAATCTCCAGCATGAGGCAGGAACAGCAAGGACAGGAATTGAAAATGCGGCCAAAGAGGCAAGTTGCTATGTGGACTTAGAGCATACAGTAGACCAGGGGCAGTTAAGCAGCTGCAGGAGACAGAATGAGGGGCTGTTATCGGGAGAGGATGAACCCTTCGGGGCAGTGGTAGGTAAGACTTGAAGAATGGGGCCAACTGTGCACTGAGGAAGGGGCTCTGGGAACAGACCACCCCCCTGAGTGCAGTCGTGGGGACAGTAAGACATTATAGATCCAGCTGGTGACCCTTTCAGCTAGAGCTTGGGGTGGGCCCGAGATTGTCACAGCTAAGGACGAGCTGGGTCAAGAAAGGCCTTGGGGCAGTTTGACTGTCAGTTTGCAGGGCTCACCCAAGGGCGATGACATGTTTACTGGATGCAAGAAGGGCACCTAGCCGGACCCGGGCCGAGATTCTGCAGATGAGGCATTTATTGTGTGCATAGGGCCACACAGGTCAGGCAAACCCAGGATGGCGTGGCCAGCACACACACCTGCTGGTAATCGAGCTGACAGGTGATAGCCCGGCCCAACTTCCACAAGCCTGGTCTCGGAGACAGACAGGGAGTCCAGGCCGGAAGAAGGGCTTGCATATCACCATGAACCTCTGGAAAGTGTAACAAGTCTCCCTGGGTGGGCTTGACCTTTGCGTTCCTCAGAGAGTAGCTGAAACAACCATGCTAAGATTCTACGAGTCCATATTTTCATTAATTAATTAAATGGAGCGGGAGAAATCAGAGGGGGAGACGAACCATGAGAGACGATGGACCCTGAGAAACAAACTGAGGGTTCTAGAGGGGAGGGGGGTGGGAGGATGGGTTAGCCTGGTGATGGGTATTGAGGAGGGCACGTTCTGCACGGAGCACTGGGTGTTATGCACAAACAATGAATCATGGAACACTACATCAAAAACTAATGATGTGCTGTATGATGACTTTATTATGTTATTATATAACATAATAAAATAAAATTTAAAAAAATGGAACTAAGAGAATGCTCATCCTTAAAGTAGGAGGAAGGAAATGACATCATCAATCATTGCTAAAAACGTGTGGACAAGTAAAATTTTGGACAGACACAGGACCTTACATGGCCTCAGAATATTTCCCACAGATTATTTACTAATTATGGAGGAATCGATTACCTTAAGCAAGTGGTGATAGTTGGGTCTGCTGGCTCGGGGCAAACTGCCCCCTCCCCACCACCGCCCCGCAGCGTGTTTTGTGAGGCTTCTTGTGGAAGTTAGGTCATGGGCAGAAGGGGCAAGCCGAGAGCCTCAGCCTGGTGGGCACTGGCCACCCCTCTGCTGGACCTGGCCTTTCACTCTGCCTTGCCTGCGGGGAGGCAGCTTTCCAAGTCCTCGTACTCTGAGTGACATCTTACACACGCAGTTGGGAGGATTAAAACGGCCTTTTAAGAAACAACAAATCAATAACTGATCAGGTTTCTGTCCATTGGCCTGAGCAGACTCCTGTGAGGCCTCTCTTCCCAGCTGGCTGGAGGGGTATTTTTATCCCTCTATTTCGGATATAGGAACTGCTATCCAGATGGGATGAATCGTGTGTGCACACGCACACTAGCCTCACACTGGTTTGGCTGGATCCACACCTGGGACCTTTCCACCTGTCCAGACTGGTCCTTGGAACAGAGTGTGGCTCTGACGTGTTCATCTGGGAAAGGCCGGCGTTGAGCCTGGAGGCTGCCGTGTGTGAGGACCCTGAATGTCCGCAGCGAGGCGGCCTTCCACACCTGCAGGGGCTGAGACCAGCCCAGGTGTGGGCTATTGGGGCCCACTCTGTGTCGCGGGTGGAGACGCCTCTGCACCCCGCGGGCCTCAACATGGAGGCTCAGGGCGCGCTGGACACGCTCCCCAAGACACTGCCTGGCAGTCCAGCCTTCTCCTCACATCCTTGACCCTCCGTGCTCTCTCTGACCTGTGCTCTGACTGACTTTACATCCAACGGTAATGCTATTTTACTGATGTGACTTGGAGTCAGCCGCGCGCAGACTCGCGGCCGACGGGGCCAGGCCAGCTCTGACGTGACTGGGTAGGTGTTTCTCTCACAGGGTGTGAGACTCATTTTCTGTTCTTGGCTCTTGGCTTGACGCAGGGCTGGGGCCTGGCATCTGGGATCGTTTCTCAGGTTCTCTCAGGAGGCCGTGGCCGAAGGAGAGGACCCCAAGTACTGTCTAGTCATGGATTTGGATCTTAGGTTCTTCACAGATTATTTGTTTAATTTCGAAAGCAGTATTATCAGCAGGGCAGTTGAGTGAGAAAACCAGGTTTTGAACAAAGTGCAAAAATAACAGACCTGAATAAGCTCAAGGGTCATAAAAATTTGATATTATGCTTTTTATATGATGGGGCATAAAACCAAAACTTTCTACCGTGTCCTTTCCTTGATCAGTCACTTTCAGTAGAACCTGAAGAAGTGTTAACTCAGAGTGTGGTGCCCTAACCCCACCTGCACTGAGCTCTGAGGACCGTGGTCAAGTTTCTGGGTTTGCTGGGAAGCAGGTGTTTGTTCTCCCAACAATTCAGAGGGCGGAGCTGCAGTGCTTCACTCACCTTTGCTCACGGTGGCCTCCGGGGATGCTCTGGAAGGCAGTTTTAGCCACAGGAGGCTCTGCGGTGGCCCCAGATGCCCTGTGTCCTCCCATGTCCTCCTGGCTGGATCTCTGGTCTGACTGGCCTTCAAGGAAGCCTCTGTATTTCCAAGAGCAGGTGTTTGTCCCAGGGCCTCAGGAACCAGGGAAGAGAAATGCGGTTTGCAAGGATTTTTTCCTGGTCAGGTTTTCTGTTCTGGCGACCTAATCTATCTGCTCTTCTTCTTGGGTCACCTTTGAGCAGGAGCCATTGTTTATGATCTGAGAGGGAAAGCATTAGGTTCTTCACTGAGAAATACAGTGTGGCTCTTGGTGTTTTGTCAATACCCCTTACCAGTTTGAGGCAGTTTTCTTTAATTCCTATTTTTCCTAGAATATTTATTATTGATGCATGTTGAATTTTGTCAACTTTTTTTCTGCGTCTCATAGGATCATCATATACTTTTTTAGTCTGTTGGAATGTGAACTACAGTGATTGATTCTAAGATACTGAACCAACTGTCCATTCTTAGACTGAGCTTCAACTGACATGATGTATATCCTTTATATGTTATCAGAGTAACTTTGTAATATTTTGTTGAGGGTTTTGATCTGCTGTTTTCTTTTCTTATAATATCTTTGTTGTCTGTTTTGGAAGTCAGCACAATGGTGGCCTTGTCAGCTAAGTCAGGAATGCTTTAGTCTTTACCCTCCCTGGAAGATGTTTTGTAAAATTAGTATTATTCTTTCCTTAAATATTTGTTAGAAAATGCACACACAAAATTTTCATTTTCTTCCAAATTATCTGAGGGTGTGTAACATACACTGTGGTCTTGCCCCCAGATGCTTCCATGCGTTAGAGATGCCATGTCATTGTGTTCTGGCTTACAACTTTTTCTTTCTTTCTTTCTTTTTTCTTCTTTCTTTCTTTCTTTCTTTCTTTCTTTTTCTTTCTTTCTTTCTTTCTTTCTTTCTTTCTTCTTTCTTTCTTTCTTTCTTCTTTCTTTCTTTCTTTCTTTCTTTCTTTCTTTCTTTCTTTCTCTCTCTCTTTCTTTCTTTCTTTCTTTTTCTTCCTACCTTCCTTCCTTCTTTTTCTTTCTTTCTTTCTTGGGGGGAGGGGCAGAAGGAGACGGAGAATCTCCAGCAGACTCCCTGCTGAGCACAGAGCCATACGAGGGGCTTGATCTAATGACCCTGAGATCACGCCCTGAGCTGTAGTCAAGAATCTGATGCTTAACTGGGCGCCTGGGTGGCTCAGTTGGTTAAGCGACTGCCTTCGGCTCAGGTCATGATCCTGGAGTCCCGGGATCGAGTCCCGCATCGGGCTCCCTGCTCGGCAGGGAGTCTGTTTCTCCCTCTGACCCTCCTCCCTCTCATGCTCTCTGTCTCTCATTCCCTCTCTCAAATAAATAAATAAAATCTTTAAAATTAAAAAAAAAAAAAAAAAAAAAGAATCTGATGCTTAACTGACTGAGTCACCGGGTGCCCCTGGCTTACACAATTTCCAAAGAGAAATCTGCTTGCAATTTTTTACCTTTGTTCTCTCATATGTCTATTCATTGTCAAACATTTCATAATGGTGAGTTCTGATGTGGTGTTTGTGTGTGTTTATGCTGCTTGGGGTGACTGTTGGGATTCCTATATCTAGAAAATCTTTGAAGATTTTTTGACCAATTTTTTTTGTTTCCACCCCTCACTTTTTGGTAATCATTTACATATCTGACAGATTGCTCAATATTCCCTTATAGATCACTCGAGATGCTTATTTTTCGGTCTATTTTACTTCACCTAACTTTTTTTTTAAATTTAAATTCAATTAGTCAACAAATAGTACATCATTAGTTTTTTTAAATTTAATTTTATTGTTATGTTAGTCACCATACAGTACATCATTAGTTTTTTTAAATTTTATTTTATTATGTTATGTTAGTCACCATACAATACACAATACATCATTAGTTTTTGATGTAGTGATCCATGAGTCATTGTTTTTGTATAACACCCTGTGCTCCATGTAATATGTGCCCTCCTTAATACCCATCACCGGGCATCTTTAGTTTTTGATGTAATGTTCAATGATTCATTAGTTGCATATAACACCCAGTGCTCATCACAACACGTGCCCTCCTCAATACCTATCACCCAGTTACACCATCCCCCCCCACCCCCCTTCGGTAACCCTCAGTTTGTTTCCCAGGGTCCATAGTCTCTCATGGTTCATCTCCCTTTCTGATTTGTCCCCCTTCAGTTTTCCCTCTCTTCCCCTGTGGTCTTCCATGCTGTTCCTTATATTCCACATATGAGTGAAACCTTATGATAATTGTCTTTCTCTGACTTATTTCACTTAGCATAATCCCCTCCAGTCCCATCCATGTTGATGTAAAAGTTGGGTATTCATCCTTTCTGATGGCTGAGTAATATTCCATTGTATATATGGACCACATCTTCTTTATCCATTTGTCTGTTGAAGGACATCCCAGCTCCTTCCACAGTTTGGCTATTGCGGACATTGCTGCTATGAACATTGGGGTGCATGTGCCCCTTCTTTTCACTACATCTGTATCTTTGGGGTAAATACCTAGTAGTGCAATTGCTGGGTCGTAGGGTAGCTCTATTTTTAACTTTTTGAGGAAACTCCATACTGTTTTTCAGAGTGGCTGCACCAACTTGCATTCCCACCAACAGTGTAAGAGGGTTCCCCTTTCTCCACATCCTCACCAACACTTGTTGTTTCCTGTCTTGTTAATTTTAGCCATTCTAACTGGTGTAAGGTGGTATCTCATTGTGGTTGTGATTTGTATTTTCCTGATGGCTAATGATATTGAACATTTTTTCATGTGTCTGTTAGCCATTTGTATGTCTTCTTTGGAGAATTGTCTGTTCATGTCTTCTGCCCATTTCTTGACTAGATTATTTGTTTTTTGGGTGTTGAGTTTGATAAGTTCTTTATAGGTCTTGGATATCAGCCCTTTATCTTTTTAAGGAGGTTCTACTGCTAAGTGTCCAGACCCACAGGCTCCAGTCTGCTCTTCCTCTCCTTAATGAGCTTTCCATTTTAGAGACAGCATTTTTCATCTCTACAAGTTCTATTTGGCTTTTAATTAACCTTTAATTTTTCTCTTCCACAATTTTCGTCTTTTTTTAAGCATGTACAACATATTTACAATAGCTCTTTTAATGCAATTATTCACTAATTCCATCCTCTGTACCATGTTTTAGGGTTTCTGTTCACTGAACTTTCCCCTGGCTGTGTTACACTTTTTTCTGCCTCTTTTGTTTGTCTGGTAATCGTGAATGGATGCTGGACACATGATTCTATGTTGTCCACTGCCTGCTTTTATAAAATCTCTAGTAGGAAACGAACAGTCTTGCTGATCTGTCCACTGCTTTTAGGTGACTTCTAAGTGCTTTGGGATTGTCTAGAGTGGCCTTTATTCTGCAGCAAACTTTGCCCCACATCTGTTCTATAGCCCTTCTTGGTCCTCTACTGAGTATGTGGAGCCTCTACAAATCATGAGGATGGACAAACACTGTCTTAGATGAGGAATGATGAGTGAATTCTCCCAAAGAGAGCCAATATAACCACATTTGGGGAAGTGAAAATTACATCAACAATGAAATAAAATTTCACTTTCAGATTGGAAATTTTGGTGAAGATAAGGGAAAATTAATACATTTGTAAATTGTTTGCATTTTCTGAACAAATAAAATTTGGCAGGTTTCATAATTATCCTTTCCATGATTAATCTCTCTTCCCTGACCGTGCTCTGCATAAATACTCAGTACTCAAATATTTCTAAAAATATTTAGTGTAGCATTTTTATAACAGAAAAATGAAATTATCAAAATCTGCATCAATAAATACCTGGCTAAATACAATTACTTTATAAAAGAAAAAATTATAAAGATCTATAAATGCTATGACAAATAGCTATCCAGTATTTGTTTAGCAATGCACAACAAAAATTTTCTGGAAGACAGTAAAAGAAAAAATTAACAGGGATTACTCTGGGGATAGAAATGGGGTGTGTATGTAAGAGGGAGGGTGGATCCAGGGAGAACCAAGGATCTGTTGGAACTGTTTCTACTCTCTTCATGTAACATTTTGTGGTGATGATAAATACATATCTACTCTTATATAGAAGAAGAATTGGGAAAAATAATTCAAGGTTAATTGTAATCACATTCTTTACTTGCCTGTCCTAAACCGCTGAGGTGATGCACTAAATTAGGGATCTTCATAGCTTTATGTGGCAAAATCAGTTACAATTTGGAAATACGACAAAGTACCTGCAAAATTGGGAGATGAATTCTAAGTGGCTGAAGTGCCCAGAGGGACCACCTGAAGCCATTTTGATGCACTGACTCACCAGCCGCTAGTGCCAGGTAACATTCTGTAGTTGTAGTTCATTTGTCTTTTGGAGTCAGGCAAGATGAGAATGATAGAGAGTCAGATGCTAGCTGGCTGGTTGGAAACATTCATGTGATTACTGTTTTGATAGAATTTAGAAGAACTCTTTTCCCTATAATACTATTTTCAGCACTCAAGGACTGTGTCATCATCCGAAGCAGCCTGTGGTCCTTCCCACAGCCTAACTGTGCTGCCAGTGGTACATCCAGGACCCGGTCACAGGGCGATGCATGTGCTGTGTGGTGTCTCTTCCACAGGAGTGAAAAATAACTTTTATGGAGGCTTTGGGAGCTGCCTGTGGCTGAGCCATGCAGTGGAGAGATGACCCATGGCTTTCAGACCACTGAGAGAAAACGGGGTGCTCTGGGGGATTACAATCAATACAGCCCAACTGGCTGAGCTACCTATATTTACTAAAAAAGATACTTCCAAAAACTCAGATTATGAAACTGACTTTTTTATTTTTATTTTTTTATTTTATTATGTTATGTTAGTCACCATATAGTACATTGTAAGTTTTTGATGTAGTGTTCCATGATTCATTGTTTTTGTATAACACCCAGTGCTCCATGCAATACGTGCCCTCCTTAATACCCATCACTGGGCCATCTCAATCCCCCACCCCCCTCCCCGCTAAAACCCTCAGTTTGTTACTCGGAGTCCATAGTCTCTCATGGTTCATCTCCCCCTCTGATTTCCCCCCCTTCATTTTTCCCTTCCTTCTCCTAATGTCCTCCATGTTATTCCTTATGTTCCACAAATAAGTGAAACCATATGATAATTGACTTTCTCTGCTTGACTTATTTCACTTAGCATAATCTCCTCCAATCCCATCCATGTTGATGTAAAAGTTGGGTATTCATCCTTTCTGATGGCTGAGTAATATTCCATTGTATATATGGACCACATCTTCTTTATCCATTCATCTGTTGAAGGGCATCTTAGCTCTTTCCACCGTTTGGCTATTATGGACATTGCTGCTATGAACATTGGGGTGCATATGGCCCTTCTTTTCACTACATCTGTATCTTTGGGGTAAATACCTAGTAGTGCAATTGCTGGGTCGTAGGGTAGCTCTATTTTTAACTTTTTGAGGAACCTCCATACTGTTTTCCAGAGAGGCTATACCAGTTTGCATTCCCACCAGCAGTGTAAGAGGGTTCACTTTTCTTCACACCCTCACCAGCACCTGTTTTATCTTGTGTTGTTAATTTTAGCCATTCTGATCAATGATACTGACAAATTTTCTTTAAACAAACAGGATATGAGTATCTATACTGTTGAGTGAAAATTCAGACTTATCTGCTAAACAGAGGAATTTAGCAGGGGGTCCTATAGCTTTCTCTGTTTTGAGGAAGAATATCAGATCCCATGATGGGTACATAGTGGGAGACGGGAAAGTCTTGCTTTTACCCTGAATCAGGGGTACTCACACCTCAGCTTATGAAGCATCACCCAGGGAACCTGTTAAAATGCAAATTCTCATTCATTAGGTTTTTTTTTTAAAGATTTTATTTATTTGTGTGTGTGTGCGTGTGAGAGAGAGAGAGAGCACAAGCAGGGGGAGCGGCAGGCAGAGGCAGAGGGAGAAGCAGGCTCCCCGCTGAGCAAGGAGTCCAATGTGGGACTCAATCCCAGGACACTGGGATCATGACCTGAGCCGAAGGCAGACGCTTAACTGACTGAGCCACAACCCAGGCACCCCTCAATGATTAAAAAAATATATATTTTATTTATTTACTTGAGAGAGAGCAAGTGTGTGTGTGAGAGAGAGAGAGAGAGAACAAGCATGAGCTGGGGGAGCAGCAGAGGCAGAGAGAGAAGCAGGCTTCCCACTGAGCAAGGAGCCTGATGCGGGACTTGATCCCAGGACCCTGAGACCATGACCTGAGCCAAGGCAGACACTTAACTGACTGAGACACCCCATTATTTCAAATTTTTATAAATATGGCAATGCTTGCCACCTCTGTATAGTCACTTTCAACTTGCTTTTCTACTTGACATTATGCTTTTGTTGTATGTCCACATGGATAAGGCACATCCAACATGATACTCCATGTGTGATGTGTGTCCACATTAAATGTATGGAGTCAGGATGATAATCCACGTGTGATAAATCCATGGTTTGCTTATTCATGTTCCCACTGATGGGCATTTAGGTAGTTTCTACTTTTTGCTAGTGCACAAAGTGATGGAACAAACCACTGTGAACCCGTGTCCTTGTGTATATATGCAAGAACACCTAGCAGTGAAATTGTTGAATAGTAGAGTATGTGCATCTTCATCTTGAATAGATGTGCAAAGTAAGATGGTACTGTGGATTATTTGTCATTTATTTATCACCTATTATGTTCCAGGTCCTGTTTTTTTGCGAGGATACAATGGTGAGCAAAAACTACAGCCCTTCTCTTAATGAAACCCAGTACGAGAGATATTAATTAAATAATCAACTGTATGATTAGCTCTCAGGGAAATAAGAAGGCACTAGGAGAGCAGATAATGGAGGGACCTAACTCAGGCTGGTTAGGGAAAAATTATTTAGGATTTAACATGCAGCTGGGATGTGAAAAGAGCATGAATTAAGCAGGTAAATAACATTCCATGCTGAAGGAGCAATGTGTACACAAGACTTGAAGGGGGAATGTTGCCTTGGATCATGAGGTTCCTATCATATCCCTGGACCAAGGATTCCAAGGCAATCATTATGTGGGAAGAGAGATGTCTTAGTCAGGGTTCTTCAGAGAAACAACCAACAGCAGGTATACATACTTTTGGATTTGTTGTGATCTATATCTATACACACATATATACGCACATGTATATAACATGCACACATATATACATACGTATAACACATGTGTAATTACATGCATGATATTATACAATATGGTGTGCACATGTATATGCATATATACATACATTTGGAGGTTTATTATTGGAACTGGCTCATGCATTTATGGAAGACAAGAAGCCCCACTACCAGCCATTTGCAAACTGTAGAATCAGAAGAGCTGATGTAGTAATTCAGTCCAAGTCCAAAGGCTTACAAACCAGGGGCAGTTTGTAAGTACTATTCTGAGTCTGATAGCCAAAGAAGCAAATTTACCTTTCCCTTTTTTGTTTCATTCTGGCCCTCAGTGGACTCGTGATGCCCACCTCCATTGGTGAGGACGATCTATGACTTTCTTTATCCAGTTTACCCATTCAAATGTTAATCTCTTCCAGAGACACCCTCACGGACACACCCAGAAATAATGTTTGACCAGCTGTCTGGGTGTCCTGGAGCCCAGTCAGGTTGACACATAAAATCAACCATTCTGGAGACACCTGCTCTGCAATTCGGGACCAAGATCTATATGGCCTAAGCAGAACTTTGGGTAGCTTTACAGGGGCATTTTTTTTGTTTTTGTTTTTTCACAGTGGAACTTTGGATGGAGTTGAGCTTGCTCCCACCTCATGAAGGTCAGTAAGACATAGGTAGAGACTCTGGGTTGGTGTGCAGTCCAGGGATCTGAGAAGAAACCAACACATCCGTTGTATCTTAATATGTGTTATATTCCAGGAACTCCAAACTTTCAGTAACAGTGGCCAAAATCCACATCTCACTGGGATGCTATAGAGAATTCACAGAGAAATATTTTCTCAACAAAGTGTATTGAGGGTTGCATAGAAAGAGGGTATTTATAATAGGTGGGATACATCTCATAAGGGTCAGTGGTCAGAGAGCAACAAAGAACACAAACTTTAGAGATTGCCAATTTACAGGTTATTGCCCATGAATATCAAGAGTTTCCTAAGGGCTGCCTTGACATCCTTGTTCTTCAGGCTGTAGATGAGAGGGTTCAAGGTGGGGCTCACAGTGGAATAAATTACAGCCATCACCTTGCCCATCCCTGGGGAGTAGTTGGAGCCAGGACTCAGATAGGTGTAGATGATGGTGGAGTAGTATAATGTGACCACAATGAGATGGGAGGAGCAGGTAGAGAAGGCTCGCTGCTTCCTCTCGGCTGTATGAATCTTCAGGATGGTGGAGATGATGAAGCCATAGGACACCATGGTGAGCAGGAAGTTCAGCATGGCAAAGAAGATGTCAGCCATAATTGCCATGATGTTATTCACATATGTGGAGGAGCAGGAGAGTAACAGCAGAGAGGGGATCTCACAGAAGAAGTGATTAATCATGTTGGGCCCACAGAAGTTCAGCCATAACATCAGGCAGGCATTGACTCCAGCACCTAGCACGATGATGCCCCACACAGCTCCAGCCAGCACTGCACATACCCTGGGGCTCATCATGGAGCTATAGTGCAGTGGCTGGCAGATGGCCACGTCGCGGTCATAGGCCATAGCAGTGAAGAGCAGCACCTCCCCTGCCACTGACCCCGACAGGAAGTACATCCAGGTCATGCAGCCTCTGTAGGAGATGCTTCTCTTCTCTGCCACCAGGATCTTGAGCAGCTTGGGCACCACGGTGCATGCACAGATAATATCCAACACAGACAGGTTGACCAGGAGGAAGTACATGGCCGTGTGGAGCCTAGAGCTGAAGGTGGTGGCCACCACTATGAGGGAATTGCCGCAGAGTGCTGTGGTGTAGAGGCAGAGGAAGAGAACGAAGAAGAGAACCTGGAGCTGCGGCACTTCTGAGAAGCCCTGCAGGATAAATTCCATCACCAGCGTCTGATTACTCATGGCCTTTGACTGGTCTGTTCAAACTCTTTCTTGCTCTGCAGCTGGGCTGGAAAAAAGTGTGTGGAATTAATTGTCTACATAAGTAGGTCAAGATACCTTCATATGTCAGACCCTCCCAGAATTTAAATACTTTCATATTTCATTAGACTTGGGCATCACCAGCAAACAAGCTCCTCTCAGAAAAATGGGCAGGAGTGCTCACCCTGGCTCCATCTTGCCACCACTACACCTAAGACCACCTCCCCACAAACACCCCCACTGCGGCACAATGGCCTCCCACAGAGATCCTCTGACTATGCCATGTCCCTGCAATAGCCCTTCAGGAGATGATGTCCAGTGTGCAGTGGGCCTTAAAGTGTCTCCATGTCCTGTCCTGGACAGGGAGTATCCAGCATTGCCCCTGCTCTTCCCCCCTCTCCCCCTAAATGTACTATCCCACTTCCTCTGCCTGGTTCCCCTAATCCCTCCACATCCCTTGATGAGCTGCCCCAGACATGAGCTTCTTTCTCAGTGAGCATCAGACCCTGACATGGAGCCTGGGCTCTGCTTAGGGGGACATAGGATGATGCCAGGGGAAGGCAGGAGGCCAGGAGGCAGGGCAGATAAATCTGCAGTCAAGTGGGAGACCTAAGTCATCAAGGGGGACAAACATGAGGTCCAGGCTGGAAGGTATAGTCAGGACCAGACTGGGAAGGTCAGAGGTGATTCAGGCAGTTTTGGAAGCAGGGAGGAGCTTACGGGTTGAGGGTCGAGGGCAGTCACACCAGAAAAGAGCAGAGCAAAGGGGTTTCCCAGAGGAAAGTGTTGCTGATTCTGCCTCAGTGACTGCCCAGTCCTGGGAAGGATGCATCCAGGCCAGGTCAGAGCAGGCATCAAAGGGCCTGGTGGCAACTCCCAGCTGCTTCTGTAGGGGTGACCTTGTCCACAGCCCTTATTCTGGCTGATTCTGAGCTGGCACATCAGAAATTAGCACGATTGCAGATGTATTTTATATTCCTGCATCATGTTTGTTGTATAAAAACAGACACAGAGAAACATTTCAAGGATGAGCTTATAAATGACAAGTGGATAAATGTCAGGCTCATTGACAAGATGTCCATCAACAGATGAATGGATAAAGAAGATGTGGTCCATATATACAATGGAATATTACTCAGCCATCAGAAAGGATGAATACACAACTTTTACATCAACATGGATGGGATTGGAGGAGATTATGTTAAGTGAAATAAGTCAAGCAGAGAAAGTCAATTATCATATGGTTTCACTTATTTGTGGAACATAAGGAATAGCATGGAGGACATTAGGAGAAGGAAGGTAAAAATGAAGGTGGGAAAATCGGAGGGAGAGATGAACCATGAGAGACTATGGACTCTGAGAAACAAACAGGGTTTTAGAGGGGAGGGGGGAGGGGGGATTGGTTAGCCTGGTGATGGGTATTAAGGAGGGCACATACTGCATGGAGCAATGGGTATTAAACGAAAACAATGAATCATGGATCTTTACATCAAAAACTAACTATGTATTGCATGGTGACTAACATAACATAATAAAATAAAAAAAATTAAAGAAAAATAAAATGGGTCTATTGCAGACAGCATATTGATGGGTCTTGTTTTTTTTTTTTTCTTAATCCAATCTGATACCCTGTGTCTTTTTTTTTTTTTTTTTTTTAAAGATTTTATTTATTTATTTGACAGAGAGAGAGACAGCGAGAGAGGGAACACAAGCAGGGGGAGTGGGAGAGGGAGAAGCAGGCTTCCCGTGGAGCAGGGAGCCCGATGCGGGGCTTGATCCCAGGACCTGGAATCATGACCTGAGCCGAAGGCAGACGCTTAACGACTGAGCCACCCAGGCGCCCCACCCTGTGTCTTTTGATTGGAACATTATGCCCCTTTACGTTCACAGTAATTACTGAAGATGAATTTAGTGCCATTGTACCTGTAAAGTCCCTGTTTCTGTATATTGTCTCTGTTTCTGTATGGTCTCTTTCTCCACTTAAAGGATCCCCTTTAATATTCTTTTTTTTAAAGATTTTATTTATTTATTTGACAGAGACAGAGATATCGAGAGCAGGAACACAAGCAGGGGGAGTGGGAGAGGGAGAAGTAGGCTTCCTGCCAAGCAGGGAGCCCTATGTGGAACTCAGTCCCAGGACCCAGGGATCATGACCCGAGCCGAAGGCAGATGCTTAATGACTGAGACACCCAGGCGCCCCCCCCCCCACCCGCCCCGCCGCTTTAATATTCTTGCAGGGCTAGTTTAGGGATCACAAATTCTTTTAGTTTCTGTTTGTTCTGGAAGCTCTTTATCTCTTCTTGTATTCTGAATGACAGCCTTGCTGGATAAAGTATTCTTGGCTGCATATTTTTCTCATTTAGCCCCTTGAATATATCATACCAGTCCTTTCTGGCCTGCCAGGTATCTGTGGACAGGGCTGATGCCAGTCTTATGTTTCGGCCTCTGTAGGTTAAGGATCTGTTGTCCTGAACTGCTTTCAGGATTTTCTCTTTATCTCTGAAATTTGAAGTTTCACTATCATATGTCTAGGTGTTGACCTATTTTTATTGATTTTGAAGGTGGGGATTATCTGTGCCTGCTAGACTTGGATGCATGTTTCCTTCCCCAGATTAGGGAAATTCTCCATTATAACTTATTCAAATAAACCTTCTGCCCCCTCTCCTCTTCTTCTGGGACTCCAATTATTCTAATGTTATTTCACTTTATGGTATCACGTATCTCGAATTATCCCCTTGGGAGTCAGTAGTTATTTATCTCTCTTTTTCTCAGCTTCCTCATTTTCCATCACTTTGTCTTCTATATCACTGATTTTCTCTTCTGCCTCATTTATCTTAGCAGTTAGAGCCTCCATTTTTTACTGCATCTCAGTAATAGCCTTTCTGATTTCGACTTGTTTAGATTTTAGTTATTTTATTCCTCCAGTAAGGGATTCTCTAGTATCTTCTATGATTTTTTCAAGCCCAGCTAGTATCTTTATAATTATTGTTTTGAATTTTAGTTCTGAATCTTACTTATATTCATATTGAGTAAATGCCTGGCAGTGAGTACTGCCTCCTGTTTGTTTTTTGGGGTGAGTTTCTCCATCTCATCATTATGTCCAGAAAAGAATAGATGAAAGAGAGAGAAAATACAAAAATAGCAACAACAACACCAGAACAATACAAACAAAACAAATCAGAAGAAAATAGTAACAGAGAGAGAGAGAGAGAGAGAGAAATCAAACAAAAAGTAAAACAGAACAAACAATAAACTAGCCCCTGGCTGTATTTTGGTCTGTTTATTAGAAGAAACTAGATCCCACAATAGGAAAGAAAGAAAAACTTATATATATGCAAAAATAGAATTGAATACAAAGACAGGAAACCACAATTGAAAAACATATATATAGCATAAACATAAAAATTAAAATTAAAAAGGACTTAAAAAAAGAATTGATAAAATAAGAATAGCTGAATGGGTATTAAGAAGGGCACATATGGTGATGAGCACTGGGTGTTATGTGCCACTAATGAATTGCTGAACTCTACACCAAAAACTAATGATGTACTATATGTTGGCTAACTGAACATAATTAAAAAAAAAAAAGGAAAGAAAGAAAATAAAACGGGGGCGCCTGGGTGGCTCAGTCTTTGAGCGTCTGCCTTCAGCTCGGGTGATGATCCCAGGGTCCTGGGATCGAGCCCTGCATCGGGCTCCCTGCTCAGCGGGGAGCCTGCTTCTCCCTCTCCCACTCCCCCTGCTTGTGTTCCCTCTCTCACTGTGTCTGTCTCTGTCAAATAAATAAAATTAAAAAAAGAAAAGAAAAAAGAAAACGGGAAGATTAAAGAATAATAATAAAAAAAACCCCACGAATTGTATATACAATTTTCCTCAAAGGCTGAAGTCTTGCAGGTCTCTATGATGGGTGAACTTGGTATTCACCCCAAATTCCTGCTGGTCTTCTGGGGGAGGGCCCTGTTGAGCTGATTCTCAGGTGTCTTTTCCCAGGAGGAATTGCACTGCCCTTGCCAGGGGGCTGGGTTCAGTGTAAGCAGTTCTGGAGCTGGTGGAGGCAGGGTTAAAAATGGTGGCGCTCCACCATCAGCTCTGAAGCTGAAAGTTAGCACCCCCACTCTTCAGTGCACCCTCATAGAAAAGCAGTCAATCACTCTTGTCTCCCTGGTTTGCATCCATACTCTGTGTTTGCTCAGCCTGTGACTGTTTTTATTTCAGACTTGTGACCCCCCCCTTTGAGTCCCCAAACTTCACGGACTCCTGTGGGGTGAACCTGTGCTGCTCCTCTCAGGGAATGGAGGAGGGTCCTGCCCCAGTTCTGCTTCTTGCTGGGCACCTGCTCAGAGAGCGGTCACCCAACTTTGGGTGGTTCCCAGTTTATGGCAACACGGAGCAGAAAGCTGGTGCCCGGGCTCGCTGTTTGCAGCCAGCTTCCCTGCTCCGATGTCTGGGAGCTCTGCTGCACTTAGGCACTCCTGTTCTGTTTGGGACCCTGGGGATCCTGAGACCATGCTGTCGCACCTGAGGTTCCACCTTGCTTCAGCACCTGATCACCTTTCAGGCAGACTTTTAAAAGTTCTGATTTTGCACTCTGTTGCTTATAACACTTTCTGGTAGCCAGCTTAAAGAAGCTCCCTCCCCCGTGGTTTATCTTTCGCTATATCACCTCAGATTCACTTCTCTGCACTTCCTACCATTGCTTTTCTATTTGTAGAATTGCAGCAATTCTTTTCTTAGATTTTTGGTTGATTTCACAGGTGTTCAGAATGATTTGGTAACTATCTAGCTGAATTCCAGGGACCAGACAACATTAGGGTCCCCTACTCCTCTGCCATCTTAACTCCCCTCCCTCCATGCATTTATTAAGAATTTTTAGCTCACAGCCCAGTGCCAGGCCCCGGCTGGGTCTCAGGGCTGCCATGGTGGACTGACTACACTGTGCCTTTCTAAAGTACAGATACAGCACACAAATGGCACATGCAGTTACCAACAGGCCCTGCACTGGACCCTGCAGCAGGTCTGCTTTTTCCCTCCATGCGCCCACTCCTGAGTACTTCCCTCCACCCAGGACCTCCCTCCATGCAAGGCCTGCACTGCAGTTCCCATGCCACCTCACTGGATGTGAGGACCAGGCTGTCCTGTCCACGTACATCCCTGCCCTAAGACCAGTGGACAGGGGCCAGTGGGTGTGGGAGAATGAAAGTCCACCCCTTTACCCATGCCAATTTCATGTTCCAGAGCGGCCTGCAGGATCAGACCAAGGTTGAGGCTTCAACTGGAGTCAGTCACACTCATATTTGGTTCTGTGTCCTTCCCTAGGCTGGTTTCTCTGGAGTGATGCTTTAATAAATCACTTCCACAACGTGCTGTCTCAGGGCCTATTTCTAGGAAGCCCCTCGAGGCAGTCAGCAATGGCTAGCTGACGTGTGTTCAGGCTGAGGAGCAGCTACAATTCAAGTGGACAGGAGCACCAGTGGGGAGCACGTGTACCAGGGAAGCTTTAGGGCTGCCAACGCAGAAGGAGCAGCACCAGCTCACCAAGGACCAAGACAGGCTCAGCACTTCCAAAGACTTCCACACAATTCCATCCTCCTAGGAGTTCCATTTGAAGGGATGCATGTGACTTTTAAGTCTCATTTTCAGAAAATGTCCCCTTACAATTTCCACCCTCTATGCCACTAAAGGGTTCCCTCCCTGTCCACTGGAGCCTCCCGGGGACAGGTCTCCCTTGAGAGGACTGCATGAAGACATGCTTGGACGTGTAGTTCAGGCTTTGGAAACTGCACTTTGCTTCTTGACTTTAGTTACAGGCAAAGCTTTCATGGCAGCCCTAAAACCCCAAACAACTGTGTGGCCCAATTCTAAACTCCTCAAAACCACATATAAAAGTCCAGCCCCTGGGTTCTCCAGAAGGACATGGGGACATCATTCACTCAGGAAGTGATTATTGTGTTGTGCTTAGCTTGAACAAAGCAGATGGAAACTTTGAGGACACAAAGTCTACATTCGAGAATGTGAGGCATTCATGCATTCAACTGACTTCAGATGCCTTCCACATGCAAATTACTATTCTAGATGTTGGGAATACAACCTGGAACTGAACAGACAAAAGTCCATGTACTCATGGGGCTTGTGTTCTAGTAAAATATACTTGGGTAAATAAACATTAAGGTTTCAAAAAATAAACAGAGTGCTATAGTGTGAATAGCCGGAAGAGAACTTTCAGATAAGGGGACAAACAGAGACTCTGTGGGTGGCATTTCATCTGAGGCCTGAGTGAGACCAAAGTTCAAGCCAGGTGCAGGGGCAGGACAGTGGGCAGGCTGGACATTGGCTTTTCCTGCTCCCTGGAGCCCTGAGAGTGCCTGTTCTAAGGACCTTGGACAGCTTAGTTGAAGTGCCACGTGGAACATTGCAGCTCCTACAGGGAAAACACATTATGTACAAATCTATTGCTTTCTTGCATTTTGCCACTTAAATCAGATTCTCTAAGTCCTATTTTAAGATTAGCTGGTTAACACCCAAAAATTCAACATTGGCCATTTCCCTTCATTTGTTAGATGTTGGAAAATACTTTCTTGAGGGCCACGTTGACATCCTTGTTCCACAGAGAGTAGATGAGGGGGTTCAAGGTGGGGCTGATTGTCTTGTACAGCATAGCAGCAACTTTGCCATTTTCCATGGAGGAGCTGAAGCCTGGGCAGATGTATGTGTAGATGATGGTGGAGTAGTACCAGGCAGCCACCAGGAGGTGAGACAAGAAATGTCCACCACTTGCCCACGACTGAGTGCATGCCCAGGATGCTGGTGATGATGCAGCTGTAGAGCACCAGGGTGAGAAGGAAGTTGACTACTTCAGAATAAATGTCCGCAATGACGATCATAATGTTGTTCAGGGCTGTTGGGCTACTGGAGAGCAGCAGCAGCTTGGGGACTTAACGCAGAAAGTGATGGATTTGACAGGGACCCCAGAATGTTAACCTGGTCATCATGCCTGTGTGCACAGATATGCTGACTGCAAAGACTGCCCACATGCTGCCTGAGAGCAGGGCACAGATGGGCCAGCTCCTCAGCGTGCTGTAGTGCATTGGGTGGTAGATGGCCACATAACGGTCACAGGCCACAGCCCTGAGCAGCAGTGGCTTGGCCCCCAGGAACCATATCAGGAAGAAGACCTGGACCAGGCAGCCCTGGTTGGAGATGGTGTCCCCCTGGACCACCAGGTTCTCCAGCAATTTGGGGAGAATAGTGGATGTGCAGGTGGTGTCTACAAGGGCCAGGTTGGTGAGAAAGAGGTTCACTGGGGCATGGAGCCTGGATGCAGGCTGATGGCAATGACAATGAAGGCATTTCCTGTGAAAGCCCCAAAGTAGAGGAGGAAGGACACAGCCAAGAAGAGACCCTGAAGCCCAGGGTCCCCTGAGAAATGCTGCAGGACAACCTCCTCCACAGCTGTGGGGTTGTTTGTGGCCATTCAGTAGGTGGGGCCCTCTGGCCCGTGGATGCAGCCCTGCCTGCAAAGGGAAGCACAGGGTGGGCGGGGCAGCCTCTGTGGGAATGCTTGCTGTCTGGAACTTTGCTGTGCAAAGCACATAATGAAGATGCCAACAAAGGTCCCTAGGCTCAGGGAGACAGAGAATTAACTCTCCTCCTGGATCCCCTCCCTGCCAGCCCTTCCTAGCCCTGCAGACACCCCTCCCCATGACAGCCTGCTTTTGGCTGGGTCGACATCACATCACAAATTACACAGAAAGCTCAACATGAGCTTTTCCTCACTTTGATTTCGAACATTTCCTACATTATCCAGGGACAAAAAGCTCACTGTTGCACTGTGTGCCTGGCACTGCCATGGTGAGCACGTCTCCATCAGCAAGCCAAGCACCAGACTGCAGATTCCTGGAAGGAGAATCCAGTCAGTTGGGGCCTTAAGGACAGGATGGAATTTTCACCTGTGGGGTCTTCGAGCTGGGCAGTCAGGGGGAGCACAGGGTCTTGGAGGGGAGTGAGTGGCTTGGGGCACAGCCTGGTCATGGCTGGGGCACCAGAGGGCTTGGCTGCTTTGGGAAGGTCACTCTCGGCTATCAGAGTCATCTGCGGACTGACCTGGCCACAGCACTTCAGTTGAAGCCACAGCTGCCCAGCTCTGCCTAGGCCATTCCAGGCTGCATCCTTGTGATGAGATGGGGAGAGTGTGGGTCACCCAGCCTCCTGGTTTTAACCCCATCCCCTGCTCCTGAGCTGGACAAGAAGCTTGTCCCTTCTCTGGGCCAGGGACTGGGATACAGGAAGAAAGGCACAGACCCAGTTCAGCGCAGCTACACGACCTTGGCCAACACATCCACCCAGCTCCCAGGTCTGTGTATCCCCAGCCCTCAACCCTTCTGGGGCCACCCAGTCTCCCTGGGTAGGACAGGGCCTAGCTCATTCGAGGAGAGCATCTTCCTCATGCCCATGGAGCAATTAGATGGTGCATGAGGGAAACAAGGCCAGCCCGATCTCCCTCCCTGGGGCCAACCTCCATGCAGTCCCAGGGGCATCAGGTAGGAGCATCCATGGCCTGCCCTGGGGGCTCATGTGGGTTGTGGGCTACCAGGCACAAGTGTTAACAACATGGCACATCTCAAACAGAGGAAGTTTGTCTTATCCTGGGTGGAATCTGAACAAAGACACGCCAATTTACAGAAATATGTCACCAGCTGCAGTCAGTTATGGTGGAGCTCCAACGCTGTAGAGCTCTTGGTTTCCTGAGAGCCCCGCCTGCTGCATATCTAACCCTCTTCCCTTTTTGCTCCCACCCCTGCAGAGCCAAGGTGCCGTTGAGTCAGCAGGATGGGGCTCCCCACCTGCTGGTCACTGCTAGCCCTGTCCCATGCCAGATGCCACACACACCCCTTCTCAGCAGTCACCCAGGACCTGCTGTGTGCAGGTGGGAATTCCTAAAGCCTCTTCTGGTTGCAGCATCTGAGCTGCCCAAGCTCCCCTTTGGCACTCCGGGCATCTGCCTGTGTGACTGGCTACCCACCCAGATTCATAAAACCCCAACTGCAGGCTCATTGGGTCTTTCTCGTAAAGATCCTGACCTACTTAGAGATCAAACCACACTGCTGGGTTTCTCCCTCCTCCTTATGTGGTGCACAGATAGGTCACAGATGAACAGATGTGCTGGAGGTCTCTGAGGACTTTGCAATTTCAAACTGAAGCAGTGAAAGCCATGAGCAAAGCAATTTCCTATCATTTTTTCCACAATAAAATAGGTGGGGGCAAAACCAAATCTGCCTTTTGAGAAACATCAAAAGGAAAATTAGGGAAGATAGTCCCCAAAGCAAGAGGAGTTAATGACAGAAAGATACTCACTGTGGATGTAAGGGGTACACCCCATATCGTCTCCTATCTAAATATAAGACATCCATATTTTCATGCAAAGACACAGGAAATTCTTACTCTGGTGGGAAAGAGGATGGGGCATGAGGCTGAGACCATCCTCCCTGTTCCGTGACTCCCTTGTTTGCTGTGAACCTGTAAGTGGAGCCAATACCTTTGAGGGGATGTTTGGGTGCTGGCGAGCTCAGAGCACAAGGAGCAATTACCTCCACTTGGAGGTAAACAAGGACCCTGTGAGCACTGAAAAGGGTCAGGGTGCCTGGGGCCACAGGGACAGTGCTCCCTTGGGCATGGGTGTGAAGGCAGTGTGAGGTGACAGCCTCTTTCTTGTAAACGATCTCAGATAAGAGTCATGTAAAACGAATCCCCACAGGAAAGATGGGATTTTATTTCAAATAGAATTTATTTCTTGGAACAGCTTCGGACTTACATAAGAACTGAGAAGACAGTACAGGGAGTACAGACCCAGTTTCCCTTATTAGTAACAACTTCCATTACTACGGGATATTTGTTATTTGTAATGAATCAATATTGACATATTATCACCAACTAAAGTCCATAATTGATTCAGATTGCCTTAGTTTTTACCCTAAGTTTGTCCTTTTTTTCTCCCAGGATCACACCCAGGACATCACATGGCATTTAGGGTCCTCTTGCCTGACTTGTTCTCATACTTTCCTTGGTTTTGATGACCTTGGCAGTTTTGAGGAGTGTTGGCCAGGAATTTTGTGGAGTGTTCTTCTATTGGGATTTGTCAGCTGAGTTTCTCATGATCAGACTAGGGTGGTGTGTTTCAGGAGGAAGGTCACAGGTTGAGGTGCCACCCTCACATCATCACGCCGGGAGACATCCATCATTGATTTTCACTGTTGATGTTGGTTTGGAGAAGATGGGTTTTTTCATAACCATTTTTTAAGTGCCCAGCCCAATGCTGGGTGTCCCAGTGTCAGGGGAGGAGAGTCCTCCTCAACCCCAGCCCCCATGCCCCTCGGGGCTCTGGCAGTGGGTGATGAGGCACAGTGAGCTCATTGCAGGTAGCTCTTTCACCTGAATGGTCAGGAGGCTCACAACTGGAGTATCTGTTGGTGGTCTGTCTACAACATGCCCAACATATAAAAAATAGTATGTACAAGGAAAATCTAGTAATTTATATATATATATTTAAAGATTTTATTTATTTATTTGAGAGAGAGAATGAGACAGAGAGAGAGAGAGCATGAGAGGGGGGAGGATCAGAAGGAGAAGCAGACTCCCCGCCGAGCAGGGAGTCCGATGCAGGACTCGATCCCGGGACTCCAGGATCATGACCTGAGCCGAAGGCAGTCACCCAACCAACTGAGCCACCCAGGCGCCCCTCTAGTAATTTATATTTGTGACCAAGTTCAGAATACAAGACATACAGATATTAGTCATTGCAAAAGAGCCAAAGAAGGAGCCATTATTAATTTGAAGTGGTTCTTAACTTCACAAAAGGAATAACTACTGGTCCCATGCCTCCTAATTCCTTCACCTCAATTATCAGCACAAGGTTTAGGCTCTGACCAATAATTATTTATTTCATGTGACAGTAAATGCAATAGAGTTTCAGCAACTCAAGATCTGAATGATTCCTCTACTTTATTTATATGTGATACAACATTTGGCTATGTCTGATTTTCCTAATTGACACATTCCCTTAAAGAGATGATGTCTATCCATAAAAATAATCCTTGAACTTTGACTTTACCTCATAGCCCACAACATGTAGCCATAATTTATAGCACATAAGCCTCAATATGTGTGCTAATTTAGTTAATAACAATCTGGTAGGCAACTGCCACATGGTTAGAACTGTCCCAGGGCTATGAGAATTCTCAGCATAGTGCAAGAGTCTCTCTTCTCCAGAGGTTTCCAGGTCCACAAGGCAGCAAGCCTCAGCAGGATACCGATGGACCCAACAACACTCTTCCTGACTTCAACCTTTCTATGAAGCTACAGTAATCAAGGCAGTATGACACTGGCATAAAGACCAACATATAGATCAATGGACTACAACTCAGAGTACAGAAATAAGCCCATGTAACTATGGCCAACGATTTTTGACAAACCTACCAAGACCATTCAGTGGGGAAGGAAGTCTTTTCAACAAAGTGGTGTTGGGACAACTGGACATCTATCTGCAAAAGAATGTAGCTGGACCCCTGCCTCATGCCATATACAAGAATTACCCATAAAGGGTCAAAACCTAAGAACAAAAACTATAAAACATTTAGAAGAAAATGTAGAGGCATCTATATCATCATGACTTGAATTTGGCAGTGTCTTCTTAGATATGACACCAAAAGGACTGGCAACCCAAGAAAAATAGATTAATTAAACTTCAAATTTTAAAACTTTATGTGTCAAAAGATACCATCAAGAAATTGAAAATGTCACCTAGCAAATGAGAGGAAATATTTGCAAATCATACATCTGATAAGGGAACTTGTATCTAGGATTAAAAAAACTCTTACAATTCAATAACACAAAGACAAATGACCTGATTTAAAAAATGTGCTGTGATGAGCACTGGGTGTTATACTGAACTAATGAATCATTGAACACTGCATCAAGGACTACTTATGTACTATACAGTGGCTAACTGAACATAATAAAAGAAGAAAAAATTGGCAAAGGATCTGAATAGAAATTGCTCAAAAGAAGATATATAAATGGCCAATGAATACATGAAAAGATGCTCAACATCACAAGTCATGAAGGAGATGCAAATCAAAACCACATGAAGCACTACTTTTCACTGACTAGGACAGCTATAAACAAAAAGATAGACAATAGGTGTGGCCAAGGATGTGGCGAAATCAGACTACTCATGCCCTGGTGGTAGGAACAAAAATTGGTGCAGACACTTTAGAGAATAAATCCTTTTTTTTTTTCATTTTTAAATTTTTTAAAATTTAAATTCAATTAATTAACATATAATGTATTATTGGTTTCAGAGGTAGAGGTCAGTGATCCAGCAGTCTTATATACCCAGTGCTCATTACATCACATGCCCTCCTTAATGTCTATCACCCAGTTACCCTATCCTCCCACCTCCCTCCCCTTCAGCAAACCTCAGTTTGTTTCCTATGATTCAGAGTCTCTTATGGTCTCTGATTTCATCTTGTTTTATTTTTCCTACTTCCCCTATGATCTTCTGTTTTGTTTCTTAAACTCCACATATGAGTGAGATCATATGATAATTGTCTTTCTCTGATTGACTTATTTAACTTGGCATAATACCCTCTAGTTCCACTCATGTCATTGCAAATGGCAAGATTTCATTTTTTTGAGGGCTGAGTAGTATTCCATTGTATATATATACCACATCTTCTTTATCATTCATCTGTTGAAAGATATCTTGGCTCTTTCCATAGTTTGGCTATTGTGGACATCACTGCTGTAAATGTTAGTGTGCAGGTGCCCCTTCGGATCACTACATTTGCATCCTTGGGGGTAAATACCCAGTAGTGCAATTGCTGGGTGATAGGGTAGCTCTATTTTCAACTTTTTGAGGAACCTCCATACTGTTTTCTATAGTGGCTGCAGCAACTTTCATTCCCACCAACAATGGAAGAGGGTTTCCTCTTTCTTGGCATCCTTGCCAACATCTGTTGTTTCCTACTTGTTAATTTTAGCCATTCTGACTAGTGTGAGGTGGTATTTCATTGTGGTTTTGATTTGTATTTCCCTGATGGCAAGTGATGTGGAATATTTTTTCATGTGTCTGTTGACCATTTGTATGTCTTCTTTGGAGTAATGTCTGCATGTCTTCTGCCCATTTCTTTCTTTTTTCTTTATTTAAATTCAATTAGCCAACATATAGTACTTCATTCATTTTTGATGTAGTGTTCTTAGTTGGATTATTTGTTCTCTGGGTGTTGAGTTTGATAAGTTCTTTATAGATTTTGGATACTAGCCCTTTATCTGATATGTCATTTGCAAATATCTTCTCCCATTCTGTCGGTTGTCTTTTGGTTTTGTTGACTGTTTCTTTTGCTGTGCAAAAACTTTTTATCTTGATGAAGTCCCAATAGTTCATTTTTGCCCTTGCTTCCCTTGCCTTTGGCGATGTTTCTAGGAAGAAGTTGCTGCGGCTGAGGTCGAAGAGGTTGCTGCCTGTGTTCTCCTTTAGGATTTTGATGGACTCCTGTCTCACATTGAGGTCTTTCAACCATTTGGAGTCTATTTTTGTGCGTGGTGTAAGGAAATGGTCCAGTTTCATTCTTCTGCATGTGGCTGTCCAATTTTCCCAACTCCATTTGTTGAAGAGACTGTCTTTTATCCATTGGACATTCTTTCCTGCCTTGTCGAAGATTAGTTGACCATAGAGTTGAGGGTCCATTTCTGGGCTCTCTATTCTGTTCCATTGATCTATGTGTCTGTTTTTGTGCCAGTACCATACTGTCTTGATGATGACAGCTTTGTAATAGAGCTGGAAGTCCAGAATTGTGATGCCACCAGCTTTGCTTTTCATTTTCAACATTCCTCTGGCTATTCGGGGTCTTTTCTGGTTCCATACAAATTTTAGGATTATTTGTTCCATTTCTTTGAAAAAAGTGGGTGGTATTTTGATGGGGATTGCATCGAATGTGTAGATTGCTCTAGGTAGCATTGACATCTTCACGATATTTGTTCTTCCAATCCATGAGCATGGAACGTTTTTCCATTTCTTTGTGTCTTCCTCCATTTCTTTCATGAGTATTTTATAGTTTTCTGAGTACAGATCCTTTACCTCTTTGGTTAGATTTATTCCTAGGTATCTTAAGGTTTTGGGTGCAATTGTAAATGGGATCAACTCCTTAATTTCTCTTTCTTCTGTCTTGTTGTTGGTGTATAGGAATGCCACTGACTTCTGTGCATTGATTTTATATCCTGCCACTTTACTGAATTCCTGTATGAGTTCTAGCAGTTTTGGGGTGGAGTCTTTTGGGTTTTCCACATAAAGTATCATATCATCTGCAAAGAGTGAGAGTTTGACTTCTTCTTTGCCGATTTGGATACCTTTTGTTTCTTTTTGTTGTCTGATGGCTGTGGCTAGGACTTCTAATACTATGTTGAATAGCAGTGGTGATAGTGGATATCCCTGCCGCATTCCTGACCTTAGGGGGAAAGCTCTCAGTTTTTCCCCATTGAGAATGATATTCGCTGTAGGTTTTTCATAGATGGCTTTTATGATATTGAAGTGTGTACCCTCTATCCCTATACTCTGAAGAGTTTTGATCAAAAAAGGATGCTGTACTTTGTCAAATGCTTTTTCTGCATCTATTGAGAGGATCATATGATTCTTGTTCTTTCTTTTGTTAATGTATTGTATCACGTTGATTGATTTGCGGATGTTGAACCAACCTTGCAGCCCAGGGATAAATCCCACTTGGTCATGGTGACTAATTCTTTTAATGTACTGTTGGATCCTATTGGCTAGTATTTTGGTGAGAATTTTTGCATCCATGTTCATCAGGGATATTGGTCTGTAATTCTCCTTTTTGATGGGGTCTTTGTCTGGTTTTGGGATCAAGGTAATGGTGGCCTCATAAAACGAATTTGGAAGTTTTCCTTCCATTTCTATTTTTTGGAACAGTTTCAGAAGAATAGGTATTAATTCTTCTTGAAATGTTTGGTAGAATTCCCCTGGGAAGCCATCTGGCCCTGGGCTTTTGTGTTTTGGGAGATTTTTGATGACTGCTTCAATTTCCTTAGCGGTTATAGGTCTGTTCAGGTTTTCTATTTCTTCCTGGTTCAGTTTTGGTAGTTGATACATCTCTAGGAATGCATCCATTTCTTCCAGGTTATCTAATTTGCTGGCATAGAGTTGCTCATAATATGTTCTTATAATTGTTTGTATTTCTTTGGTGTTGGTTGTGATCTCTCCTCTTTCATTCATGATTTTGTTGATTTGGGTCATTTCTCTTTTCTTTTTGATAAGTCTGGCCAGGGGTTTATCAATCTTGTTAATTCTTTCAAGAACCAGCTCCTAGTTTCGTTGATCTGTTCTACTGTTCTTTTGGTTTCTATTTCATTGATTTCTGCTCTGATCTTTATGATTTCTCTTCTCCTGCTGGGTTGAGGCTTTATTTGCTGTTCTTTCTCCATCTCCTTTAGGTGTAGGGTTAGGTTGTGTACTTGAGACCTTTCTTGTTTCTTGAGAAAGGCTTGTATTGCTATATACTTTCCTCTTAGGACTGCCTTTGCTGTATCCCAAAGATTTTGAATAGTTGTGTTTTCATTTTCATTGGTTTCCATGAAGTTTTTAAATTCTTCTTTAATTTCCTGGTTGACCCATTCATTCTTCAGTAGGATGCTCTTCAGCCTCCATGTATTTGAGTTCTTTCCGAGTTTCCTCTTGTGATTGAGTTCTAGTTTCAAAGCACTGTGGTCTGAAAATAGGCAGGGAATGATTCCAATCTTTTGGTACCAGTTGAGACCTGATTTGTGACCTAGGATGTGATCTATTCTGAAGAATGTTCCATGAGCACTAGAGAAGAATGTGTATTCCGTTGCTTTGGGATGGAATGTTCTGAATATGTCTGTGAAGTCCATTTGATCCCGTGTGTCATTTAAAGTCTTTTTTTTTTTTTAAAGATTTTATTTATTTATTTGAGAGAGAGAGAATGAGAGACAGAGAGCATGAGAGGGAGGAGGGTCAGAGGGAGAAGCAGACTCCCTGCCGAGCAGGGAGCCTGATGCCGGACTCGATCCCGGGACTCCAGGATCATGACCTGAGCCGAAGGCAGTCACTTAACCAACTGAGCCACCCAGGCGTCCATAAAGTCTTTATTTCCTTGTTGATCTTTTGCTTAGATGATCTGTCCATTTCAGTGAGGGGGGTGTTAAAGTCCCCCACTATTACTGTATTGTTGTCAATGTGTTGCTTTGCTTTTGTTATTAATTGCCTTATATAATTGGCTGCTCCCATGTTAGGGGCATAGATATTTACAATTGTTAGATCTTCTTGTTGGATAGACCCTTTAAGTAGGAAATAGTGTCCTTCCTCATCTCTTATTACAGTCTTTGGTTTAAAATCTAATTTGTCTGATATAAGGATTGCCACCCCAGCTTTCTTTTGGTGTCCATTAGCATGGTAAATGGTTTTCCACCCCCTCACTTTAAATCTGGGGGTGTCTTTGGGTCTAAAATGAGTCTCTTGCAGACAGCATATCGATGGGTCTTGTTTTTTAATCCAATCTGATAGCCTGTGTCTTTTGATTGGGGTATTTAGCCCATTTACATTCAGGGTAACTATTGAAAGATAGGAATTTAGTGCCATTGTATTGCCTGTAAAGTGACTGTTACTGTATATTGTTTGTGTTCCTTTCTGGTCTATGTTGCTTTTAGGCTCTGTCTTTGCTTAGAGGACCCCTTTCAATATTTCTTGTGGGGCTGGTTTCGTGTTTGCAAATTCCTTTAGTTTTTGTTTGTCCTGGAAGCTTTTTATCTCTCCTTCTATTTTCAATGACAGCCTAGCTGGATATAGTATTCTTGGCTGCATATTTTTCTCATTTAATGCTCTGGATATATCCTGCCAGTCCTTTCTGGCCTGCCAGGTCTCTGTGGATAAGTCTGTTGCCAATCTAATGTTTCTACCATTGTAGGTTACATATCTCTTCTCCCGAGCTGCTTTCAGGATTTTCTTTTTGTCTCTGAGACTCATAAGTTTTACTATTAGATGTCGGGGTGTTGACCTATTTTTATTGATTTTGAGAGGGGTTCTCTGTGCCTCCTGGATTTTGATGCCTGTTTCCTTCCCCAAATTAGGGAAGTTCTTTGCTATATTTGCTCCAATATACCTTCTGCCCCTCTCTCTCTTTCTTCTTCTTCTGGGATCCCAATTATTCTAATGTTGTTTCGTCTTATGGTATTGCTTATTTCTCGAATTCTGCCCTCGTAATCCAGTAGTTGTTTATCTCTCTTTTTCTCAGCTTCTTTATTTTCCATCATTTGGTCTTCTATATCCCTGATTCTCTCTTCTGCCTCAGTTATCCTAGCAGTTAGTGCCCCCATATTTGACTGCACCTCATTAATAGCCTTTCTGATTTCGACTTGGTTAGATTTTAGTTCTTTTATTTCTCCAGAAAGGGTTTCTCTAATAACTTCCATGCTTTTTTCAAGCCCAGCTAGTATCTTTAAAGTGATGATTCTGAATTCTAGATCCGACGTCGTACTAATGTCCATATTGAGTAGGTCCCTGGTAGTCGGTACTACCTCTTGTTCTTTTTGTTGAGGTGATTTTTTCCGTCTTGTCATTTTGTGCAGAGGAGAACAGATTAATGAGAGAACAAAATGCTAACAGGGTAACAAAGTCCCCAGAAAATATACTCTAAACAAATCAGAAAAGACCTGAAGCAGGGGGAAAAGAAAGGGAAAGAGAGAAAAAAGAAAAAGAAAAAGATAAAGATAAAAACAAACAAAAACAAAACAAAACAAAAACAACCAGAATATGATCAAATATGATCAGGCTGGTGCATAGATCAGTGCCACACACTAGATTTTGGGTGTATTTTGGTCTGTTAAAAGAAAGTGCCTCCCAAAATTTTAAAGAAAGAAAAACTTATATATGTACTAAAATAAGGGTTGATATGATGAAGGGATGGAATATGACTGTAAAGATGAAAATTATAAGAAATTTTATAATAGGAATTGATAAGAAGTTGAAAAAAGAAAGAAGAGGATTTAAAAAAAAAAGAAAAAAAAGGGAGAGAATGCGATCAGGAAGGAGAGTAGAAAAAAACCATACACTAGAGATTTAGGGTATATTTTGATCTGTTAGAAGAAACTATCTCAAAATTTTAAAGAGAGAACAATTTATATATATATATGCCAAAAATAAGGGTAACTACCATGAAGGGATAGAATATGACTCTAAAAATGAAAAATAAAAATGTTTTTTTTAAAAAGGGATTGATAAGATGTTGGTTGAGAAAGGGAAAAAGAAAAATAAGACAGTTAAAAAAAAAATAACTTTGAAAGACTACAGAATCATGGTAAAAAAGCCATGAATTCTCTGTGCAGTATTCCCCTAGCGCTGGAGTTCTGCCGTTCTCACTGATCGGTAAACTTGGTCTTGGCTGGCTGTTCTCGCTGATCTTCTGTGGGAGGGGCCTGTTGCCGTGGTTCCCAAATGTCTTTGCCGGAGGCGGAATTGCCCCGCCCTTGCCGGTCCGGGCTAAGTCATCTGCTCGGGTTTGCTCTCCGGAGCTTTTGTTCCCTGCAAGCTTTCCGTACAGCTTTGGAGGCGGAGAGTGAAAATGGTGGCCTCCCAGTCTCCGCCCCGGAGGAGCCGAGAACTCGGGGTTCTGCTCCTCAGTGCGCCCCCAGAGAAAAGCCGTCAGTCACTCTCGTGTCCCCGGTCTCCGGCCACACTCCGCGCTCACCCGGCCTGTGACCGAGCGTTTCTCTCTCTGGCACCCGACCCCGGGTGGAGTCTCCAAACCCAGCAGATCCCCGCGGTGCGCTCCCGCGCCGCTCCTCCCGGGGGAGGAAGGTGAGTCTCCCCGGATCTGCCGCTTGTTGGGTCCCTGCTGGAGGAGCAGTGGCCCGGATCACGGTCTATGACAACCCCGAGCTGAGAGCCCGCGCCTGGGCTCCGTCTCTGCAGCCGGCTTCCCTGCTCCGATCCCTGGGAGCTCTGCCGCACTCAGGCACCCCCGGTCTTTCTGTGACCCCGAGGGTCCTGAGACCACACTGTCCCGCGAGGGTTCCACCCCCCACTTCGCCACCAGAGTGACGTCCCTCAGCGGAGCCGACTCTAAAAGTTCCGATTTTGTGCTCCGCGGCTCTATCACTTGCCAGAAGCGGCCGACGGAGGCCCCTCCCCCGCCGTCTATCCTCCTGAATATCGCCTCGGATTCACTTCTCCGCACGTCCTACCTTCCAGAAAGTGGTCGCTTTTCTGTTCAGAGAGTTGTTGCTATTTTCTTCGATCTCCTGTTGAATTTGTAGGTGTTCAGAATGGTTTGATCCCTATCCAGCTGAATTCCTGAGACCAGACGAAATCCAGGTCTCCTACTCCTCCGCCATCTTCCAAACCAGTGTGATCTTCTGATCCAAGGGTTGGTGTGGTATTTCCCTGGATGCTGTGTTTGCTGACTTTGGTGCAAGTGCCAGCATCCAGTGTTGACAGAGCCTGAGCACCAGGGTAGAGTTTCTTGCATGCAACCACTACGGGAATCAGCTTTTGAAATGATGGCCAACAGTAGCTAATAGTAAACTAATATCTTGGGCCAGAGGAAATGGCATTGGTTGGCTGGTCACCCTCCTTCCCGAGGGTGCATTATAAAAGCTTTGCCTTTCTTCGGAGCATTCTCACAAGTCAGCAGTGACCCCAAGGACACCATGGCTGCCTTGGGCATCACAGTTGCCCTGCTGGTGTGGATGGCCACCCTAATGCTTATCTCTATCTGGAAGCAGATCTACAGCACCTGGAAACTGCCCCCTGGCCCTTTTCCACTGCCCATTATAGGGAATCTTCTTCAGTTGGATTTAAAGAATGTTCCAAAATCTTTCGCCAAGGTAAGAGAAATATTGTTGGTTAGGGGAGGAGAATTCAGGGATTAGATGTAGTATGTTTGCATTCCATTTGTTGTTAGACAAGTTGTTATTCAATACCAGCCTGTTATGAGTGAACTGACTTAACAGTAGCATCCAAGAGTGATATTAACGGTATTTAGTTAGTGGTACAGTGTGGGCATGGAGCCCTTGAGTGGGCATTGGCTATGGCTGGCCACAGAAGCCTCTGCTTGAGCCATGGGTTAAATGCTCTGTCACTGGCTGGCTTGGTGAGGCCAGTGTGTCTGGGGCTGCTGCTGTTCACCACTGCAGTGTAAGGAAGGCCATGTGTTTACACTAGATGCACACTGTAGATGCCAAAGAACAGGGTGAAGAGTGGTGTCAACCAACCTGTGTGGTACCTCCGTCTACAGTTGTTGTGATCAGTGAATGAGCTAACAAATCTAAAAACTGAATGAGTTGCTAAATCTATTACATGAGTTAATAAAAGAATGCTATAGGGCATCTAATATGTGTGGGAAATGTTCGAGGTAAGGGAGATGTTGACAGTACTTTGTGCACCATGGAGGCTGGGCTTGTGGAGGTCAGGACAGTGCTGGCTCAGGGCCCTTCTGCAGCACCCGGGTCTAGGACTTTGGGGACAGCAAACAGTGGGGGTGATGGGGCAGATGTTGGCAAAGGGTCCTCATGAGAGGGACAGGAGTCAGCCCACCAAGTTAATTGTGTCCAGGAGCCCAGGTATGCTGGAACCTTGCTCCCTGCAGAAGAAAGTCTCTATGGGAAGGGTCTTCCCAAGTCAGGCTGGACAATGACTGTCTTTCCCCAGATCCATCTGTGTTGGTCAACAAGAACTTTGGGTTTTAAGCCTGGCTCACCTCCTCTCTAAGTTCCCAGTGGTCTCACTTGGCTCCTTGCTGGTCTCTGCAGCTGGCAGAGCGGTACGGGCCAGTGTTCACCTTGTACCTGGGCTCCCAGCGCACTGTGGTCCTGCATGGCTACAAGGCGGTGAAGGAAGCTCTGCTTGACCACAAGAATGACCTTTCTGGCAGAGGAGAAATCTTCGCGTTCCAGTTGCATAAGGACAGAGGTGAGCCCTGCTTTTCAGAGCACCCCCCCCCCATGGTGGGGTGGGAGCCAGGTCCTGAAATACCAGGGCTGATGACCACATAGCATATAGTACAACAAAACAGAAGAGTAAAGAGACCCTTAACAATTCATGTGCTCAGTATACACTTTATTGAAAGCTACTATTACAGACTTGTAGCTGAAAAAACAGGACCTCCAGCACCCACACTCTGACCAGCAGTACAGATGTGTTTATAGAGAGATACCACAGAGGGAAATGCCTCCGGCAGATGAGCTGTTCCTTCCTCCCACAGACCTTCCAGCCTCCTGGGGCCTCAGTCTGGGGAGCTCTTCTCACTCACAGCCTCACCTGCTTCTGGGTGTTGGTGCTCCATGCTCTGAGACCCCTCACCTAAGATCAGGCACTGACTCTCACCGGGCATCCTGTTTGTTTGTGGGGCTTAGGTCAGCTGCAGTTCACATTCTAAACCTGGAGGCCTCTGATACCCCACCTGTGCTTTTCTGAGCACAGCAACCCCAGCTCACAAAGGGACTTCCACATGGTTCCATCTTGCCAGCGCCACCTCTCTTTCTTCTGCAGCCCATGTCTCCAGAGCCCTGGGTTCCCATATCTAGAATATGCACTGTTACCTTGTATTAGGGATCTGGTGGTCTGAGTGTTTATCTGAGTCTTTATCGTGCTCGCTTCAGCAGCACATATACTAAAATATCTGAGTCTTTATCTGAGTGTTGTCCAGACTCCCGACTCCAGCGCCTACCTCCTGTGTCTCCTGGGACATCCTGGAGCCCATGGGGGCAGCTGCTCACAGCTCCTCCAGCTCACAGCCCTGTGAGCGTGCTGCCCACCACTGTCTGTCTCCCGACCTTGTGCGCTGATTCTTTTCCACTTGCTCACTGTCATTTTAGTAAGATTCTAAAGCAGATTAGAAATAAAGCAGTGTCCCATCTACCCTACAAAACCCAGAAGCCTCTAGTTTTTCCTGAGTTAACTTTGATGACAAATCTCTAGAAAACCTGTATCCATTTTATGCAGAAATTTCGAATTGACGTGCTTACAGTTGCATCCGCTGTTCTCATGGTGCCATCCCCTTATTCCCATCTACATTCACAAGGTCATACCCTGTCACTATCAATGGCATTTCATTTTCTTTCTTGGACATTGTGGGTTTTTACTCCTTTGGGGTTGCCAAAAACAAAGTTAACTTCCTCAGTCTTTGTCATTAACACCAGAGGAGCTTTGCTGCACCACAAGAGCAGGAGTTGTGGGGTTAAGGAACTCCATCCTGGTTCCAGGGAGCCCTTATCTGCCACTCATGGTCCAAGTCATGGGCCCCTGAATGCAGCCAGGCAAGGGCCATATTCACATTCCATGCGTTGGACTCAAGGGGGCATTGTCCTGTCCTGCCTGTGGCTCCCAAGTCCTATTTTCACATGTCCCATGTAGCCCAGACCCTATAAATGGGATACCTCTGATTCCCCAGGCATAATGATGCAAATGTTAATTATCAGCATAATATTGAGCACAGGGCCCATGTTAATTTCAATAAATTTAATTTCAGTGAATGTTTATGAGGCTCTGACCCAGAAGCATTACTGTCTCCATTTCAGCCTGTTTTGGTTTCCAAAGTCTTGGTTCCTCTGGGATCTCCCTCTCTGTCTCTCTGTCTCTGTCTGTCTCTCTGTCTCTGTCTTTGTTTCTCTGTCTCTCGGTCTCCCTCTTTTCCCTCTTTGTCTCTCTGTCTCTGTCCCTCTCTCTTTCTCTGTCTCTTTGTCTCTGTCTTTGTTTATATGTCTCTCTGTCTTTGTCACTCTGTTTCTCTGTCTCTGTCTCCCCCATCCCTCTGTCTCTGTCTTGTCTCTTTGTCTCTTTCTCTCTGTCTCTGTCACTCTGTCTCTCTTTGTCTCTGTCATTCTGTCTCTCTGTCTTTGTCTCAGTCTCTGTCTCTCTGTCTCCCCCTTTATCCCTCTGTCTTATCTCTCTGTCTTTGTCTCTGTCTTTGTCTTTCTCAGTCTCTGTCTCTCTGTCTTCTCCTCACATTTTCTGGCATCTTCCACCTTCCCCTTGCCACACAATTCTTCCTGATACTATTTTAGAATTGTCTGCCTCCCTGTCCGTCCCCCCCAGTCCCCATGTCACAGCCATTTGGGAAGATTCACTGGGCATGCCCTCTTCCTGCCTTCCCTGCCAGCTTCTTGGGTCCTCAGCCCACAGCTGTGTCCTCTGACCTCCTGAGTGCACACACTCTGGTGTGTGCTTGTCTGCCCTGCATTCTGGGTCAACGCGTCTGCTGCAGGCACTGGAAGATGGAGGGTGCCCTCCTGCTGCGACCATCGTGGATCCCACAGACACACAGGAATATGGTCACATATGCCCTGGGTTCCCTCCCCGGGTGCCCAGCTGTGTCTCCGACATCCACCCAGCAGGCTCCAAAGCATCTTGCAGGAATCCAAAGCTGGGCATGCACAGACCTGATTGCAGGACCCCCAAACACCATCCCTAGCTGTGTGTTTAACCTGGCAAACAGCACCTCTAAGTATGGCCCTGGGTGCTGTGTACCCTCTGAGCACTCACAACCAGTTAGGGGCCATGCTGTGAGACCACCTGTCTGTCTCTACCTCATGTTCCCTTCAGGGTGGAACTAGACCTTAGTCTGGCCTGTACTGCCGCCCTCCTCCCCGCCCCAACTCACACCTCTGGTCCCTCCTCCCCCCCTCATCTCACACCTCCCGGTCCTTACTCTCCCCTCATCTCACACCTCCTGGTCCCTCATCTCCCCTCATCTCACACCTCCTGGTCCCTCCTCCGCACCTCATCTCACACCTCCCGTCTCTCCTCCCCTCCTCATCTCACACTTCCCGGTCCCTCCTCCCCCCTCATCTCACACCTCCCGTCTCTTCTCCCTGCCTCATCTCACACATCCCGTCCCTCTTCCCCACCTCATCTCACAACTCCCAATCCCCCCTCCCCCCATCTCACACCTCCGGTCGCTCCTCCCCCCCTCATCTCACACCTCCTGGTCCCTCCTCCCCACTCATCTCACACCTCCCAGTCCCTCCTCCCCCCTCATCTCACACCTCCCGTCTCTTCTCCCCGCCTCATCTCATACATCCCGTCCCTCTTCCCCACCTCATCTCTCAACTCCCAATCCCCCCTCCCATCTCACACCTCCCGGTCCCTCCTCCCCCCCTTATCTCATACCTCCAGTCCCTCCTCCCCCCCTCATCTCACACTTCCCAGTCCCTCTTCCGCACCTCATCTCACACCTCCTGGTCCCTCCTCCGCACCTCATCTCACACCTCCCGTCTCTCCTCCCCTCCTCATCTCACACTTCCCGGTCCCTCCTCCCCTCCTCATCTCACACTTCCCGGTCCCTCCTCCCCCCTCATCTCACACCTCCCGTCTCTTCTCCCTGCCTCATCTCACACATCCCGTCCCTCTTCCCCACCTCATCTCACAACTCCCAATCCCCCCTCCCCCCATCTCACACCTCCGGTCCCTCCTCCCCCCCTCATCTCACACCTCCGGTCCCTCCTCCGCACCTCATCTCACACCTCCCGTCTCTTCTCCCGGCCTCATCTCACACATCCCGTCCCTCTTACCCGCCTCATCTCACAACTCCCAATACCCCCTACCCCCCATCTTACACCTCCGGTCCCTCCTCCCCCCTCATATTACACCTCCCGGTCCCTCCTCCCCCCTCATATTACACCTCCCGGTCCCTCCTCCCCCCTCATCTCACACCTCCCGGTCCCTCCTCCCCCCCCATCTCACACTTCTAGGTCCCTCTTCCGCACCTCATCTCACACCTCCTGGTCCCTCCTCTCCCCTCATCTCGCACCTCCTGGTCCCTCCTCCCCCCTCATCTCACACTTCCTCGTCCCTCCCCCCCTCATCTCACACCTCCCAGTCCCTCCTCCCCCCTCATCTCACACTTCCTGGTCCCTCCTCTCCCCTCATCTCACACCTCCTGGTCCCCCCTCCCCCCCTCATGTGACACCTCTGGTACCTGTCAGGCGCACCAGACTTCCTTCTAGAATATGCTGTGCCTCAGCCTTCCTCAGACCTCTGCTTGTACCTCCAAGAGGGATGTCCATGAGGTCTTCCCAAATCCGATGGTTGGCAGAGTCTGGGAGCCGAGTGACAGCTCAGGTTTTAGTAAGGACACTTTTTTATTTGTAATGTGGAGGTTAGAAACCAGTGGAAATAGGAGAGCTTCTGAGAAAGGGGTTGGGGGCTTTCTCTTGGTGGGCAGCTGTGATTTTGTTTCACGTGGGAAGACTCCGGGCAAAGTGGAAAAAGACAGTAAACTGATGGTGTGAAGAACACTGGGGGAGGTGAAATGTCAGGTGGAAAGCCAGCCTCAGGGGTACCAGTCAAGCTTCTGGACACCAGGCAGCCCCAGTGCTTGGGTGCCCAGGCTGGACAGTTTGCCACTTGGGTCCCTCCTGCTTGGAGTCACTCACCTTGTCACTCTGCCCCAGGGGGTCTGCAGTAACTCCTCTGCTGTCCCCTCTTCCCTAGGGATTACTTTCAACAACGGACCAGGCTGGAAGGACACCCGGCGGCTCTCCCTGACCACGCTCCGGGACTATGGCATGGGGAAGCGTGGCAACGAGGAACGGATCCAGAGGGAGATCCCCTTCCTGCTGGAGGCGCTCAGGGGCACCCAGGGTGCGTGTGGTGGCCAGATCCTTGCACACTCAGCCTGGGGGCAGCCCTGGTGGACCCGTGAGGCCCAGCTGGCACCGAGAGGGTTGCCTTAATCCACAGACACTGTCTGCATCGCAGGGTCCTCTCCATGTCCAGTGTGTTCATCCGGAATAACTGGAAAGTACAGGGACCCCCAGTAGGCTCCCACAAGCCTCGTAGAATTACGGGGGTGCTTAGGATGACGCCTCACAGGCGCTGGAAAGTGTTAGTGGGTGGGAGCTGCCCTGACCGCTCCCCTGTCTTCCAGGCCAGCCCTTCGACCCCACCTTTCTCCTGGGCTTTGCCCCCTTCAACGTCATCGCTGACATCCTCTTCCGCAAGCACTTTGACTACATGGATGAGACGGGTCTGAGGATACAGAGGCTTTTCAATGAGAACTTCTACCTGCTCAGCACATGCTGGCTCCAAGTGAGGCCCCCCCCCCCCCCCCGCCTAGTTTGCACCTGCCCGTGGTTGCTCCACTGAGGTTAGGAAAAGGACAAGGACAGGAACTGGGAGACAGGCAGACAGGCCCACAAAAGCCAGAGAACAGCCAGGGCTTGTGTAACTCGATAGCCTGGATGTTGCTTCTGGAGACATCCATCGGGCCCGATGTTTCCCTTGCTGACCACGGGAGGCCGTTTTACCCTTTGAAACAGGACCCCACTAACACGTGACCTCACACACCCCACAACGAGGTGCCAAAAAGATACTGTGAGCCAAAATGTTCTAAATAATACAATGTGATGTCCATAAATTCAAGTTGGAGAAAATAATTAGCCCAGTACACAAAACCATGTTGCATCTGGAAAAAAAAATAGAAATTCCCTCTCTCTCTCTTTCTAGCTTTATAATGTTTTCCCAAGCTACCTGCACTACCTGCCTGGAAGCCATCGAAAAGTATTTAAAAATGTGTCTGAAATAAAAGATTACACTTCAGAAAGAGTGAAGGAGCATCAGGAGTCGCTGGACCCCAACTGCCCCCGGGACTTCACCGACTGCCTGCTCCTGGAATTGCAGAAGGTACCGTGCAGACCCTGGTTCCACGGACCCCGTGTGTCTGCTGGTGGGGTGGGGGCATGCACGTGCATGCTTCAGACCGACACTGGGACACTGCTGGCCCATGCGGGCATGTTCTGATGCTCCTGGTCCGACCGCACATGGCTTCACATGATCATCACACCTGCTCCTAGAGGTGTGGGGACACAGCCAGCCTGCCTGGTGGAACTCAAGCAGCACACACCGTCCATGGTGCTGGCCAGCAAGACGGCTTTCTTGGAGAAGCCCTCAGTGGCTGTGGGGCCAGGTGCGTGGGCCTGTAGTCAGTTTTCTGGGAGCCTTGGTTTCCCTAACTGTGCCATGGAGACGACCATGTCTCCAGGGGATACCCTCATGCACACCTGCCCTCTCCTCCCTGTGGAGCTGGCTGAGCTGTCAGGTTCTTTTGAGGCTGAGGAGGACAGAGGTCTCTCATCCACCTGAAGACGTCTTCTTATGGAGTCCCTGTCTGCCTCTAATATCTGCAGGAAAGATACGGCGCAGAGCCTTGGTGCACGTCGGACAACGTTGCCGTGACCGTGGCTGACCTGTTCTTTGCGGGTACAGAGACCACCAGCACCACTCTGAGATACGGGCTCCTGATTCTCATGAAATACCCAGAGGTCGAAGGTATGCCAAGAGCAGGCAAGGATTCTGGGGCCATGGATTGTCAGGCTGGAGTATTTAGGGTGAAGCTTTCTGTCTGCAAAATGGAAATTGGCATTGCTTGTTAATCCTCACGGCAGTGACGTGGGGATCACTGCATGAATTCAGTGGGCGTGCTCTTGTATATGATGGGTGCCTGGCACTCTTGAATACCAATTCCTCACACCCCACTGACTCACACCTGATTTCAGAACAGAAGAGCCAGTACCAGCGTGGAGAAATGCAATGTCATCTGCATTCTGCTCCACAATATAACCTATTTATGACAGTGAAAATAACATCTACCTTGTCCCTGAACGAGACCTGGCTTGCTAGGCAGAGCAGGGAGAAAGAGAGGGCAGGATAGGGTGAGGGTGTCCTCATGGCTAGCGGCCAGGCCCCTGGGCCCTGCTCCGGGGCGCCCCATCACCCCGAGGCATGCTTGCTGTTGCTGCTAAGGATAATTTGGCTCCTGCTATGTGCCTGGCACAGCATGAGCACCGAAAGACACTGTGCTCTTAAGGGCAGCTGTTCTAGGATATGAGGTAATTTCCCCCAGGGATGTGGAGTGTCACCTGTTCAGGATCAGATCTGACCCCAAAGCCATTGCATTTTCTGTCTCACAGAAGGGTGAGGGGTGAAGGAGCCAAAAGTCTCTGGAGCAAAGCCTTTCACAGAGCTGAGAGAACTTCTGAGTACTGGGGGAACTAGACTGAAAAACTGTTTTACATGATTAATTATAAGTAATCTCCAATATAGAGAAAAAGAAGATAAATATGACGGACACCCTTACACCACTGCCGAACGTACCACGTGTTAGCCTTGGCAGCATCTGCTTCAGGGCTCCTGAAGACAGGCTGCCGAAGCCCCTCCTTGGGACCCCTGCCTGCGCCCCCAGGCTTGTCCCAGGACCGTGTGTGTCATCTCTGTGCTCGCCTTCATACATTTAATGTTTGCTCAGTGTCAGCATACCAGCCATACTGGGTGTGTTTTACATTTTTACCTGGGAACCACATGGTACACAATTTTGTCATTCACTCAATATATTGCTAACCCAGCAACTTGTCAAAGGAAGGGTCGCCCAGCCTGGGGGGCAGCCCTGGTGCTTCCTTGTTCTTCACGCAGAAGGCCACATATATCTGTTTCCATCCTGTCGTTCACCTCCACACTTCCTGAAGGGTGCAATAAACCAGCCTGGGGTCATAATTAAGACAGAGATTTCCCTCCAACTGAAATTTCTAAGAACCTTTTGTTATTCTCTACTCCTGGTGTAATGTCAGGAACTGGATCAGCTATGATCAGCTGGAGGCTAACACATGCTAGAGACTTAAATAGCCTCGCAGAGTGTGGCTCTCATTGGCATTTGTGTATCCAAAGTATCCAGGACACCCCAAAGCACTGCTGAGAGTGCTCCATAAGCATCTGCTGGGCAGAGGGGTGGTTGGGTGCCGAGCCAGCCTGGCATTGATCTATTCTATTCATATCTTGGCAGAGAAACTTCATGAAGAAATCGACAGGGTGATTGGGCCAAGCCGAATCCCTGCCATCAAGGACAGGCTAGAGATGCCCTACATGGATGCCGTGGTGCATGAGATTCAGCGATTCATCGACCTCCTGCCCTCCAACCTGCCCCATGAAGCAAACCAGGACACGGAGTTCAGAGGATATGTCATCCCCAAGGTCAGTTGTGAGCCTGGAGTGCGCACCATGAGCACCACCCTGCCAGCCCATCAGCCAACCCACCAAAAGGCAGGATCCTTTGGCAGATTTGGCTGAATGGTGGGGGACAGGCCTGTGTTCCGCCCCACAGAGTGCTGCTTCCCCAGCAGTCCTCACATGGACCTGGTGACCACCGAATGGAGAAAATCTGGCAGGGGACCCCTGGGCCAGTGCCTGGGGTTTGTGGTACTTCCCAACCTCAGAAACCACAACAGTAGCATCTAGCCTGTGAGCTCCTCTTCTGATGAGATTAGAGCTCTTGTCACCATTTAGACCTGACCCCTGACTGCCTGCCATCTAGTGCTTAAGCAAACGACTTCCCCCCTAGGCGTCCCAGTGGAAAGCTCATGTTTTGTTAATTTGACTGACACAGGCCTTTTTCCTTCTAGGGCACTGTTGTAATTCCAACACTGGACTCCATCTTGTTTGACAACCAAGAATTTCCTGATCCAGAGAAGTTTAAGCCAGAGCACTTTCTGAATGAAAATGGAAAGTTCAAATATAGTGACTATTTCAAGGCATTTTCCGCAGGTAAGAAGAGTGAAGATGTAGGGCCTTCCCTAAGGAACTGTCCCCAGTTCCATGGTCAAGCACCTGTAGGGGGACCCAAGTGTGTTCTCCCCTGTTCATAGTGGTTAAATGACACCTTCTTACCTGAGGTCCTGGGAATGAGATGAATTATTCTTACTTCATAGCAGATACTTCTCTTCATCCAGTGCTAAAACTCTATTTAATAGGACTTAGTGAAAATCTTTCAAAACTGCATTACATAATTCTCCATAATTTTAAACAAGAGTTAATAAACAAAACCTAACGTTTGGTTACCTGGACCCATGGAACCATCTGGCCTTCCCTAGGCTGTGTCCCAGTGCCCTCTCTCAGGCCCTTGGTCTCCTCCAGGGCCTTTCCTCAGTGGCTGGTGGGAGGGAAGTATGTAACCAACTCAATAATACTCAAGGTTAGAGCACTGGCTTCTGGCTGTGGCCCTACCTCTTTCCTGAAAGATGTCAGGGCAAGCAATGGGCAGAGATCGCTCTCCCAACCCCACATAGGTTTATGCTGCTGAGTCCTGGCGACAGAAGCCGTATGAAGGCTGGTCCCTGAATGTGTCTATCATGGATATTCTTATGCGGAAAGGTGTTATGTGCTTCCTTCCAAGGGGCAGAGAGGGGTCCGTTCTGCTTTAGGGTGACGGTTTACCCACAGCCCCCTCCTGCCCGGCCCCCCTCTGCTTCCTTACCTGTGCTGCTGTGTCCTGAAGCTGCCTCAGAGTCTCAGCAGCACTACTGTCATTTCCAGGAAAGCGGGTGTGTGTTGGAGAAGGCCTGGCTCGCATGGAATTGTTCCTGTTCTTGTCCGCTATTCTGCAGCACTTTAACCTGAAGTCTCTTGTTGACCCCAAGGATATTGACCTCAGTCCCATCCTAATCGGTTTTGCCAAGATCCCACCCCATTACAAACTCTGTGTCATTCCCCGCTCAGGCTGAAGAGTCCCACCCCATCCCCAGGCTCTTCGATGCAAACCTGGAGTTTTCCTGCTCCCCCCATGTCCCCTTGGTGCCTCCAGGAAGACCCTCCTTGCACAGTCTCAGTGAAAGTACTCAGGGAAGAAATTGGGCTAGAGGTGCTGCTTTCCAGAGTTATGTACATCAGATGAAATTTGACAGCAAAGTCCAAAAAAGATTGTGTAAAACCAATTAAACAAATTGAAACAAACTATGACCTACTTGAGTCTATGTTGGGGTGCCTGGATCAAGGGTGAGTGAGACTATAGTAATGTAAACGCACCTCTTCCAGGAAAGTAGAAGTACCCAGTCACCATGATTCACAAAAAAGAATACAAACGCTGCTTTGTAGTTTGGAAAAGGGGAAAAATAATATACCTTTGGGGTTTTTTTTGAATTTCTGTATTTATTTATTTATTTTTATTATGTTATGTTAGTCACCATATAGTACATCATTAGTTTTTTTTTTTTTTTAAGATTTTATTTATTCATTTGAGACACATAGATACAGAGAGAGAGAGAGAGCATGAGCAGGGAGAGAGGCAGAGGCAGAGGGAGAGGGAGAAGCAGACTCCCCGCTGAGCCAGGAGCCCGATGTGGGGCTTGATCCCAGGACCCTGGGATCATGACCTGAGCCGAAGGCAGACGCTTAACCATCTGAGCCACCCAGGTGCCCTCATTAGTTTTTGATGTAGTGATCCATGATGAATTGTTTGCGTATAACACCCAGTGCTCATTGCAATACGTGCCCTCCTTACGACCCATCACCATGCTTACCCATCCCCCACCCCCCTCTAAAACCCTCAGTTTATTTCTCAGAGTCCATAGTCTCTCATGGTTCATCTCCACCTCTGATTTCCCCCCTTCATTTTCCCCTTCCTTCTTTTAATGTCCTCCATGCTATTCCTTATGTTCCACAAATAAGTGAAACCATATGATAATTGTCTTTCTCTGTTTGACTTATTTCACTTAGCATAATCCCCTCCAGTTTCATCCATGTCGATGCAAATGGTGGGTATTCATACTTTCTGATGGCTGAATACTATTCCATTGTATATATGGACCACATCTTCTTTATCCCTTCATCTGTTGAAGGACATCCCAGCTCCTTCCACAGTTTGGCTATTGTGGACATTGCTGCTATGAACATTGGGGTGCATATGGCCCTTCTTTTCACTACATCTGTGTCTTTGGGGTAAATACTCAGTAGTGCAATTGCTGGGTCATAGGGTAGCTCTATTTTTTGAAAGCTTGTTAGCCATGTTAAAAAGGTATCCACTACCATCTGTCCCTAGGATATGAAGTTGTTCCTTTGGGCTCACTTCTCAGCATCATGTGCTATATTTTAAGATTAAACTATGTCTGAAAAGTCAACACAGACATCTGTTACTATCTCTTAACATTAAAATGTGACTTTGTATCTGGAACAAAAACTCTAGGCTCACGGGGAACCTGTGTGGAATAAGGCAGAAATGAGGAAATCATTAATCAGCTCAGTGAACTAAACAATGTGGTGAAGCAGTAGAGGAATTTGGAACAAGAACTCTGTCCCCACCCTGTTGGCTCCCACCAAAGCCCCCTGTGTGCTCAGCCTTCATGCTTTGACTGCCCATCTGTGGGATGGGCCTGATGGAGGCCCCTCTATGCAATAGAGTATGAGGGCTGGACAGTGTAGGTATGCAGAGCCTTTGGAACTTGAGCGGCACACCGAAAGTCCTGCATAAGTGTTCCTTAATAAAATGAATAATGTTTCAAAGCCAACCGTGTAGCATCTTTCAATCTCTCTCTGACTGACCCTCCCACCTCCCTCTTATATGGGTCCTGTGACAATAATGGGCCCACCCAAATAACACAAGATAGTCTCCCTGTCTTAGAGTTCCTAACTTCATCACACATTCAAAACCCCTTCTTCATGTAAAGTAGCATAATCACGGGTTCTGGGATTAGGATGTGTGTGCCATCTTACCCACCATGAAGCACTAGCAAAACCAACATTGACAGACAAATCACAAACTGAGGAGGACCAGCTGCCCCATTCTGAAAGTTGCCTGCCTTTTTCCTGACCATATCTACACAGGGGGTAATACTACTTCCAGCAGAAAAAGATAAGAAAATGTCTTTTTATTTGCTTTGGGGATTTGAAGTTGAGAGAATGCCTAGGAAAATTCTAAAGTACTCAAAAGTGATGAAAAACAGTTGGGAGGGAGAGTGGGGGCTGTTGGGGTGTAAGTGTTTAACTGATCCAGGTAGCAGCAGTTGATTATCAACAGGCTTGGGTTGCTTCCCGGTCAGCACATTCCAAAATGCATCCATGCTGTAGTTTCCCAAGCCCCAGCTCTTACGAGTCTTGCTGTCTCCTTAAGGGCAAGCATGGACGCCAGGTAAAACTACCTTGAAAATTAGTCTTAGCTTAAGAAACCCTCCACTGATCTGAACCACCTTTGGCAGAACAGGAAGAGAAAGGGTGGGGTGGACAAGGGAAAGAAGGAATGTCTTGGTCTGTTCTCTTTGCTGTAACAAGGTGCCATAGACTGTGGTTTATCACCGACTGAAAGGTGTGGAGGCTCTAAGTCCACAATCAGAATGCCAGCAGAGTGGGGTTCTGGTGAGAGCAGATGGCTTTTGGGTCGTAGATTGCTGACTTCCTGCTGTGTTCTCATGTATAGAAAGAGAGCTAGCTAGCTCTCTGGCTCTTCTCCTAAGGGCCCTGGTTCCATTCATGGCCTGGTCAGCTCCCAAAGGCCCTGCCTCCTAAGACCATCACGTTGAGAATAGGGCTTCAACATAGGAATTCTGGGGGACACAGACATTTAGTCTATAGCTTTCCATTCCTAGCTTCCCAAAATTCATATCTTCCCACATGTAGAATACACTGATTCCATCCCAGCAGCCTCAAAGTCTTACTGCTTGCAGTCAGCATTTAAGTCCAAAATCCAGTCTCCCCTAAATATCCACTAAATCAGATGGGGGTGAGACAGGAGGCACTGTTTCTCCTCAAGCAAAACCTCTCTCCAGCTGTTACCCATGACACCAAATGAGTTATGTGATGGGACAGGCGCCTGATAGACACTCCCATGGCAAAAGGGAGAAATGGTAAGGAAAGGAGGGGTGGCAGGTCCCAGGACGTCTAAAGCCCAGCATGGCAGATTACAGGATCTCAACACCTGAGGAAAATCCTGTCTGGCTTGAGGCTCTGCCCTCCAGAACCACTGGGGTGGAGATCCTGTCCCTGAACCTCTGCTGGGTAGGGGTCATGCCCCTGGGCATCCCCAGGTATCCCGGCCCCAAGGACTTCAGGCAGAGGATGTCTGGCTTGTGAAAACAAGGTGATAGTCTCCCTTGAAACTGAAAAGGTGGCTCTCGTAATCTCTGAGTGGACTTCAGGGTCATGCTTCCCTTGCTTTGAAGTACCACATTCTTCACAGCTGAAAAGCTCTATTATTTCAGCCAGTAAAATCCAAGTCCAACAGCCTCCCTTCCTTCCCATCTCTTTCCTCCTCACCTGGTTCCCACCCTGCAAACCTCCCTACCAAAGGATCACTTGGCCACACCTTTAAGTGCTCTCTTCTGAACATGCTGTCTCTCTCTCTTTTTGCAATAAGGATAAGATAAGAATTTCCAACAGATTTTTGCTTAACAATTCCATCTTCAAGTCACTTCTCTCTCCTTGTACTTCCCTATGAGCAGTCAGGAAGGACCTGTCTGTTCCGCCAGTACATTGTTTAGACACCTGCTCAGCTATGTATCCAGTGTCATTGCTTTCAAGTTCTGCCTTCCACAAAACAATGCAACTCAGACACAATTCAATCAAGTTCTTTTCCAGCTTGTTACAAGAATTGCCTTTTCTGCATTGCCAAGTGAGCGTGTTCCTCATTTCTGTCCGGAGCCTTATCAGATCAGTCTTCATGGTCCATGCTTCTGACAACATTTCATACATGATTACTTTTGAATGCTCTAAAGAGACAGAACCTCTCTCTAGAGCTCTCCCCACTTCTGTACCATTACCAGCATCACCTTTAAAAGTCCACGTGCTGTGGACTGAATGTCTGTGTCTCTTCAAAGCTCACATGTCGAAGCCCTAAATCTCAGGTGATGGTATTAGGAGGTGGGACCTTTGGGAAAGGCTTAGGTCAGGAGGGCAAAGCCCTCATGAGTGAGACCAGTGCCCCTATAAAAGGGACCCCACAGAGCTGCCTTTCCTCTTCTACCACATGAGGACACAGCATAAAGATGGCCTTCAGTGAGGAAGCAGGTTCTCACCAGACACTGTGTCCACTGCCCTGATGTACAATTCTTTTTATACAGAGAATTCATTCCTTAAAAGTTTGGTAGAATTAATCTGGGCGTGCTACCTTTTGATTTAGAAAGTTATTAATTATTGATTTAATTTCTTTAATAGAGATAAGTCTATTCTTTTTTTAATTATGTTCTATTAGCCACTGTATAGTACATCATTAGTTTTTTTTTATAATTTTTTTATTATGTTATGTTAGTCACCATACAGTAGTACTTCATTAGTTTTTGGTGTAGTGATCCATGATTCATTGTTTGCGTCTAATACCCAGTGCTCCATGCAATACATGCCCTCCTTTTTTTTAAAATTTTTTTTATTGTTATGTTAATCCCCATACATTACATCATTAGTTTTAGATGTAGTGTTCCATGATTCATTGTTTGTGCATAACACCCAGTGCTCCATGCAGAACGTGCCCTCCTCAATACCCATCACCAGGCTAACCCATCCTCCCACCCTCCTCCCCTCTAGAACCCTGCATTATTTGTTTTTCAGAGTCCATCGTCTCTCATGGTTCGTCTCCCCCTCCGGTTTCCCCCCCTTCATTCTTCCCCTCCTGCTACATTCTTCTTCTTTTTTTCTTTCTTAACATATATTGCATTATTTGTTTCAGAGGTACAGATCTGAGATTCAACAGTCTTGCACAATTCACAGCGCTTACCAGAGCACATACCCTCCCCAGGTCCATCACCCAGTCACCCCATCCCTCCCATCCCACCCCCCACTCCAGCAACCCTCAGTTTGTTTCCTGAGATTAAGAATTCCTCATATCAGTGAGGTCATATGATACATGTCTTTCTCTGTTTGACTTATTTCGCTCAGCATAATACCCTCCAGTTCCATCCACGTCATTGCAAATGGCAAGATCTCATTCCTTTTGATGGCTGCATAATATTCCATTGTATATATATACCACACCTTCTTTATCCATTCATCTGTCGATGGACATCTTGGCTCTTTCCACAGTTTGGCTATTGTGGACATTGCTGCTATAAACATCGGGGTGCACGTACCCTTTCGGGTCCCTACTTTTGTATCTTTGGGATAAATACCCAGTAGTGCAATTGCTGGATCATATGGTAGCTCTATTTTCAACTTTTTGAGGAACCTCCATACTGTTTTCCAGAGTGGCTGCACCAGCTTGCATTCCCACCAACAGTGTAGGAGGGTTCCCCTTTCTCCGCATCCCTGCCAACATCTGTCATTTCCTGACTTGTTAATTTTAGCCATTCTGACTGGTGTGAGGTGGTATCTCATTGAGGTTTTGATTTGGATTTCCCTGATGCTGAGCGATATTGAACACTTTTTCATGTGTCTGTTGGCCATTTGGATGTCTTCTTTGGAAAAATGTCTGTTCATGTCTTCTGCCCATTTCTTGATTGGATTCTTTGTTCTTTTGGTGTTGAGTTTGATGAGTTCTTTATAGATTTTGGATACTAGCCCTTTATCTGATATGTCATTTGCAAATATCTTCTCCCATTCTGTCAGTTGTCTTTTGGTTTTGTTGACTGTTTCCTTTGCTTTGCAAAAGCGTTTTATCTTGATGAAGTCCCAATAGTTCATTTTTGCCCTTGCTTCCCTTGCCTTTGGCGATGTTTCTAGGAAGAAGTTGCTGCAGCTGAGGTCGAAGAGGTTGCTGCCTGTGTTCTCCTTTAGGATTTTGTTGGACTCCAGTCTCACATTGAGGTCTTTTAACCATTTGGAGTCTATTTTTGTGTGTGGTGTGAAGAAATGGTCCAGTTTCATTCTTCTGCATGTGGCTGTCCAATTTTCCCAACACCATTTGTTGAAGAGACTGTCTTTTTTCCATTGGACATTCTTTCCTGCCTTGTCGAAGATTAGTTGACCATAGAGTTGAGGGTCCATTTCTGGGCTCTCTATTCTGTTCCATTGATCTATGTGTCTGTTTTTGTGCCAGTACCATACTGTCTTGATGATGACAGCTTTGTAGTAGAGCTGGAAGTCCGGAATTGTGATGCCGCCAGCTTTGCTTTTCTTTTTCAACATTCCTCTGGCTATGCGGGGTCTTTTCTGGTTCCATACAAATTTTAAGATTATTTGTCCCATTTCTTTGAAAAAAGTGGATGGTATTTTGATAGGGATTGCATTGAATGTGTAGATTGCTCTAGGTAGGATTGATATCTTCACAATATTTGTTCTTCCAATCCATGAGCATGGAACGTTTTTCCATTTCTTTGTGTCTTCCTCCATTTCTTTCATGAGTATTTTATAGTTTTCTGAGTACAGATCCTTTGCCTCTTTGGTTAGATTTATTCCTAGGTATCTTATGGTTTTGTGTGCAATTGTAAATGGGATCGACTCCTTAATTTCTCTTTCTTCTGACTTGTTGTTGGTGTATAGGAATGCCACTGACTTCTGTGCATTGATTTTATATCCTGCCACTTTACTGAATTCCTGTATGAGTTCTAGCAGTTTTGGGGTGGAGTCTTTTGGGTTTTCCGCATAAAGTATCATATCATCTGCAAAGAGTGAGAGTTTGACTTCTTCTTTTCCGATTTGGTTGCCTTTGATTTCTTTTTGTTGTCTGATTGCTGTGGCTAGGACTTCCAATACTATGTTGAATAGCAGTGGTGATAGTGGACATCCCTGCCGCGTTCCTGACCTTAGGGGGAAAGCTCTCAGTTTTTCCCCATTGAGAATGATATTTGCTGTAGGTTTTTCATAGATGGCTTTTATGATATTGAGGTATGTACCCTCTATCCCTATACTCTGAAGAGTTTTGATCAAGAAAGGATGCTGTACTTTGTCAAATGCTTTTTCTGCATCTATTGAGAGGATCATATGATTCTTGTTCTTTCTTTTGTTAATGTATTATATCACGTTGATTGATTTGCGGATGTTGAACCAACCTTGCAGCCCAGGGATAAATCCCACTTGGTCGTGGTGAATAATCCTTTTATTTATTTATTTATTTTTAATTTTTTTATTGTTATGTTAATCCCCATACATTACATCATTAGTTTTAGATATAGTGTTCCATGATTCATTGTTTGTGCATAACACCCAGTGCTCCATGCAGAACGTGTCCTCCTTAATACCCATCACCAGGCTAACCCATCCTCCCACGCCCCTCCCCTCTAGAACCCTCAGTTTGTTTTTCAGAGTCCATCGTCTCTCATGATTCTTCTCCCCCTCCGATTTCCCCCCCTTCATGAATAATCCTTTTAATGTACTGTTGGATCCTATTGGCTAGTATTTTGGTGAGAATTTTTGCATCCATGTTCATCAGGGATATTGGTCTGTAATTCTCCTTTTTGATGGGGTCTTTGTCTGGTTTTGGGATCAAGGTAATACTGGCCTCATAAAATGAGTTTGGAAGTTTTCCATCCATTTCTATTTTTTGGAACAGTTTCAGAAGAATAGGTATTAATTCTTCTTGAAATGTTTGGTAGAATTCCCCTGGGAAGCCATCTGGCCCTGGGCTTTTGTGTTTTGGGAGATTTTTGATGACTGCTTCAATTTCCTTAGTGGTTATAGGTCTGTTCAGGTTTTCCATTTCTTCCTGTGTCAGTTTTGGTAGTTGATACATCTCTAGGAATGCATCCATTTCTTCCAGGTTATCTAATTTGCTGGCATAGAGTTGCTCATAATATGTTCTTATAATTGTTTGTATTTCTTTGGTGTTGGTTGTGATCTCTCCTCTTTCATTCATGATTTTGTTGATTTGGGTCATTTCTCTTTTCTTTTTGATAAGTCTGGCCAGGGGTTTATCAATCTTGTTAATTCTTTCAAAGAACCAGCTCCTTGTTTCATTGATCTGTTCTACTGTTCTTTTGGTTTCTATTTCATTGATTTCTGCTCTGATCTTTATGATTTCTCTTCTCCTGCTGGGTTTAGGCTTTATTTGCTGTTCTTTCTCCAGCTCCTTTAGGTGTAGGGTTAGGTTGTGTACTTGAGACCTTTCTTGTTTCTTGAGAAAGGCTTGTATTGCTATATACTTTCCTCTTAGGACTGCCTTTGCTGTATCCCAAAGATTTTGAACAGTTGTGTTTTCATTTTCATTGGTTTCCATGAATTTTTTAAATTCTTCTTTAATTTCCTGGTTGACCCATTCATTCTTCAGTAGGATGCTCTTTAGCCTCCATGTATTTGAGTTCTTTCCGAGTTTCCTCTTGTGATTGAGTTCTAGTTTCAAAGCATTGTGGTCTGAAAATAGGCAGGGAATGATCTCAGTCTTTTGGTACCAGTTGAGACCTGATTTGTGACCTAGGATGTGATCTATTCTGGAGAATGTTCCATGGGCACTAGAGAAGAATGTGTATTCCTTTGCTTTGGGATGGAATGTTCTGAATATGTCTGTGAAGTCCGTTTGGTCCAGTGTGTCATTTAAAGTCTTTATTTCCTTGTTGATCTTTTGCTTAGATGATCTATCCATTTCAGTGAGGGGGGTGTTAAAGTCCCCCACTATTATTGTATTGTTGTCAATGTGTTTCTTTGCTTTTGTTATTAATTGCCTTATATAATTGGCTGCTCCCATGTTCGGGGCATAGATATTTACAATTGTTAGATCCTCTTGTTGGATAGACCCTTTAAGTAGGATATAGTGTCCTTCCTCATCTCTTATTACAGTCTTTGGTTTAAAATCTAATTTGTCTGATATAAGGATTGCCACCCCAGCTTTCTTTTGGTGTCCATTAGCATGGTAAATGGTTTTCCACCCCCTCACTTTAAATCTGGGGGTGTCTTTGGGTCTAAAATGAGTCTCTTGCAGACAGCATATCGATATCGGGGTCTTGTTTTTTAATCCAATCTGATAGCCTGTGTCTTTTGATTGGGGTATTTAGCCCATTTACATTCAGGGTAACTATTGAAAGATAGGAATTTAGTGCCATTGTATTGCCTGTAAAGTGACTGTTACTGTATATTGTTTGTGTTCCTTTCTGGTCTATGTTGCTTTTAGGCTCTGTCTTTGCTTAGAGGACCCCTTTCAATATTTCTTGTGGGGCTGGTTTCGTGTTTGCAAATTCCTTTAGTTTTTGTTTGTCCTGGAAGCTTTTTATCTCTCCTTCAATTTTCAATGACAGCCTAGCTGGATATAGTATTCTTGGCTGCATATTTTTCTCATTTAGTGCTCTGAATATGTCCTGCCAGTCCTTTCTGGCCTGCCAGGTCTCTGTGGATAAGTCTGTTGCCAATCTAATGTTTCTACCATTGTAGGTTACATATCTCTTCTCCCGAGCTGCTTTCAGGATTTTCTTTTTGTCTCTGAGACTCATAAGTTTTACTATTAGATGTCGGGGTGTTGACCTATTTTTATTGATTTTGAGAGGGGTTCTCTGTGCTTCCTGGATTTTGATGCCTGTTTCCTTCCCCAAATTAGGGAAGTTCTCTGCTATAATTTGCTCCATTATACCTTCTTCCCCTCTCTCTCTTTCTTCTTCTTCTGGGATCCCAATTATTCTAATGTTGTTTCGTCTTATGGTATCGTTTATCTCTCGAATTCTGCCCTCGTGATCCAGTAGTTGTTTATCTCTCTTTTTCTCAGCTTCTTTATTTTCCGTCATTTGGTCTTCTATCTCACTGATTCTTTCTTCTGCCTCATTTATCCTAGCAGTTAGCGCCCCCATATTTGATTGCACCTCATTAATAGCCTTTTTGATTTCTACTTGGTTAGATTTTAGTTCTTTAACTTCTCCAGAAAGGGTTTCTCTAATAACTTCCATGCTTTTTTCAAGCCCAGCTAGTATCTTTAAAGTGATGATTCTGAACTCTAGATCTGACATCGTACTAATGTCCGTATTCAGTAGGTCCCTGGCAGTCGGTACTACCTCTTGTTCTTTTTGTTGAGGTGATTTTTTCCGTCTTGTCATTTTGTGCAGAGGAGAACAGATTGATGAGAGAACAAAATGCTAGCAGGGTAACAACGTCCCCAGAAAATATACTCTAAACAAATCAGAAAAGACCTGAAGCAGTGGGAAAAGAAAGGGAAAGAGAGAAAAAAGAAAAAGAAAGAAAAAAAGAAAAAAGAAAAAGATAAAGATAAAAACAAACAAAAACAGAACAAAACAAAACAAAACAAAAACAGAATGTGATCAAATATGATCAAGCTGGTTTATAGATCCGTGCCACCCACTAGATTTTGGGTGTATTTTGGTCTGTTAAAAGAAAGTGCCTCCCAAAATTTTAAAGAAAGAAAAACTTATATATGTACCAAAAATAAGGGTTGATATGATGAAGGGATGGAATATGACTGTAAAAATGGAAATTATAAAAAATTTTATAAAAGGAATTGATAAGTTGAAAAAAGAAAGAAGAGGATTTAAAAAAAAAAAAGAAAAAAGGGAGAGAATGTGATCAGGCAGGGGAGTAGAAAAAAACCGTACACTAGAGATTTAGAGTATATTTTGATCTGTTAGAAGAAACTATCTCAAAATTTTAAAGAGAGAACAACTTATATATATATGCCAAAAATATGGGTAACTACTATGAAGGGATAGAATATGACTCTAAAAAATGAAAAATAAAAAATTTTTTTAAAAAAGGGATTGATAAGATGTTGGTTGAAAAAGGGAAAAAGAAAAATTCAAAAAAAAAGAAAAAAAGACAGTTAAAAAAAATAATTTACTTTGAAAGACTAAAGAATCATGGTAAAAAAGCCATGGATTCTATGTGCAGTATTCCCCTAGCGCTGGAGTTCTGCCATTCTCACTGATCGGTAAACCTGGTCTTGGCTGGCTGTTCTCGCTGATCTCCTGGGGGAGGGGCCTGTTGCCGTGGTTCCCAAATGTCTCTGCTGGAGGCGGAATTGCCCCGCCCTTGCCGGTCCGGGCTAAGTCATCTGCTCGGGTTTGCTCTCCGGAGCTTTTGTTCCCTGCGAGCTCTCCGTACAGCTTTGGAGGCGGAGAGTGAAAATGGTGGCCTCCCAGTCTCCGCCCCGGAGGAGCCGAGAACTCAGGTCCCCGCTCCTCAGCGAGCCCCCAGAGAAAAGCAGTCAGTCACTCCCGTCTCCCCGGTCTCCGGCCACACTCCGCGCTCACCCGGCCTGTGACCGCGCCTTTCTATCCGGCACCCGACCCCGCGTGGAGTCTCCAAACCCAGCAGATCCCCGCGGTGCGCTCCCGCACCTCTCCTCCCGGGGGAGGAAGGTGAGTCTCCCCGGATCTGCCGCTTGTTGGGTCCCTGCTGGAGGAGCGGTGGCCCGACTGTGCCGCGGATCACGGTCTATGACAACCCCGAGCTGAGAGCCCGCGCCTGGGCTCCGTCTCTGCAGCTGGCTTCCCCGCTCCGATCCCTGGGAGCTCTGCCGCACTCAGGCACCCCCGGTCTTTCTGTGACCCCGAGGGTCCTGAGACCACACTGTCCCACGAGGGTTCCACCCCCCACTTCGCCACCAGAGTGACGTCCCTCAGCGGAGCAGACTCTAAAAGTTCCGATTTTGTGCTCCGCGGCTCTATCACTTGCCAGAAGCGGCCGACGGAGGCCCCTCCCGTGCCGTCTATCCTCCCGAATATCGCCTCGGATTCACTTCTCCGCACGTCCTACCTTCCAGAAAGTGGTCGCTTTTCTGTTCAGAGAGTTGTTGCTCTTCTTTTCTTCGATCTCCTGTTGAGTTTGTAGGTGTTCAGAATGGTTTGATCCCTATCCAGCTGAATTCCTGAGAGGAGACGAAATCCAGGTCTCCTGCTCCTCCGCCATCTTGCTCCGCCCCCACATCATTAGTTTTTGATGTAGTGTTCAATGATTCATTAGTTGCATATAAGTCTATTCCTACCATTTTTTTCTTCTTGTTTTAGTTGGGCGGATAGTGTTTTCAAGGAATTGGCCCATTCATCTAGTTTACCATGTTTGTGACATAGAGTTGTTCAGTATTCCTTGATTATCCTTTTAACTTCCATGACATCTGTAGTGATCATCTCTCTTTCATTTTTGATTCTATTTGCATCCTCTTACTTCTTTTCTTAGTCAGATTTTATTGGTCTTTTCAAGGAACCGCCTTTGCTTTTGTTGATTTTCTCTATCGATTTACTCTTTCAAATTTTATTGATTTCTGCTCTAATTAATATTATTTCTTTTCTCTGCTTACTTTGGCTATAATTTGCTCTTACTTTTCTATTTTCCTAAGGTGGGAACTTAGGTCACTCATTTTAGGTCTTCCTTCTTTCTAGTCTGTGCGCTCAGTGCTTTCAGTCACCCTCTATGTGCAGCTTTCAGTATATTTCACAGATTTTGATAAATTGTGTTTTCAGTTTCATTTAGTTTAAGATATTTTAAAATTTCTTTTGATTTATTCTTTGATCCATGTATTATTTAGAAATATATTGTGTAATCACATATTTTGGGATTTTGCAGTTATTCTTCTCTTATGGACTTCTGCTTAATTCCACTGTGGTCTGAGAGCAGACATGGTATGACTTCTATTCTTTTAAATATGTTAAGGTGTGGGAGTTCCTGGGTGGCTCAGTCAGTTGAACATCCGACTCTTGGTTTTGGCTCAGGTCATGATATCACGGGTCATGAGATCTAGCTCCACCTCAGGCTTCATGCTCTGCAGGGAGTCTGCTTGAGATTCTCTCTCTCCCTCTCCCTCCGACTGCTCTCTCTCTCTCTAAAATAAATAAATAAATCTTTAAAAAAATAAAGTGGGTTTCTTGTAGACAACATATAGTTGGGTCCTCTTTTTTGATCATTATGACAATCTCTGTCTTACTTGGTGCATTTACACCACTGACATTCAAAGTGATACTTGATATAGTTGGATTAATATCTACCATATTTATTACTGTTTTCTATTCATTGCCCTTGTTCTTTGTTCCTATTTTTATCTTCCACTCTTTTACTATCTTTTTCTTAGTTTTAATTGAGTATTTTATGTAATTTCCTTTCCTTTCCTTTCTTAGCTAATCACTTATACTTCTTTTTTTCCAAGTTTTTATTTAAATTCCAGCTAGTTAACAAAAGCACAATACTAATTTCAGGTGTAGAGTTTAGTGATTTAACACTCACATACAACACCTGGTGCTCATCACTATGGTGCCCTCCTTAAGCCCATCACCTGTTTAACCCATGCCCCCCCACCTTCCCTCTAGTAACCATCAGTTTGTTCTCTATAGTTAAGAGTCTATTTCTTATTTTGCCTCTCTTTTCTCCCCCATGTTCATTTTTTTTTCTTAACTTCCACATGTGAGTGAAATCGTATGGTATTTGTCTTCCTCTGACTTTATTTTGCTTAGCAAAATACTCTCTAGCTCCTTTAATGTCATTGCAATTGGCAAGATTTCATTCTTTTTTATGGCTGAGTAATATTCCATTGTACATATATACCACATCTTCTTTATCCATTCATCAGTTGATAGATATTTGGGCTTTTTCCATAATTTGGCTATTGTTGATAATGCTACTATTAACAAAGTGCAACATCCATTCATGATAAAAACCCTCAACAAAGTAGGGTTAGAGGGAACATGCCTCAACATCATAAAGGCCATATACAGAAAATCCACAGCTAATATCATCCTCAATGGGGAAAAACTGACAACCTTTCCCTTAAGGTCAGGAACATGACAGGATGCCCACTCTCACCACTGTTGATCAGTATAGTACTAGAAGTCCTAGCCTCAGCAATCAGACAACAAAACGAAATAAAATGTATTCAAATTGGCAAGAAGAAGTCAAACTTTCACTATTTGCAGATGCCATGATACTCTATAAGAAAACCCAAAAGACTCCACCAAAAAATTGCTAGAACTGATACAGGAATTCAGTAAAGTCACAGGATACAAAATTAATGTAGATTTCTATCTGTTGCATTTCTCTATACCAATAACGAAGCAGCAGAAAGAGAAATCAAGGAATCAATCCCATTTGCAATTGCACCAAACATAAAATACCTAGCAATAAACCAAACCAAAGAAGTAAAAGATCAGTACTCTGAAAATTAAGAAATAATTTACAGTGGTTGCCTGGGAGTTTGCATTTACAACTACTCTAAATCCTCTTTAAAGTAGTAGTATACCACTTGACAGGTATAACAAATTCCTAATTCCTTCTTCCCTTGTATTATCATTGCCATTCATTTCACTTACATGAAAGTATATATATATATATATTATGTATAATATATATTCTCCCTTACATTATATGTAATTATATAGATCCAAGTTTCTGATCTATATTATTTTCATCCTTTTAACATTTTCTGCAATGCAGGTCTACTGGAAACAAATACCCTTGATTTTTGTTTATCTGAGAAAGTATTTTTCCTTCACTTTTGGAGGATAATTTTGCAGGATGCAGCATTCTAGGTTGGTGGGTTTTTCTCTCAACACGTTTAATATTTCATTCCACTCTCTGGTTCCCTGCCTGGTTTCCAAGGAGAAGTTGGATGTAATTCTTATCTCTGCTCTGCTGTAGGTAAAATGTTTTCTTCCCCTGGCCCTCTTTCAGGATTTTTCCTTTACTTTTGATTTTCTACAGTTTGAATATGATATATGATATTCCTAGATGTAGTGTTTTTGGCACTTATCCTGCTTGGTGTTTTCTGAGATTCCTGATTGGTGTCTGACATTAATTTGGGGGAAATCTCAGTTATTATTGTTTCAATGTTTCTTCTGGTCCTTTCTCTCTTTTCTCTCCTTCCGGTCTTCCCATTACATGTATGTTACATATTCTGTAGTTGTCCTACATCCTTGGATATTCTGATACTTTTTTCCAGTCTTTGTTATCTTTGCTTTTGTTTTTTTGATGATGCTATTGATATATTTACTAACTCATAGATTCTTTCTGCAGCTGTGTCCAGTCTACTAATGAGCCTATCAAAGGCATTCTTCATTTATGTTATAGTAATGCATATATATGGCATTTCTTTTTTGGTTCTTTCTTAGGATTTTCACCTCTCTGTTTACATTGCCCACCCCTTCTTGCATACTGTCTGCTTTATCTCTTAGGACCCTTAGCATATTATTATTATTATTATTTGTAGTTTTTAATTTTATTATATTATGTTAGTCACCATACAATACCTCATTAGTTTTTGATGTAGTGATCCACGATCCATTGTTTTCGTATAACACCCAGTGCTCCATGCAGTACGTGCCCTCCTTAATACCCATCATCGGGCTAACCAATCCCCCCTCCCCCCTCCCCTCTAGAACCCTGTTTGTTTCTCAGGTCCATAGTCTCTCATGGTTCATTTCTCCCTCCAATTCCCCCCCCCCATTTTTCCCTTCCTTCTCCTAATGTCCTCCATGTTATTCCTTATGTTCCACAAATAAGTGAAACCATATGATAATTGACTTTCTCTGCTTGACTTATTTGGCTTAGCATAATCTCCTCCAGTCCCATCCATGTTGATGTAAAATTGGGTATTCATCTTTTCTGATGGCTGAGTAATATTCCATTGTATATATGGACCACATCTTCTTTATCCATTCATCTGTTGAAGGGCATCTTGGCTCTTTCCACAGTTTGGCTTTTGCGGACATTGCTGCTATGAACATTGGGGTGCATAGGGCCCTTCTTTTCACTACATCTGTGTCTTTGGGGTAAATACCCAGGAATGCAATTGCTGGGTCATAGGGTAGCTCTAATTTTAAATTTTTGAGGCACCTCCACACTGTTTTCCAAAGTGGCTGTACCAACTTGCATTCCCACCATCAGTGTAAGAGGGTTCTCCTTTCTCCACAACCTCTCCAACATTTGTTGTTTCTTTCCCTGTCCATTTTGGCCATTCTAACTGGTGTAAGGTGGTATCTCAGTTTGGTTTTGATTTGGATTTCCCTGATGGCTAATGATGATGAACATTTTTTCATGTGTCTGTTAGCCATTTGTATGTCTTCTTCAGAGAAGTGTCTGTTCATCTCTTCTGCCCACTTTCTGACTTGATTATTTGTTTTTTGGGTGTTGAGTTTGAGATGTTCTTTATAGATCTTGGATACCAGCCCTTTATCTGTAGTGTCATTTGCAAATATCTTCTCCCATTCTGTGGGTTGCCTCTTTGTTTTGTTGACTGTTTCCTTTGCTGTGCAGAAGCTTTTTATCTCGATGAAGTCCCAAAAGTTCATTTTTGCTTTTGTTTCACTAGCTTTTGGAGATGTATCTTGAAAGAAGTTGCTGTGGCCGATGTCAAAGAGGTTACTGCCTATGTTCCCCTCTAGGATTTTGATGGATTCCTGTCTCACATTGAGGTCTTTCATCCACTTTGAGTTTATCTTTGTGAGTGGTGTTAGAGAATGGTCGAGTTTCCTTCTTCTGCATGTGGCTGTCCAATTTTCCCAGCACAATTTATTGAAGAGACTGTCTTTTTTTCATTGCATATTTTTTCCTGCTTTGTCAAAGATTATTTGGCCATAGAGTTGAGGGTCCATATCTGGGTTCTCTATTCTGTTCCATTGGTCTGTATGTCTGTTTTTGTGCCAGTACCATGCTGTCTTGGTGATCACTGATTTGTAATATAGCTTGAAATCGGGCAACGTGATGCCCCCAGCTTTGTTTTTCTTTTTCAACATCTCCTTGGCAATTCGGGGTCTTTTCTGATTCCATACAAATTTTAGGATTGTTTGTTCCAGCACTTTGAAAAATGTCTTTGGAATTTTGATCGGGATGGCATTGAAGGTATAGATTGCTCTGGGTAGCATAGACATTTTAACAATGTTTATTCTTCCGATCCATGAGCATGGAATATTTTTCCATCTTTTTGTGTCTTCTTCAATTTCTTTCATGAGTGTTTTGTAGTTCCTAAAGTATAGATCCTTTACCTCTTTGGTTAGGTTTATTCCGAGGTATCTTATGGTTTTTGGTGCTATTGTAAATGGAATCGTTTCTTTAATTTCTCTTTCTACAGTTGCGTTGTTAGTGTATAAGAAAGCAACTGATTTCTGTGCATTGATTTTTGTATCCTGCCACATTACTGAATTGCTGGGTGAGTTCTAGTAATTTGGGGGTGGAGTCTTTTGGGTTTTCCACATAAAGTATCATGTCGTCTGTGAAAAGAGAGAGTTTGACTTCTTCTTTGCCAATTTGAATACATTTTATTTCTTTTTGTTGTCTGATTGCTGTTGCTAGGACTTCTAGTACTATGTTGAACAACAATGGTGAGAGTGGGCACCCTTGATGTGTTCCTGATCTTAAGGGAAAGGCTCTCAGCTTTTCCCCATTGAGGATGATATTCGCTGTGGGTTTTTCATAGATGGATTTTATGAGCTTGAGGAATGTTCCCTCTATCCCTATACTCTGAAGAGTTTTAATCAGGAAAGGATGTTGTATTTTGTCAAATGCTTTTTCTGCATCAATTGAGAGGACTATATGGTTCTTCTCCCTCCTCTTATTAATGTGTTCTATCACATTGATTGATTTGGGAATGTTGAACCACCCTTGCATCCCGGGGATAAATCCCACTTGGTCGTGGTGGATGATCCTTTTAATGTATTGTTGGATCCTATTAGCTAGGATTTTGTTGAGGATTTTGGAATCCATATTCATCAGGGATATCGGTCTGAAATTCTCCTTTTTGATGGAGTCTTTGCCTGGTTTGGGGATTAAGGTAATGCTGGCCTCATAGAATGAGTTTGGAAGTTTTCCTTCTGTTTCTATGTTTTGAAACAGCTTCAGTAGAATAGGTATTATTTCTTCTTTGAATGTTTGGTAGAATTCCCCAGGGAATCCATCAGGCCCTGGACTCTTGTTTTTTGGGAGGTTTTTGATCACTGCTTCAATCTCGTTACTGGTTATTGGCCTATTCAGGTTGTCAATTTCTTCCTGTTTCAGTCTTGGCAGCTTATAGGTTTCCAGGAAGGCCTCCATTTAATCCAGATTGCTCAGTTTTTTGGCATATAGCTGTTGATAATAATTTCTAGTAATTGTTTCTATTTCCTTGGTGTTAGTCGTGATCTCTCCCCTTTCATTCATAATTTTATTAATTTGGGTCCTTTCTCTCTTCTTTTGGATAATTCTGGCCAGTGGTTTATCAATCTTATTAATTCTTTCAAAGAACCAACTTCTAGTTTCGTTGATCTGATCTACTGTGTTTCTGGTTTCTAATTCATTGATTTCTGCTCTAATTTTAATTATTTCTCTTCTAATGCGTGGCTTAGGCGTCGTTTGTTGCTTTTTCTCTAGTTCTTTAAGGTGTAGAGTTAGTTGGTGAATTCGGGATTTTTCTATTTTTTTGAGTGAGGCTTGGATGGCTATGTATTTCCCCCTTAGGACCACCTTTGCAGTATCCCATAGGTTTTGGACCGATGTGTTTTCATTCTCATTGATTTCCATGAATTGTTTAAGTTCTTCTTTGATTTCTTGGTTGACCCAAACATTCTTGAGCAGAGTGGTCTTTAGCTTCCAAGTGTTTGAATTTCTGCCAAATTTTTTCTTGTGATTGAGTTCCAGTTTTAGAGCATTGTGGTCTGAGAATATGCAGGGAATAATCTCAATCTTTTGGTATCGGTTGAGACCTGATTTGTGACCCAGTATATGGTCTATTCTGGAGAAAGTTCCATGTGTGCTCGAGAAGAATGAGTATTCTGTTGTTTTAGGGTGGAATGTTCTGTAAATATCTATGAGGTCCATCTGGTCCAATGTATCATTCAAAGCTCTTGTTTCCTTGTTGATTTTCTGCTTAGATGATCTGTCCATTGCTGAGAGTGGAGTATTGAGGTCTCCTACAATTAACGTATTGTTATCAATATGACTTTTTATTTTGGTTAACAGTTGGCTTATGTAGATGGCTACTCCCATGTTGGGGGCATAGATATTTACAATTGCTCGATCTTCTTGTTGGATAGACCCTTTAAGAATGATATAGTGTCCTTCTGTGTCTCTTATTACAGACTTTAGTTTAAAATCTAATTTGTCTGGTATAAGAATTGCTACCCCAGCTTTCTTTTGAGGTCTGCTGGCATGGAAGATAGATCTCCATCCCTTCACTTTCAGTCTGGATGTATCTTTAGGTTCAAAATGAGTCTCTTGTAGACAGCATATGGATGGGTCCTGTCTTTTTATCCAATCTGCAACCCTGTGCCATTTTATGGGAGTGTTTAGGCCATTCACGTTGAGAGTGATTATTGAAAGATATGAATTAATTGTCATCATGTTGCCTGTGAAGACGTTGTTTTTATAGATTGTCCCTGTAAATTTCTGTTGTAGATCACTCTTGGGGTCTTTCTCCTTTTATAGAACCCCCCTTAATATTTCTTGCAGGGCCGGCTTAGTGGTCACATATTCTTTCAACTTCTGCCAGTCGTGGAAGCTCTGCATCTCTCCATCCATTCTAAATGAAAGCCTTGCCGGATAAAGTATTCTTGGCTGCATGTTCTTCTCATTCAGTATGCTGAATATGTCTTGCCAGGCCTTTCTGGCTTGCCAGGTCTCTGTGGATAGGTCTGACGTTATTCTGATGTTCCTCCCTCTATACGTAAGGAATCTCTTCCCCCTAACTGCCCTTAAGATGGTTTCCTTGGTTCTAAGATTTGCAAGTTTTACTATTACATGCTGGGGTGTTGGCCTGTTTTCCTTGATCTTAGGAGGGGTCCTCTCTGCCTCTAGGACTCGAATGTTTGTTTCATGCCCCAGATTAGGGAAGTTCTCAGCTATGATTTGCTCAAATACATCTTCTAGCCCTCTCTCTCTCTCCACTACCTCCGGGATTCCAATTATTCTGACATTGGAACGCCTCATGGTGTCACTTATTTCTCTGATTCTGTTTTCATGGATTCTGAGTTGTTTTTCCCTGGCCTCCTCTTTTCCCTTTTTATCTATTATACTGTCTTCCAGATCGCTTATTCTCTCTTCTGTCTCAGTTACCCTAGCTGTTAGATTATCTAGATTGGATTGGATCTCATTGATAGCATTTTTAAGTTCTGCCAATTCACCTTTTATTTCTGTCCTTAGAGACTCTATGTTGCCATTAATTGATTTCTCCATTCTAGCCATTGTCTTCACAATTGCTAGCCTGAATTCCATCTCCGACATCTTGGTTATATCTGCATCCATTTGTAAATCTGCAGCATAAGTCATAATCTCTGAGTCTCTTCTGTTTTGGGGGCTCCACCTCCTAGTCATTCTGTTGATGGGTGTTTGAGGGAATGTATAGAGTCCAAATTATTGACCAGAACCCAAGCAAGATGCACCTGTTTTCTTGGGACCTTAGGGTTGCTGGCCTCTTGTTTTCCCAGCCTGTCTTCTGCGGGAGGGGCCTGCCGCGCTGTTACTCAGGCAACCCTGTTTGGGCGGAGTTGCCCTGCGCCCTGTGGTGGGGGATGGGCTCAGCGGGAATCAGTCTTTGGGGCTTTTGTTCTCTGGCGCCTTTCCCTGGGGGCTTTCTGCATCTCTTCTGCGAGTCAGAGCAGAAGAGACCGTTTCCAACCCTCTGCCTCAGAGCAGAGAGACCTCAGTCCGTTCTTCAGTGAGCTCTCCAGGCCCCACCGTCTCCGTTTCTGTCCCTGCTGCTATAAACTGCAGCGTCCTGGGTTGTGCGCCCCTCCGCAGCGCCCCCAGTCCTGCCTCCAGGTTGGGGCACGTCTCTGCCCTTTGTGCTTCTAAAACCACCAGCTGCTCCCAGTTCACGCGCGTGCAACTCCGCCACTCGGGGTTTCCACCCCGGGGGTTGCAGTTCACCAGCGTGACCCTGGCGCACCCGGTTTCCGTCTCAGAGGCTGCAGTTCGCGTGCGCGCGACCCCGCTGGTCTGGTTTTCCACCCCGGGGGCTGCCCTAAAGTCCTTTCCCGACGCTCCCGGTCTGCAAGTCTGTGCCCCGTCTGCAGCGTGCGAGGCTGTCGCTCACCGCCAGTGTAGGATCCCCACGGCCAGGCTCCCTCCCGCTGCCGTTTATCCTCCGGTATCTGCCCGCGGAATCACGGCTCTCAGCTTCGTACCTCAAAACCAACTGCCTGCGATATTGTTTGTAGAGATCCAGATCTTCTTACACCTCAGGCTGGTTTCGCGGGTGCTCAGAGTGGTCTGGTAGTTATCGAGCTCAATTCCAGGGACCAGTTGAAATAGGGTCCCCTACTCCTCTGCCATCTTTCCCCTCCTCCACCCTTAGCATATTAATTGTAGTTGTTTTAAATTCCTGGTCTGACCATGCCAATATCCCTCCCTGTCTGGTTCTGATGCTGTTCTGTGTCCTCAGACTGTGTTTTTTGCCTTTTGGTATGCCTTCTGTGCATTGATTTTATATCCTGCCAGTTTGCTGAATTCCTGTATGAGTTCTAGCAATTTTGTGGTGGAGTCTTGTGAGTTTTCCACATAGAGTATCGTGTTGTCTGCAAAGAGTGAGAGTTTCACTTCTTTGCTGATTTGGATGCCTTTTATTTCTTTTTGTTGTCTGATTGCTGAGGCTAGGACTTCTAGTACTATGTTGAACAATAGTGGTGAGAGTGGGCATCCTTGTCATGTTCCTGACCTTAAGGGAAAAGCTCTTAGTTTTCCCCCATTGAGAATGATATTCACTGTAGGCTTTTCCTAGATGGCTTTTATGATATTGAGGTATGTTCCCTCTATCCCTACATGGCAGAGAGTTTTTTTTAATCAATAAAGGATGCTGTATTTTGTCAAATGCTTTTTCTGCATCTATTGAGACGATCATATGGTTCTTGTCCTTTCTTTTATTAATGTGATGTATCATGTTGATTGATTTGCAAATGTTGAACGACCCTTGCAGCCCAGGAATAATTCCCACATGGTCATGGTGAATAATCCTTTTAATGTACTGTTGGATACAATTGGCTAATATCTTGGTGAGCATTTTGACTTCCTTGTTCATCAGGAATTTTGGTCTGTAATTCTCCTTTTTGATGGGGTCTTTCTCTGGTTTTGGGATTAAGGTAATGCTGGCCTCATAGAATAAGTTTGGAAGTTTTCCTTCCATTTTTATTTTTTGAAACAGATTCAGAAGAATAGATATTAATTCTTAGAATTCCCCCGGGAAGCCATCTGGTCCTGGACTCTTGTTTTTTAGGAGATTTTTATTACTGCTTCAATTTCCTTGTTGGTTATGGGTCTATTAAGGTTTTCTATTTCTTCTTGTTTCAGTTTTGGTAGTTTATAGGTTTCTAGGAATGCATCTGTTTCTTCCAGATTACCTAATTTGTTGGCATTTAGGTACTCATAATATGTTCTTACAATTGTTTGTATTTCCCTGGTGTTGGTCATGATCTCTCCTCTTTCATTCACGATTTTATTAATTTGGGTCCTTTCTCTTTTGGATAATTCTGGCCAGAGGTTTATTGATCTTACTGATTCTTTTGAAGAACCATCTTCTAGTTTCATTGATGTGTTCTACTTTTCTTCTGATTTCTATTTCATTGATTTCTGTTCTAGTCTTTATTATTCTCTTCTCCTGATTGGTTTAGGCTTTATTTGCTGTTCTTTTTCCAGCTCCTTTAGGTGTAAGGTTAGCTTGTGTTTTGAGATTTTTCTAATTTTTTGAGAGAGGCTTGTATTGCAATGTACTTCCCTCTTAGGACCACCTTTGCTGTATCCCAAAGGTTTTGAACTGATGTGCTTTTATTCTCATTAGTTTCCATGAATTTTAAAAATTCTTCTTTAATTTCTTGGTTGGCCCATTCATTCTTTAGTAGGATGCTCTTTAACCTCAAAGGGACTGAGTTCCTTCCAACTTTCCTCTTGTGATTGAATTCAAGTTTCAAAGCACTACGATCTGAAAATATGTCAGGGAATAATCCCAATCTTTTGGTACCAGTTGAGACTTGATTTGTGACCCAGTATGTGATCTATTCTGGAGAATGTTCCATGTGCCCTTGAGAAGAATGTGTATTCTGTTGCTTTAGAATGGAATGCTCTGAACATATGTGTGAAGTCCATCTGGTCCAGTGTTTCATTCAAAGCTCTTGTTTCTTTGTTGATCTTCTGCTTAGATGATCTGTCTATTGCTGTGAGTGGGGTGTTCAAGTTCCCTACTATTATTGTATTATTATCAATGTGTTTCTTTAATTTTGTTATTAATTGGTTTATACAATTGGCTACTGCCAAGTTAGGAGCATAAATATTTATAATTGTTAGATTTTCTTGTTAGAAGGGATAGACCATTTAAGTATGACATAGTGTCCCTCTTCATCCCTTACTATAGTTTTTGTTTTTTGTTTTTTTATTTAATTTTATTTTATTATGTTATGTTAGTCACCATACAATACATCATTAGTTTTTGATGTAGTGATCTATGATTCATTGTTTTTGTATAACACCCAGTGCTCCATGCAGTCTTTGGTTTAAAATCTAATCTGTATGATATGAGGATTGCTACCCCAGCTTTCTTTTGGAGGTCTATTAGCATGATAAATGGTTTTCCACCCCCTCAGTTTCAGTCTGGAGGTGCCTTTAGATCTAAAATGAGTCTCTGGTAGACAGCATATGGATGGGTCTTGTTTTTTATCCAATCTGATACCCTGTGTCTTTTGATTGGAGCATTTAGCTCATTTATATTCAGAGTAACTATTGGAAGATGAGAATTTAGTGCCATTTCATTACCTGTAAAGTCCCTGTTCCTGTATATTGTCTGTTTCTTTCTGGTCTATGTTACTTTTGGGCACTCTCTTCACTTATAGGATCCCCTTTAATATTTTTTGCAGGACTGGTTTAGGGATCACAAATTCTTTAATTTGTTTGTCCTGGAAGCTCTTTATCTTTCCTTCCATTCTGAATGACAACCTTGCTGGATAAAGTATTCTTGGCTCATGTTTTTCTCATTTAGTACCCTGAATATATCATGCCAGCCCTTTGGGGCTTGCGAAGTCTCTATGAATAGGTCTGCTGCCAATCTAATGTTCCTACCCCTGTAGGTTAAGAACCTGTCTTGAGCTGCTTTCATCTGAAGCTGCAAGCTTCACTATTATATTTTGGGGTGTTGATCTATTTTTGTTTATTTTGAGGGGTTTCTCTCGGCCTCTTGGACTTTAATGCCTATTTCCTTCCCCAGATTAGGGAAGTTCTCAGCTATGATTTGCTCAAATATACCTTCTGTCTCTCTTTCTCTCTCTTTCTTCTTCTTCTGGGACCCCTATAATTCTAATATTGTTTCACTTTATGATATTGCTGATTTCTTGAAGCCTTCCCTCATGGTCCATTAGCTGTTTTTCTCTCGTTTCCTCAGCTTCCTTCCTTTCCACCATCTTGTCTTCTATGTCACTCTCTCTTTCTTCTGCCTCATTTACCCTAGCTGTTAGAGCATCTATATTAGAATGCATCTCAGTTAAAGCATTTTTCATTTCAGCCTGATTAGATTTTATTTCTACACTAAGAGATTTTCTGGTGTCTTTTATGTTTTTTTCAAGCCCAGCTAATAACTTTATGATCATCATCCTGAATTCCAGCTCTGGCATTTTACTTATATCCATATTGATTAGATCTGTGGCAGAGAGTATTACCTCAGGTTCTTTCTTTTGTTGTGAATTCCTCCTTATAGTCATTTTGTTCAGAGAAGAATGGATGAATGAGAGAACAAAATAAAAAATATCAACTACAACCAAAGCAAAATACACACTAGCCAAATCTGAAGAGGTCAGAAACCAAAAAAGATAAGAAAAATGAAAAAAAAAATAAAAGGAAAAAAAGAGAATATAATTTCCTAGGTGGACAAAACAGGTTGATCCACTTGGTCTTGGGTGTATTTTGGGCCTGTTCTTTAGAAGACACTAAATCCCAAAATTGTAAAGAAATCAAAATTTATATCTATATAAAAATAAATTGAATACAGTGAAAGGATGTAAAAAATGAAGAATATATCTATAAAATGTAAATATAAAAATAAAAGTTAAAAATGACTTAAAAACAAAGAGTTGATAAAATAAGAGAATAGTTGAGATGCCCCCAGTCTTTTTTTTCCAACATTCTCCTGGTGATTTGGGGTCTTTTCTGGTTCTATGCAAATTTTAGGAATGTTTATTTCAAAGCCTGACTTCAAGCTATATTACAAAGCTGTGATCATCAAGACAGCATGGTAATGGCACAAAAATAAACACATAGATCAGTGGAACAGAAGAGAGAACCCACAAATGGACCCTCAACTCTTTGGTCAACTAATCTTCAACAAAGAATAATATCCAATGGAAAAAGACAGTCTCTTCAATAAATGGTGCTGGGAAAATTGGATAGCCATATGCAGAAGAATGAAACTGGACCATTCTCTTACACCATACACAAAGATAAACTCAAAATGGATGAAAAACCTCAATGTGAGACAGGAATCCATCAAAATCCTAGAGGAGAACAAAGGCAGCAACCTCTTCAACATTGGACACAGCAACTTCTTGCAAGACACATCTCTAAAGGCAAGGGGAACAAAAGCAAAACTGAACTTTTGGGACTTCATCAACATAAAAAGCTTCTGCACAGGGACACCTGGGTGGCTCAGTCATTAAGTGTCTGCCTTCAGCTTAGGTCATGATCCCAAGGTCCTGTGATTGAGCCCCACGTCGGGCTCCCTGCTCAGCAGGAGGCCTGCTTCTCCCTCTCCCACTCCCCCTGCTTGTGTTCCCTCTCTCTGTCAAATAAATAAATAAATAAAATCTTAAAAAAAAAGCATCTGCACAGCAAAGGATACAGTCAACAAAACTAAGAGGCAACCCGTGGAATGGGATAAGATATTTGCAAATGACATAAGGGCTGGTATCCAAGATCTATAAAGAACTTATCAAACTCAACACCCAAAAAACAAATAATCCAGTCAATAAATGGGCAGAAGACATGAACAGACAGTTCTCCAAAGAAGACATACAAGTGGCTAACAGATGCATGAACAAATGTTCAACATCACTTGCCATCAGGGAAATACAAATCAAAACCACAATGAGATACCACCTCACACCAGTTAGAATGGCAAAAATGAACAAGATAGGAAACAACAAATGTTGGTGAGGATGTGGAGAAAGGGGAACCCTCTTAGGCTGTTGGTGGGAATGCAAACTGGTACAGTCACTCTGGAAAACAGTGTAGAGGTTCCTCAAGACATTAAAAATAGAGCTACCTTATGACCCAGCAATTGCACTACTAGGTATTTACCCCAAAGATACAGATGTAGTGAAAAGAAGGGGCACCTGCATCTCAATGTTCATAGCAGCAATGTCCACAATAGCCAAACTGTGGAAGGAGCCAAGATGCCCTTCAACAGACGAATGGATAAAGAAGATGTGGTTCATATATACAATGGAATATTATTTAGCCATCAGAAAAGATGAAAACCTACCATTTGCATCAACATGGATGGAACTGGATGAGATTATGCTAAGTGAAGTAAGTCAAGCAGAGAAAGAAAATTATCATATGGTTTCACTCATATGTGGAACATGAGGAATAGTGTAGAGGACAATAGGAGAAAGGAGAGAAAACTGAATGAGAAGAAATCACAGAGGGAGACAAAGCCTATGAGACTCTTGACTCTGGGAAACAAACTGAGGGTTGTGGAAGGGGAGCTGGGGGGTGGGTGATGAGATTACTTGGTGATGGGCAATAAAGAGGGCATGTGATGTGATGAGCACTGGGTGTTGTACACAACTGGTGAATCATTGAACATTATATCAAAAACTAATGATGTACTATACTTTGGCTAATTGAATTTAAATTAAAAAAAAAAAAAAAACCAAAACCAAGCAAATGAAAAAAATAAAGAAACTAGTTGAAAAGGAAAAAAGAAAAAAAGGAAAATTTTAAACTGAAAGATAAAAGAGTCATGAGAAATTACCTCAAATTCTATATACTATTTTCCCCTAGCCCTGGAATTTTGCAGTTCTGTGTGTTTATTAAACTTGATATTTGCCTGCTGTTCCACCTGGTCTTCTGGGGGAGGGGCCTGCTGCACTGATTCTCATGTGTCTTTGCCTGGGTGGAGTTGTACAGCCCCTTGCCAGGGGGCCGGGCTCAGTGTAAGCTGCTTCTGGTTGCTCTATGTGAGTTTTGTTCCCTAAAGGCTTTTAACACTTTAGAGGATGAAAATAAAAATGGCCATGTCCTGATCTCCAGCCTGAGAGCTGAAAGATCACAGTCCCCTCTCTTCAGTAAACCCTCAGGGAAAAGCAGTTTTCACTTTTGTGTGTGCCAAACTCTGCAGACTTCTGCGGTGCGTGCCCAGACCAATCCTCCTGAGGGAAGGTGAGGGTCACCCTGTTTCTACCCTTTGCAGAACCCCCACATTGAGATCAGTCACCCAATTGTGCTGCAGTTCGCGGTTTATGGCAAACCAAGGTGAGAGCCCCCTCCAGGGCTCACTGACCATAGCCAGTTTCCCTGCTCAATGCTTGTGAACTCTGCTGGCTCAGGCAACCCTGTTCTTTCTGTAACCCTGGGGATCCTGAGACCATACTATCCCACCTAGGATTCTGCCCCGCTTTGCCACCTGAGCACCTTTAAGGCAGGGACATCTGTCACTGGAGCAGATTTCTAAAAGTTCCGATTTTGTGGTCTGGGGCTGTATCACTTTCTGGTAGCTGGGTTATGGAGGCTCCCTCCCCTCCACCCACCCCACCATTAATCTTCCAATATATCCCCTCCAATTCACTTCTCTGCACCTCCTACCTTGCAAAAAGTGGTCACTTTTCTATTTGTAGAATTCCAGAATTTTTTTCCTTATATCTCAGGTTGAATTCATAGGTGTTCAGAATGATTTGATAGTTACCTTGCTAAATTCAAGGGACCAGATGAAACGAGGTCCCCTACTCTACTGACATCTTTCCTTAAAAACTGAAATCCTTTATTTTTATTTTATTTTATTTTTATGTTCAGTTAGCCACTGTATAGTACATCATTAGTTTTTGATGTAGTGTCAGTGATTCATTAGTTGCATATAACACCCAGTGCTCATCACAACACGTGCCCTCCTCAATGCCCATTGCCCAGTTACCCCACCCCTCCACCCCCTTCCTTCTGTAACCCTAATTTTGGTTCCCAGAGTCCATAGTCTCTCATGGCTCATCTCCCTCTCTGATTTATTCCCCGTCAGTTTTCCCTCCCTTCCCCATTGTCCTCCATGTTATTACTTATGTTCCACATATGAGTGAAACCATATGTTGGTTGGCTTTCTCTGCTTGACTTATTTCACTTAGCATAATCCCCTCCAGTTCCATCCATGTCGATGCAAATGGTGGTTATTCATCCTTTCTGATGGCTGAGTAATATTCCATTGTATATATGAACCACATCTTCTTTATCCATTCATCTTTTGAAGGGCATCTCAGCTCTTTCCAGTTTGGCTATTGCGGACATTGCTGCTGTGAACATTGGGGTGCATGTGCCCCTTCTTTTCACTATGTCTGTATCTTTGGGGTAAACACCTAGTAGTGCAATCCGTGGGTCATAGGGTAGCTCTATTTTTAATGTCTTGAGGAACCTCCACACTGTTTTCCAGAGTGGCTGCACCAGCTTGCATTCCTACCAACAGTGTAGGAGGTTTCCCATTTCTCCATATGCTCACCAACATTTGTTGTTTACTGTATTGTTCATTTTCGCCATTCTAACTGGTGTAAGGTGTTATCTCATTGTGTTTTTTTCCCCGGATTTCTTTTTTTTTATTTTATTATGTTATGTTAGTCACCATACAATACATCATTAGTTTTTGATGTGGTGATCCACGATCAATTGTTTTCGTATAACACCCAGTGCTCCATGCAGTACGTGCCCTCCTTAATACCCATCACTGGGCTAACCAATCCCCCCTCCCTGTGTGGTTTTGATTTGTATTTCCCTGATGGCTAATGATGTTGAACATTTTTTCATGTGTCTGTTAGCCATTTGTATGTCTTCCTTGGAGAAATGTCTGTTCATGTCTTCTGCCCATTTCTTGACTGGATTATTTATTTTTTGGGTGTTGAGTTTGATAAGTTCTTTATAGATCTTTGATACTAGTCCTTTATTTGTAATGGCATTTGCAAATATCTTCTCCCATTCTGTGGGCTGCCTCTTATTTTTGAAATCCTTTTTTTTTTAAATGAAAGTGTTTACAACTATATATTTCCCTCTATAATTCTTTCAGTATCCTGTAAGTTATGGTGTGTGGTGTTTTCTTTTTCTTTTTCTTTTTTTTTTGGTCAAGGCATTTTCTAATCTCTCATTTGATTTCTTTGACCCATTGATGGCTTAATTTCCACACATTTGTAGATTTTCCAATTTTCCTTCTGTTATTGATTTCTAGTTTCATCCAATGTAACTGGAAAAGACACTTTGTATGACTTCAAACTACTTAAATTGTATGATTTCAATTTGTAAAAAATTATTCACACTTGTTTTGTGACCTAACATGAAGTCTCTCCTGGAGAATGTTCCATGTGCTCTTGAGAAAAATGGGTATTTTTCTGTTGTTGGGTGATGTCTTCTGTGCATACCTGTTACATCAAACTGGCCCATAGTGCTGTTGAAGGTCCTCTGTTTCCTTATTGATAGACTCTCTGGTTGTTCTTCCCATTATTGAAAGTGAGGGGTGGGGTGCCTGGGTGGCTCAGTTGATTAAGTCTCTGCCTTCGGCTCAGGTCATGATCCCAGGGTCCTGGGATCGAGCCCCACATTGGGCTCCCTGCTCTGCCGGAAACCTGATTCTCCCTCTCCCACTCCCCCCTGCTTGTGTTCCCTCTCTCGCTGTGTCTCTCTCTGTCAAATAAATAAACAAAATCTTAAAAAAAAAAAAAGAAAGAAAGAAAGTGAGGGGTTGGCAACTTCTATTACTGTTGTAGATCGGTGTGTTTCCCTCTGCAACTCTGTCAATGTTAGCTTTGTATGTTTAGGAATTCTGATGTTAGTGCATATATATGCATAATGTTATATCTTCTTGGCCAATTGACCTTCGTATCATTCTAGAATGTTTTTCTCTGTCTCTCATAACAATGTTTGACATAATGCCTATCTTGTCACATATGAGTATAGCCACACTTGCTTTACCTTGGGCACTATTTACCCTGAGTGTCTTTCCCCCATGCTCTCCCTTTCAGTCTGTGTGTCCTTAGACCTGAAGTGAGTCTCAACCATTTACACTGAAGTTATTGCTGATAGGGAGGACTTTACTACAGCTATTCTGTTCATTGTTTTCCTGTATGTGTTCTAGCTCCTTTGTCTTTCTCTTTCTGTCTTACTGCACTTCTTTGTGTTTAGTTGACTTTTTTTTTTTTTTTGTGGTGACATGCTTTGATTCCCTTTCATTTCCCATTGTGTTTACTCTATACATATTTTGTTTGTGTTTAACATGGGCATTAAAAAAAACATCTTAAAGTTATAACAATGAAAACAACATCAGCTTCATTGGCCATCCATGGAGAAAAATGCTCTGTCACCTGCTAGTGATTTAATTCTCAGACCTGCAGTTTCCTCATCATCGTCATAGGTAGCTCCCATGCCCTGGGTTACAGGAGGTTCAAGGAAGCCCTCAGCTAATGGTATTAACCTCTTCCATATAAAAAGATGAAACTGGGTATCTTTGAGACATGGAAGAAAAGTGACGTCCTGGAATGTAAGGAAGAAAAATCAGTGCATGAGGGTGGTATTGAGGAAGGACTATTTCATGGAGAAGAGCCCCCAAGGGGAGTGCTGTCCTTGGAGCATATGCTCCACTTGGCAGCAGGGCCACTAGGCTTTCTGGCAGACCCACCCTAGAATTACACCTAGAATTACACAAGGCCTGTGTGGGGCAGGGCATCAACATGGCTTGGCAGCTGCTGTAAGGTAACAGAGATACATATTTTGATAACTAGAGAGTTACTTTACAAGAAACATAGAACTTGCTCTTAGGACAGATTTAATAAAAACTAAAACATACTGTTAAATTGGAGAGGAGGTTTTTGAGGTTGTGCAGGGGTGAAATAAGAGAAGGCATATGACCTGTGTCCTCAATGGCCCAGAGTAAAGCCAACCCTCTTCAAGATGCTGCAACCCCACTAGGAAAAGAGTCCCATTATCCTAAAGAAACTGGGGGAAAGTGACTGGACAGGCCCAATTCAAAAATCACAAATGTTCCCACAGGGAGTGAGACTGTTGACTGGGGGGGGGGGGATTTCCTGCCTCACAGATGACCATGTACAAAAATCAAGAGTTTTGACTAGACATAGCATGCTCCATCAGAGGAACAGGGAGGAATCAGAGTGAGAAAGACTCTGTGTATATGTTACATGGGCACACACACACACACACGTGTGTGTGTGTGTGTGTATAATGAATCAAGTATGTACATGTGTGGGACACGAAGCCTGTATGTGTGTATATGATGAATGAAGTATGTGTGTGACATGTGTGTGTGACAGGAAGCACATACTATGTGACATGCAGCAGTCACATGCACAGGTGTTGTGGGAAGCAGGAATGTGTACAGGTGTGAATGTGGGGTGAGAGTGATGGGCCAGGTGTTGCATAAGGCTCACTGACAAGAACCCCACTGGAGTCCTGAGCCTTCAGCCCTTGCCAGCACGGCCTTGGAGACCTGAGTTGGGGTGTGGTGGAAGTTGACCAGTGATCCTGGAGGGCCCCACGTAAGACCCCCATATCAGAGGTGGACCCACCAAGCAGTTGTGGCCCTGGGCCCTCATGCAATCCCCAACTTGTCTGCCAACCTGAATGTGAATTTTCTGGCAACACTTCCCCAAATGACAGGCCTAGTGGACTCTTCATACCTAGTAGTGATTTCTCTTGGGGAGGGTGGTGAGAGCTGACCACTGGTGTCCTGCCCTCCACACTGTTCTCTTGGAGGTGGGCACAGCAGACATTCCTGGGGACTGCTCACGCTGTTCCCTGATTGGGGTCAGTTACAGCACAGGTGTGATTTCTCAGGAGTCAAGGCATCCGGGTTCAGGACTCCCATCTGAAGGAAGCTCTCCACTGTTGATGCGGAACTACCCAGTGCTCAAGCCCCTGTTACACAGTGAGAGAGCCTGGTTCAGGAGGGAACCCCCTCAGGGTCTTTGGGGCAGAGAAGCAGATGCGTCCATAGTTCCCTGGTGTGACCAGGACTGGGCTGGGTGAGGACATGTTCCTGTGGCTTGAGGCTGAGGGCGGAGGAGCGCCCTCTTCAGCTCTGATTGAAGCCAGAAGTGCCTGGGGCTTTATGACCGAGTTGGGCCCTTCCACACCAGGAAATCGGGAGACCACGTGGGTCCTCAGTCTGGGGTTTTCACAGCTCCTTGTCACAGAGCAGAGGAAGGTGTGGGATGGTGCTCCCGCGCCTCCACCAGGAAGCAGTTCGTCAGGGTCCTGTGTGAGAGGAAACAGGAGACAAACCAAAAGTCACCTGCAGCAGGCTGTGGAAACGGTAAGCATCCAGGCACTTAAATTCCCAGGTTCAGGACGACTTACCAGCACAGCAACATGTTCATGCATCAAGTGAGAGTGGGTTATGAAAACAGCATAGACCACACTGTTTTAGTAAGAAGAGGTGCATTAATGTTGATTCTCCCACTCCTCCGAATCTCCTAACATCCTGGAAACTGGACGCAAGCCCCCTCCTGGGTCCCCGATGGCCTTTGTCTCATTCCGCTGGGCCCTCTGGCGCCGGAGCCGCGCTGCACTCCTTGTGCTTCTCCCACAGCTCCTTGCAACGTGGGGGTGGGTGCTGTGGGGGGGTGAGGGTGGAGAGCCTCCACGCTCACCCCCGCTGGGTTTGCCTCAGCTGTCCACCACACACAAGCTGATGACATTGGCCCCAGTTTTGCAACCCCTCTCAAAGTCCGTAACGGTTTTTTCTGCCAAACACAAATATTTATTTATGAAGTCCACTTTTATTTACAGAGTGCGCATTCATCAGGGCAGAGGAAGCCCCCCACCCCTGCCATCTTCAAGAGCGGTTTGTACCAAGTGCCTCGGTCCCAGACACAGAAACACAGAACTCTCTTTAAATTTCCTTGTGAGGTCCCTAAATCATGCCAATGGTTTTTGTTGTTGTTGTTGTTGTTTTTGTTTTTGTTTTTTTGAGCAGGAAAAAAGACTAAAAAGAGTGAGTTTGTGTTGTGGGATGGAAAATAAACTTGTTCTGGGCGTTCCTGGGTAGAGCAGTCGGTTAAACATCAACTCTTGGTTTTAGCTCAGATCTTGATCTCAGGGTCCTCAGACCCAGGTGCATCAGGCTCCCCCCACTCAGTGCTGAGTCTGCTTAAGACACTCTCTCCCTCTTTCCCTTCCTCCCTCTCTCAAATAAGTAAATCAATCTTCAAAAAAAAAACAAAAAACAAAAAACAAAAAACAAAAAACAAAACTTGTTCCAGGAGGCCTGAGTGGCTCAGTTGGTTAAACGCCTGCCTTTGGCTAGGGTCATGATCCCAGGGTCCTGGGATGGAGTCCAAAATCAGGCTCCTTGCTCAACTGGGAGCCTGCTTCTCCCCCTGCTTGTGCTCTGTCTCTCTCTCTGACAAATAAATAAAATATTTAAAAAAAAAAAAACCCTAGTTCCAAAAAATGATGTATTTGAGTTATTTCACTGGGCAAGGAATATGATAACATCACATGAACTAAAGTGGGGTGAAGAACTGAGAACTTAGGGCTGGACTATGTGGTGACCTCCACACAGCATGTGAGGCCCCTCCTTGAGCTGGATGCTTCTCCTGTGGCCAGAGTCCCCAACAAGTCCCACCAAAAGGCAGCAGTGAAGGTCACTACACGGTTTCCTCTGTGTGGTCCCAGTGTGTCCCACCTGCATGGGGAAGGAAAGAAGGAAGTACACCACGCCCTCTTCTCTCTGACCTTCTGGCCAGTGTCCACATAAGCAGTGGTCAGAGGGCTTCAGAGCTTAGCCCTCAATAGGTGCTCAAGGGCACTGATGTCCTCCTGCTGCTGCCAAGTGTATCAGGGAGAAGTCACCCATCAAGAGCAGCCTCCCACATCTGCACTGACACAGGAAGGAGAGCTGGGCCCAAGTTTTCTGAAAAACATATTTGGTTCTGCTTGTTGGGATGGAGGAATAGGAGGCCTGAGGCCCACAGCCCAGTCTTCCCAGCACGGAAGAATCCTTCCAGAGGAGCACCTCCATTAGCTCTGCAGCTGCCTCACTTCAAGTCCATGCTCTCAGATTTACTAAAGGTGCAGTCCTGAGCAAAGTATTCCATCACTCTCTGCCTCTGCTGGACATCTGTTCAAGGGTAGTATTAGCCACCTGCCAGAATTATTGTGTGATCAAAGGAGAGAATTGAGAGAAACTCTCTAACACAGACCCCAAAGTCAACATGGAGATTCCTGGATGCCACACTCTGTCTGCTTGGTGCCCTGAAGATCTCCCTTTTGGCTAGAATGGTATTTGGCACAGAGTAGGCACCTGGTAAACCTGTTGAATAAATGATTAGCATTCATATTTTTGCCTGGTTTAAGCAGGCACCTACTTCAGCTGGAGTCAGAGCTCCTATAGAAAGCCCAGCTTGAATTTCCCTGATGGCTAATGATGATGAACATTTTTTCATGCACACCAGTTAGAATGGCAAAAATGGACAGGGAAAGAAACAACAAATGTTGGAGAGGTTGTGGAGAAAGGGGAACCCTCTTACACTGTTGGTGGGAATGCAAGTTGGTGCAGCCACTTTGGAAAACAGTGTGGAGGTGCCTCAAAAATTTAAAAATAGAGCTACCTTATGACCCAGGAATTTCACTACTGGTTATTTACCCCAAAGACACAGATGTAGTGAAAAGAAGGGCCATATGCACCCCAATGTCCATAGCAGCAATGTCTGCAATAACCAAACTGTGGAAAGAGCCGACATGCCCTTCAACAGATGAACGGATAAAGAAGATGTGGTCCATATATACAATGGAATATTAGCCATCAGAAAGGATGAATACACAACTTTTACATCAACATGGATGGGATTGGAGAAGATTATGTTAAGTGAAATAAGTCAAGCAGAGAAAGTCAATTATCATATGGTTTCACTCATTTGTGGAACATAAGGAATAGCATGGAGGACACTAGGAGAAGGAAGGGAAAAATGAAGGGAGGGAAATCAGAGGGAGAGATGAACCATGAGAGACTATGGACTCTGAGAAACAAACAGGGTTTTAGAGGGGAGGGGGAGGGGGATTGGTTAGCCTGGTGATGGGTATTAAGGAGGGCACATACTGCATGGTGCACTGGGTGTTATACGAAAACAATGGATCGTGGATCACCACATCAAAAACTAGTGATGTATTGTATGGTGACTAACATAACATAATAAAATTAAAAAAAAAAAAAATAAGAAAGCCCAGCTTGGAGAAACTCTACTTGCTGGTGCATGTAAGATATTCCACCATACAGGCTTACTTGGTGCCTTAATCTTATGGGAACAGAGAGCTTTCTTCCTTTTGCTTATCTTTGTGTTTGGAATGCCCCTTTTTGTTAATATTTTAAACAAAGCCGATGTACAAAGTGTGCTGGGGCAGAAATAGAGCCATGCTTTGAGACTTTGCCCAGTCATTTTGACCTTGGTAAATGTTCAAGTATGGCTTCCCTGGGAGCCCAGGAGCAGGGCCTATAAACATTAAAAGTTGAAAATTTCCTTTATATTATCATGTATCATACCATGGGATATTGTGCAACATTTAAAGGAATGACCAGAATCTACATCTATTGATCTCAAAGAGCATGCCCAAGAAATATTTGGTGAGGGAATAAAAAACAAGTCGGCAAGGGGTTCCTGGGTGATTCAGTTGGTTAAGCATCTGTCTTTGGCTCAGGTCATGATCTCAGGGTACTGGGCTCAGCCCCACAGTGGGATCCCTGCTCAGTGGGGAGTCTGCTTCTGCTTCTCACTTTCCCTCTCCCTCTGTGTGTATACTCTCTCTCTCAAAAAAAAAAAAAAAAAAAAAAGTAGGGGGGTGGAACAGCAAGGCCCTGTTTTTTGTTTTAAAGATTTTATTTTGTTATTTTGTTATAAGCAACTAATGAATCATTGAACACTACAATAAAAACTTATGATGTACTATATGTTGCCTAACTGAACATAATGAAAAATTAAAAAATAATAAAAAAATAAAGATTTTATTTATTTGAGAGAGAGCATGATCATGAGCAGGAGGAGGGCAGAGGCAGAGGGAGAAGCAAGCTCCCCAATAAACAGGGAGCCCTATGCTGGGCTCAATCCCAGGATGCTGGGATCAAGACTGGAGCTGAAGGCAGGCACTTCACTGACTGAGCTGCCCAGGTGCCCCAGCAAGGCCCTGTGTTTTATAATCCAGCAGCACTGGCTCCCCCACCCCAGCTCCATGCGTCTATACATGTGGCCAAAAGGAGCAATGTGTGGCTGGCTGCGGACCCCAGGGACTTTGCAGGGGTGAGTCTGGAGGAGAGGTGGGAGAGGTAGTAACTTTCTTCACATACCTTTGCATTGTTTCCCTAGTTAAAATGAGGATTTAGCTTAAAAAAAAAAAGAACTTTAATTTAAAATGCCAGAAAAGGAATAAATGGTCATTATTTCTCATGTAAAACATTGTCTTGAATATCCTGACAGGAAATATGACAAACTGATACATAATTTGGGGAACATGTCCAGTAATTTAATGTGCATATTATTTGGAGAGATGAAGGTGTTATTGCCTTTTTTGAAAATTAACTATATCATAAAGATCTTGAAAATCTTTCAAGATACATCTCCAAAGGCTAGTGAAACAAAAGCAAAAATGAACTTTTGGGACTTCAAGATAAAAAGCTTCTGCACAGCAAAGGAAACAGTCAACAAAACAAGAGGCAACCCACAGAATGGGAGAAGATATTTGCAAATGACACTACAGATAAAGGGCTGGTATCCAAGATCTATAAAGAACTTCTCAAACTCAACACCCAAAAAACAAATAATCAAGTCAAAAAATGGGCAGAAGACATGAACAGACACTTCTCCATAGAAGACATACAAATGGCCAACAGACACATGAAAAAATGTTCATCATCATTAGCCATCAGGGAAATTCGAATCAAAACCACATTGAGATACCACGTTACACCAGTTAGAATGGCAAAAATTGACAAGGCAAGAAACAACAAATGTTGGAGAGGTTGTGGAGAAAGGGGAACCCTTTTACACTGTTGGTGGGAATGCAAGTTGGTACAGCCACTCGGGAAAACAGCGTGGAGGTGCCTCAAAAATTTAAAAATAGAGCTATCCTATGACCCAGCAATTGCACTCCTGGGTATTTACCCCAAAGATACAGATGTAGTGAAAAGAAGGGCCAATGCTCATAGCAGCAATGTCCGCAATAGCCAAACTGTGGAAAGAGCCGAGATGCCTTTCAACAGATGAATGGATAAAGAAGATGTGGTCCATATATACAATGGAATATTACTCAGCCATCAGAAAGGATAAATACCCAACTTTTACATCAACATGGAAGGGACTGGAGGAGATTATGCTAAGTGAAATAAGTCCAGCAGAGAAAGTCAATTATCATATGGTTTCACTTATTTGTGGAACATTAGAAATAGCATGGAGAACATTAGGAGAAGGAAGGGAAAAATGAAGGTGGGGAAATCGGAGGGAGAGACAAACCATGAGAGACTATGGACTCTGAGAAACAAACTGAGGGTTTTATTTTTTTTATTATGTTATGTTAATCACCATACATTACATCATTAGTTTTTGATGTAGTGTTCCATGATTCATTATTTGTGTATGACACCCAGTGCTCCATGCAGAACGTGCCCTCTTTAGTACCCATCACCAGGCTAACCCATTCTCTCACCCCCCCTCCCCTCTAGAACCCTCAGTTTGTTTTTCAGTGTCCATCGTCTCTCATGGTTCATCTCCCCCTCCAATTTCCCCCCCTTCACTCTTCCCCTCCGCTATCATCTTCTTCTTCTTCTTCTTCTTCTTCTTCTTCTTCTTCTTCTTCTTCTTCTTTTTAACATGTAATGTATTATTTGTTTCAGAGGTACAGATTTGTGATTCAACAGTCTTGCACAATTCACCATGCTCACCATAGCACATCCCCTCCCCAGTGTCTGTCACCCAGCTGCCCCATCCCTCCCACCCCCCACCACTCCAGCAACCCTCAACAAACTGAGCGTTTTAGAGGGGAGGGGGGAGGGGGGATTGGTTAGCCCAGTGATGGGTATTAAGGAGGGCATGTACTGCATGGAGCACTGGGTGTTACATGAAAACAATGGATCGTGGATCACCACATCAAAAACAAATGATGTATTGTATGATGACTAACATAACATAATAAAATTTAAAAAAAGATCTTGAAAAATCAATAAGGTAAATATCTCATTAGAAAAATGGGCAAATAACAGTTCATATATTACAAATGGCCCATAAAGCTAAAAATACTAATTGTTTAATCTTGTTGATAACTAAATAAATGCCAATTGAAATGAGGAAGCAGCCCACTGTGGGATGGAAAGGAGGAAGAGTTAGGGAAGCGTGGAAGGTGCCTGAGATGGAGGATGCCAGGGGGGTTGTGAAATGCACCTGCCCGGTAGGGGCGTGAGATGCTGGACCCCATCCCAGGGTCCAAAGTGAAGTGGACACCAGCCCACTGTCCTGAATTCCAAGGTTTCTGTCCAAACGCAGTGAACAAAGTTAATGTACAATTACCACTTAAAACATGAAAGAAGGCAAGATTGATGTAGCGAGCATAAGGGAGAGGCTGGGGGCTGAAGGTATGCGTGAGTCTGCAGAAGATGCAGAAAGGGCATCATTCCAAGCAGAAGAAAGGGCAGGGGAGATGCCCTGGAGGCCACCCACATTGCATGGACCGTTCTTGGGAGCTGAGTGCTTGGAGGCCCCACAGGATAGGATGGCAAGGTGCAGGCTGTGGGCAGGGGGTTCTTGGAGGTCTTTCTAAGGCTTTGGGGTTTTACCCTCAGGTAAATACCTGGGAACCCATTGCGGGTTTTTCAGCAAGTGAATGACCTGGCCTGATCTCTGTCTTTAAAGGAGATTCTGACTCCTCTGTCCTAAATGGACTGAACCGGGCAGAGGTGATGTAGGGGCCCAGTGGGAAGGGAGAAGAGGGTGCCACAGGTGGAGGCACCGCCAGCGCCGAAGATGGAGAAGATCAGGTGGGATGTAGTTGGGAAGAAGGGGATCCAGTTAAAGACCCTCTTCCACCTGCCCCCTGTGTCTGCTGGAGCAGGACTCAGTCTGGCAGCCACCGAGAGACACCCAAATTTTCCCTTTTGGGTTTTCTTTCTATTCTGGGAGAAGAGTCAAACTGATGACTAGGTGGGGGGACAAAAAAAGGGACGAGGAGGAACGCTGTTGGTGACAGTGTAGAGTCTGAATTAAGTGACTTTAAAGATGCCAAACCGATCACATTTCTAAACAAGGCTCAAGGGAGCATGTGGGTCTCCTGTACATTTGATTTGCAATCACGACAAACTGTCTTCAACAGCAGGCACCAACGACGGTTGACATTCTCAGTGCCAGCTCCACGGCCCACATGCGGTGACATGGCTCTACTCAGTCTGCCCACCCTCCTGGTGGCTTGTGTGGCTTTCCTGCTGTTCACCTTTGTGTGGAGAAGAGGAGGCACTCATGGGCCTTTGCTCCTGCCTGGCCCTCCTCCTCTTCCCATCATTGAGAATATCCTGCAGGTGAACCTTTGAGACCTGCCCACCTCTCTCCAGGGTAAGACCCCCTCAGGTATGACCAGCTGCTCTCTGGGTTGGTATAAGTGCTTTACTCAGATTTCCCAGCTAACGTTGGGGGTGTGTGTGTTTGTTTCTTTCAGTTGTGCTAGAATATCCCACTTTTTGTTTATTTGATCTTCTTGAAGAGACCAGGAGTGGTGACCACTCAAAAATGTCTCCATTCTTGACTGATGGCTCTCCGAGGCCCCTCTAACAGTCTCTGACATGAGAGGGAGGAGTGGGGGACTCTGTTTCATTCAGCTTTGAGTCTGACTGACCTAAGACCGTAATATACGGTGAGGAGTGTATCCACAGGGTAGTCATTGCCAAAACTGCACCCCATCATCATGATTCAAAGTGCCCAGCACCCATCTGGCTTTCCAGCTGCACCTGTGGGATCTCAAGGTCAACTCCAGTGAGACCTGTCAGCATGTTGCTTCCATATCCCTGCCCTTTGACCAGTCCAACGCCTTGTAGACCCAGATGCAAGGATCAAGGGCATCCACTTGGAAAGGGTTATGAGGGGTGTAAGGGGGATCGGAATCCTCAGACAGTGGTGGATTCTGACCTGAGTGAGGGAGAGAGAGGTGGGTGGATGTGTCCTTGACTGCCTTGTTGTCTAGAAGCTTCCGCAGGGCCCTCATGGAGTCCCTTATCCTCACTCATGGAGAGACGGCTGTGGGCATTCCACTTTCCCCGATGCCCACCTGGGCACCTTCGTGTCCCAGCCTGGCTGGGATTCTACTACCAGTCATGTGCTTCTCTCCCTGGTATCAACTCTGCTCCCCTCTCTCCCTGCCCGGAGTCTGTGCCTCTGCCAGGCCAGGCTCGGGAGGACACAAGTGGCCCTATGCATGGGTCCCTAAACTCTTGGGGTCCCTTCATGCTCCTGCAGCCCCAGGATGTCCCCTCCTTCCCTCCTCCCACTCTCTTAGGGGACTCTTTCCTGCTGCTCCTATTTCTTCAAACCTCCAGCCGCGTCCCCTCCCATCCCCATGTTGTTCTCACTCCCATTTCTCTGAGAAAACCTAACTACCAGAGAGCATGTCCTACAGCTTCCATGCCAACAGCCCAGAGCTTCTCAGCACCCGCACCATGAAGCTCATGGGCTCTTTGCACTGACAGGCATGGACTGTGCCCCTGCCACCTCTCCCTGCCTTCCCCTGTCTAGGAGTGGTTCTCATCACTGCTCAGACCAGAGGCCAGGAGTAATCCTGACTGCCCTCTCCCACCGTGTCCCAGCCACCGGCAAACCCCTCACTCTACCTAGAAAAGACATCAGGAACCCGGCCTTCTCTGTGTACTTGGATCAATCCAACACAGCTTCCTGCCCACAGATGCCCCTCCTTCCATTCTGTCCATGCTCCATGCAGGGAGACCCTGGAGGGGAGAGCCCACACCCTCAGCAGCCCGTGTCCCTCTCTGACACACAGGAAAGGCCTCATGGGACCTGGACCTCCCACTCCCCTGCCCCCATCCTCCCACCACCTAACCCCCCACACTGCCTCTCACGCTCTCCTGCCCTTTGTCACTCACCATGGACACTGGCCTCCCACTCTTTCCCACCCCAGGCACCCTCAATTCTCAGGGCTTTGCTGGTCCCCCTGCAGGGGCTACTATTCCTGCAGATATCCGTCTGGCTGGCATTCCCTCCTTTCTTGGTGTTAAAATGCTGCCTTCCAAGGAGACACTCCCTAGTGACCTTCTCTCAAGGATGCGACCACCCCCCCAGCCTTCCTCTCCGCCTCACTGGTGTTTCCCATTGCATGTCCGCACTCAAGCATACTCTCGACCGTTATGTCTTGCCTACTAGAATGTATCAAAGAAGATAAATTTCCTGCCGTGCCCTGCCTTTCCCCAGTCCCGAGACACTGTGTAGCACCTAGTTTTTGTTGAATACTTAGTAAGAATTTGTTCTCTCCAATAAAGAAAGGGATTAGGGAAAGGCACAAGAGGTCGAGAGGCCAGAGTATGAGTCCTGCACAGACAGGGTCCTGTCACCCCGCCCCCAGATCAGTGTGGCCCCCTGTCTGCAGCCCCGAGTCTTGGCTAGGGCACACTGATGGGGAGGGTGCTGGCCAGACACTGGGGCTTCTGGGAGGGAGTGTCTTCACTTCTAACTGGCCCTGTGCATCCAGGAGCTGGGCCAGTTGCTCAGGTGTGCCTTGCCACTCTCCCCAGCTGGCTGAGCAGTATGGCCCTGCATACTCGCTGCGTCTGGGCCCCCATCCAATCGTCGTGCTACATGGACACGAGGCTGTGAAGGCTGCCCTGTGTGGTCAGGCGGTCAACTTCAGAGGCAGAGGGAGGTTTCCCCTCATGGAGAAGGCCCTCAAAGGATACGGTATGTGTCCGTCCAGAGCGGCGGCCAGCCCGCTTCCCTTTGGGCCTCGGATCTGCCCATTTCTGTGGTCCACGGCCCTTCCTGCGGAAGTGGTGCTGGGGCTGTGGACCCCAGTTACCCCATCATGGCTCTGCCCAGCCCATGGCACCCAACCTACCTGCCTTTTCTCTCCTTCCATTCTCCTCCATTTCTAGTTCCAGAATATGTGGTTTTTTGAAGGGGTGGGAGGTTGTGGGGTGGCAGAGCATCACACAGGTGATTTGTGCAAGTTACTCAAACTCTGAGTGACAGGTCTTCATTTTTAGAAGGATTAAAATGTCCACTTTCTTGCAGAGTTGCTGTGCCATTGGATGGTAGGTACTGTGCTAGGTTTTCTGTGGATGAAAGGGTCGGTTTCAGGAAAGGCCTTGCAGTGCACAAGAGGGGAAGGGAGCAGACTCCTGTTTCTGTGCTCTCTTTGTGTTTCGTGGGAGCACTGCCCTAGTGAGCGAGGGGTAGTGTGGGTATTTTCTGAGTCTTCACATCCACAGGAGTGCCCTCCTTTCCTTCATGGCCGACTGGTGGTTGGTGAGTAGAAGAATTCAAATGGATGTCCTGCTGCCACATTTTGTGTCCAAGGCTGGGGGCGTCGGCGTCCATCCTGTCCCACGGCTGTCTCTTTATTTCTACATTAGGAAAGATTCCCTTGACCTCTCTCAGGTCACCAGCTTAGTCTTAAGCCTTGTGTCTATTACTCAGAGAATGCTTGAACCATTTGCTGGGGTTAGTGCGAAGTCACAAACATATAGTTCAGTGGGAACCATACGGCGAACCCACATGCGCAAACACCACTCAGATGAAGGAATAAACTCCCAGCACCACGGAAGTCCCCTCTTGCACTCTCCCTGAACATTACTCTCTGCCTTCTCCCACATACTCTGACAACTAACACCATAGTTTAATTTTCCTGGGTTTGAACTGTATAGACATGGAAGTCTACGGCAGGTACTCTGGTCTCTCCCTTCACAGGTGTGCTTCTGCACTTCAGAAGTGGATGAAGTTCTGTCTTTGCTTGTGTGTAAACACTGAGTATTTAACTTTAGTTATTCTATTTTTCAGTTTGAAAAGCTTGATGTGGTTCTGTGATTAGTTTTAATTTTTTTAAAGATTTATTTGTCAGAGAGAGAGAGAACAAGCACGAGCTGGGGGAGCAGCAGAGGCAGAGGGAGAAGCAGGCTCCCCACTGAGCAGGGAGCTGGACGTGGGACTTGATCCCAGGACCCTGAGACCATGACCCGCCAAAGGCAGACGCTTAATCAACTGAGCCACTGGGGTGTCCCAATCTCTAACAAATTCTTAATCATGTTTTTAACTCTGACTTACTCAACAGTTATTATAAAGTCTCTGATTTCGCCACCAGTTGCTGTGACCTTTGCTCATGTCTATTGGAATGACTCCTAATTTTGTATTAGGTTCCAGATACCTTCTCTGAAAAATTGCAGAGGTAATTTCAGGTTTTAATAGCGGTATCTTCCTACAGAGAGGATTTATTGCTTCCTTGGAGTGGGTGGGGCAGAAGCACCCCGAGCACCCTAGCCCTCCACCAGCTGGTGACTTCAAGCTGGGCTGTGGACCCCATTGGGCTGGTCTGTCTCCAGGTCACCCTCACTTCTGGGTGCAGCCCCAGATGTTTACCACAGATGCCCTCCTTGGCAGGCTCGACTCTTGCTTCTGGGACCTTCCCAGTGTTCAACAGCTCTGCTGGGTTTTTGTCTCTCACCTGTGCTTCTATGGGAAAGCATTCCCCACAGTTCCCCATTCCCTTGTTGGCTCTGCGATGCCTTCCAACTGGTCCTTATGAACCATACATATGTTTATGCAGCATCTCTATCTCAGCAGAAGGGATTGAGCAGAATCACCTAGCCCATCACTGTCAAAAGAAGAGTTGCCCTCAGTTTCTAATTCTTACAAACTTTCTCTTTTGTCCTGTTTGCTTCTTTTATACCTGCTTATTATTTTGCTCATGGCACCAAGATCCTATTGAATCAGTCTGAAGACATTGATTTGAATTATTTAAATTATCAGAAATATCTTCGCTTCCCCACTGATGGATATGGGTAGCTGGTGTGGGCTCACCACACTGTGAGCTGTGTTTCCCGACAGCCCTGTGGGGAGGATGGCAGAATTGACTTCAGTTTTGTGCAGCTGGATGTGGGGTGTCTCTTAATGGGGATTTCCTATAGGACAAAGGGAGAGAAGCAGCAAATTGGGGTTTTGGCAGGAGCCAAATTGGGATGGTCTGAGAGTAAAGCCCTTAGGATGAGCTGCCTCCAGGGAAGAACCGGCATTCTGTGGACTTTAAAAAATCTACTTCCTAGCATTAGCCTGAGGTAAATGTTGCTGTTTGTCTATAGAATAGGAAAAGTTCATGACGCTCTGACCCTCTGAAACAAGTTCTCAAGGAAGCCCATCCTGCGCCAGAACCCCTCTGTCTGCCCTCTGGTGACTAGACTCCTGCCCTTGGTTCTTCCCTCAGGGATTGTGTTCAGCCACAGCCAGCCATGGAAGCAAATGCGCCGGTTTACTCTCATGAGCCTGCGGAACCTTGGGATGGGGAGGAGGAGCATTGAGGACCGCATCCAGGAAGAAGCCCAGCACCTGGTGCAGGCCCTCACATAGACAGAGGGTTCGTTGGCATGTGCCCCTGGCCAGACATTCGGTGGGAAGTTAAGGTTACCTCCCCATGCTTCCCTGACCCAGCACCACCCCGCTGGGACCACCGTCCCTCTTTTCTGTTTGGAAAGTGTAGACCAATCAGGGAAGTTTTCCTTGATTTTTATAACCTTCCCTCTTACCAGCTCAGCCCGTGGACCCTGCTTTCATCCTCGCTTGTGCTCCCTGCAACATGATCAGCTCAATCCTCTTTAATGAGCACTTCGACTACCAAGATGAGGAATTCCTGCAGTTGATTATGTTGCTGAATGAAAACTTTTCCATATTGAGCTCCTTCTGGGTGCAGGTAAAGCCAGTTGTCTCTGGTTGTGGGATTACCCGCAGTTGGTCCCAGGGATGAGCCCGAGTGCAGAGTCCCAGTCTTGGCAGCAGGGAGGCAGCAGTGCGGGGTGTACAGGGGGAGGGGGGAGATGGAAGGAAGCTGTCACTTATGGAACACAGCTGAGGGTCTGTGGAGGGGCAGTCAGGCTTCCCTCTGCCAGCACGTCTCCTCTGAGGTCCCCACACGCTTCCCTGGCTCTTTTTAATGCCGGTGGCAGCCCACCCTGAGATCCTGCAGCTAGAAATGGGAAGGGGCTGCAGAGGGTAGGGTCCCCTGGAACAAAGATGCTTCAAGACCATCCAACCCTCTCTTGGCTTTTGAATCCTGGTGATGGAACGGGGGTGTGGCTTTTCCCTACAGCTCTACAATTTGTGGCCATCGTTCATTCACTATCTTCCTGGGCGACACCAGAAATTTTTTAAGAACATTCAGAATATAATAAATTTCATTTTGGAGAGACTGGCACAGCATCAAGGGACTCTGAAGCCTGAGCAGCCCCAGGATTACACTGACTGCTTCCTCGACAGGATGGAGGAGGTAGGTGTGGAGGCTGCCCTCGGAGCACAGGTGTTGCCAGGCCCAGCGCTCTTCTGGGCTCCACACATTCAGGTCCAGGCCTGACAACCCCTGTCTGGAAACCCCTGGGCCTCCACAGTGTGTTTTCTCACCATCAGGCTTACATGTGGAGTGCCTACCTTTCTCTGACTGATGGCTGAGTATGCGCACCTGCTAGGCAAAGTGACCTGGGTTGGACTGTTCACACAAGGAGCTCACCGGCTAGTCCTACAACTGTGGGTAAACTGGCTGATATGCAGGGTGACAGTTGCCACTATCGCTACTTTGGGAGCCCAGGTCACCTTACTCTAATGCCTGGGCAGAACCAGCCACGGGACATACAATAAGTGCCTTGGGAGATGCTGCGCATGCTTATCTACCTGTGTGTGAGTCCATGCACGCAGACAAGTGTGTCGTGTGCACGGTTATACACAAGCAGGTCCTGTTTTTTTACCTTTTCTTCAAGACTATGTCAAAAGCAAAACATCTTATAGTATATTTTCCACTATGCAAAATGTTAGAAATAATTTCTTTGCCGATTATAAATTAGGTATCAAATGAAAATCACTCAGGCAAAAAAAAAAAAAAAAAAAAAGACATAAAAATAGCCACTCATATACAGAGTAAATAGTCAACCTCCTAAGGACTTATTACTGTTTCTAACCTGTATCTGTCTGTATCTAATAGAGGACCTATTATGAAATCATGTATCTGATTACTCCATTATCTACAGGAAAAATACAATCCATATTCTGAATTTAATTCAGAGAACCTAGCAGCTGTTGGCTTTCATCTGTTCAGCGTTGGCACCAGACAGTCACCAGCACCCTGTGGCTAGCACTGCTGATCCTGCTGAAACACCCAGAGGTGGAGAGTGAGTGGGGTGCTTCCAGCTGGGGGGCGACACGGGGGCAAGAAGACAGCATCCCAGTTCTTCAACACGGTTATTTCTTCCATGTACCTTGTTCATGTACTAGCTTTCCCTGATTAAAAGTTAATTAACACAGGTCCATCTTATAAGATTTTATTTATTTATTTGACAGAGAGAGACACAGCGAGAGAGGGAACACAAGCAGGGGGGAGTGGGAGAGGGAGAAGCAGGCTTCCCGCTGAGCAGGGAGCCCGATGTGGGGCTCGATCCCAGGACTCTGGGATCATGACCTGAGCTGAAGGCAGATGCTTAACGACTGAGCCACCCAAGCGCCCTTTTTTTTTTTTAAATTTAAATCCAATTAGCCAAGGTATAGTACACCATTGGTTTTTGATATAACATTCAATGATTCATCAGTTGTATATAACACCCAGTGCTCATCACATCACTTGCCCTCCTTAATGCCCATCACCCAGTTACCCCATCCCCCACCCACCTCCTTTTCCGCAACCCTCAGTTTGTTTCCCAGAGTCAAGAGTCCCATATGCTTTGTCTCCCTCTCTGATTTCTTCCCAGTCTGTTTCTCCCCCACCCCTATTGTCCTTTGCACTATTCCTTATGTTCCACATGAGTGAAACCATATGACAATTATATTTCTCTGATTGACTTATTTCACTTAGCATAATGCTCTCCTGTTCCATCCATGTCGATATAAATGGTAGATATTAATCCTTTCTGATGGCTGAGTAATATTCCCTTGTATATATGAACCACATCTTTTTTATCCATTCATCTGTTGAAGGGCATTTTGGCTCCTTCCACGGTTTGGCTATTGTGGACATTGCTGCTATGAACATTGGGTATTCTATAAAATATTATTTTAAATTAGTATGTAATTTCTCATACTGAAGCATACCATAATTTATTTAACTAATTATTTGTGAGAATTTTAATTGTTTTATATTTTTTGCTATCACACATAATTGAAAAAAATTATTGTACCAAAAATTTTATATGCACTTGATATGATCTTATGATAAATTTTTAGAAACTGAATTGCTATGTTAACAGCAATGAGTAACTGAAATAACTTTTGATCAGTATTCCCAAGTTTTGATGTGTACTTTAGAAATTCCTGTGTATACTGTCCTATAGGAGTAGGCAATAAATAAACTGGAATATTTAATCATGATGAAGATGAAGTGAAATGGCATAAATAATTTTTTGAGCAGTGAAAGAGGAAGCAATTAGTTTCTGAATCTCAAACCTCATTTCACACGTGAGGATAGGTGTGTGACACACCTGTCACACGTCGCACATTGGCTGTGTGGCTCAGGACAAGCACGTGCATTCTCAGTTCAGTCTCCCCCTTCATACAAAGCAGCACAAAGTGAGAGCTGAGGGCCCATCTCCAGTGCTTCTGTGGTTCTCCGGAGCTAATTCGTGAAATTAGAATAGCTGTCTCTTGAAAGCTTTAAGGAAATCAACACTTTCTTGGCTTGGAAAGTTTTGTTCCAAAAGCAGTGTGTGGTTTTTTGTTTTGTTTTGGTTTGTTTTTAATTTTTTTATTATGTTCAGTTAGCCAACATATAGTACATCATTATTTTTTGATGTAGTGTTGAATGATTCATTAGTTGCATATAACACCCAGTGTGTGGTTATAATAAAACAGTCTTGGTTTCAATCCTGGCTCCACAATAGGATAGAGCCTCCATGTGGTTATTTGATGCCTCTGAACTGTAGTTGTTTCCTCTTAAAAACAAGAATATTGGGGTCAGTTCATGATCCCAGGGTCCTGGAATCGATTCCCGTGTGGGGCTCCCCACTCAGCAGGGAGTCTGCTTCTCTCTCTCCCTCTGCCTCTCCCCACTCCCCCCCATGCTCTCTCGCATGTGTGCTCTCTCTCTCTCAAATAAATAAATAAAATCTTTAAAAAAAACAGGAATATTAAAACTTACCCTAGAGTGTTGTTGAGAGGAACATGTTTCTAGCTGATTGGTACGAAGGGGCACTTAGTAAGCATTTTCCCACCACTTCTTGTGAATGTTCAGAATAATGGTTGCTGGTGATGTCTTAGATAGTCATCTGGAGACAGAATTCTCTGCATTATTAGCTTGCAAAGATCTGTGTGGAACTGAATGGTCGTAACCCTGCCCTCTTAGTTCTTGTAAACAACACATGAAAGATTCAGACACTAACAGGACCACCTTGTGGAGGGTCCTGAGCACATCCTGTATTATGGGTAATTTCAGCCAAACCAAACACATTCTTACAACAGCTTCAAACAGCACGACCTACAGAAGGGAATGCTTTGCTTTGCGAGTTTGTAGGATTGAGTTTCTACACCCCTGTAGCCCAGTTTTGGATGACATTTCAGGATGTCATCTGCATGGCTCATGAGTGACAGACACTGTTGTGTCATGCAGGTAGAGTTCACAAGGAAATTGACAGAGTGATGGGCTGGGACCGGGTCCCCTGCATGAGTGACAGGGCCCAGATGCCCTACACAGATGCCGTGGTGCATGAGGTCCAGAGGTACATCAATCTCATCCCCTCCAATCTGCCTCATGCTGTGATTCAGGACACCAAGTTTAGACAGTTCTTCATTCCTAAGGTCAGTCATTTTCCTCCTTTAAATATTTTTTTATTTTGACAATTAAGTGATTAAGTGCCTGATATTTTAATTTTACAGGAAGTAGATTTCTATTAGCCCCATTGGCCGACTCTGTGTAAGTAAAAACTTTACAAAAAAAAGTGTTTTCTTAAGAGACATTTTAGTAATCATGGCCAAAAAATTTTTATATCTTAAGAAAAGATAGGAGAAAAAATATTTTGGGCAGTTTTTATTCCAGAGATTTCATAATTTCTATTAGAATTTGCACTTAAATAAAACTCCACTAGAAATGCTTGTGAGATAGACCTAAGGAAGAGAAAATGAATATTGGGAAAGAGAAAGGAAAGACTGAAGTCCAACAAGTGAATGATGAAATTAGAAGGTAGAGAAAGAATAACAGTGCAGACTCTCAGAGAGCACAAATGAGGTCATAATACCAAAAACAAACTACTGATAGAAAAATAAGATTTAGATTTGGGGGAAGATTGTTAAAATAACAAACCTCTAGAGAGACTGATTAAGAACAAAAGAGTATGAGGGAATAGATGAAAGAATCAACTAAGAAACAGAAATTCTTATAAAAATTGGAATATATTTGGATTTAAACAACAGTAAGATATTAAAGGAAAATGACATGGGCAGCACGAAGAGAATTGGGAAGAAAATGCATGCTGCAGAACTCCTCTTTTTTTATTTAGGAACAAATATAATATTTTAGTGATAAAAAATTTATGACCATAAATTCACAAATTATTTTTATTTATTTAAAGAAGACCTATTTAAAATGGACTCAAAAATTATAAGAAATAAAGTCATAGGAATTAATCTTTTTAAAAAATTTTTATTATGTTATGTTAGTCACCATACAATACATCATTAGTTTTTGATGTGGTGATCCACGATCCATTGTTTTCATATAACACCCAGTGCTCCATGCAGTACATGCCCTCCTTAATACCCATCACTGGGCTAACCAATCCCCCCTCCCCCCTCCCCTCTAAAACCCTGTTTGTTTCTCAGAGTCCATAGTCTCTCATGGTTCATCTCTCCCTCCGATTCCCCCCCCCATTTTTCCCTTCCTTCTCCTAATGTCCTCCATGCTATTCCTAATGTTCCACAAATAAGTGAAACCATATGATAATTGACTTTCTCTGATTGACTTATTTCACTTAGCATAATCTCCTCTGGTCCCATCCATGTTGAGGTAAAAGTTGTGTATTCATCCTTTCTGATGGCTGAGTAATATTCCGTTGTATATATGGACCACATCTTCTTTATCTGTTCATCTGTTGAAGGGCATCTCAGCTCTTTCCACAGTTTGGCTATTGCAGACATTGCTGCTATGGACACTGGGGTGCATATGGCCCTTCTTTTCACTACATCTGTGTCTTTGGGGTAAATAACCAGTAGTGAAATTCCTGGGTCATAGGGTAGCTCTATTTTTAAATTTTTGAGGCACCTTCACACTGTTTTCCAAAGTGGCTGTACCAACTTGCATTCCCACCAACAGTGTAAGAGGGTTCCCCTTTCTCCACAATGTCTCCAACATTTGTTGTTTCTTTCCCTGTCCATTTTGGCCATTCTAACTGGTGTAAGGTGGTATCTCAATGTGGTTTTGATTTGGATTTCCCTGATGGCTAATGATGATGAACATTTTTTCATGTGTCTGGTAGCCTTTTGTATGTCTTCTTCAGAGAAGTGTCTGTTCATATCTTCTGCCCATTTTTTGACTTGGTTATTTGTTTTTTGGGTGTTGAGTTTGAGAAGTTCTTTATAGATTTTGGATACCAGCCCTTTATCTGTAGTGTCATTTGCAAATATCTTCTCCCATTCTGTGGGTTGCCTCTTTGTTTTGTTGACTGTTTCCTTAATCTAACAAAATCTGTGCAAGACACTTGTGGAGAAAATTAACAAGATATTGAAGAGCATAAAGAAGACCTAAATAAATAGAGATATTTTTAATATATTAGTAGAGAAAAACCAACACCAAGATGGCATTTTTCCCATATTAATCTATAAATTAATTTCAATTCAAATAAAATTTTGAACTGTGTTTTCCATGGAACACAAGAAGATCCTAGATTCATATAGAATGAAAACATGCCAAGAAAAGCCACACAGATTTTTAAAAAGATAACAGTGACAATATTAAATTAATGTTGGTGTTGGATATCATGATTGTTTCAAATAGTGGGGTTTCCCCCATGGAACAGAGTAGGGAGCCTTGAAAGAGACCTAGACAGGTGTGTGTGATTAGGGGACATTATAAATTAGGGAAGGAAAAAGACTGTTTAGTAAATGATGATAGAAAAAAATATCAAGTCCCTATCTTACAGAAAAATTATTTCTGGAAATATTAAGTACTTTCATGTAAAAAGTAAATTTAATTCATTTATAATAATAGATGGGAGAATCTTTTTATGATATTGGGGCAGGAAAAGCCTTCTTAAACACAGTAGAAATGGCATGACCTTGAAGAAAAGCATGGCTGAATGTGATTCCATTAAAAGGGAAAATGTTCTGTAGAACAAAAGGCAACACAAGGCCAAAGTTAAGCTAAAGACCATGAAAAAATAACCGTAGTTCATATAATTGACAAATAAATAACTTCTTGATTATGTAAAGACCTCCCAAAGTCATAAGGAAATAAAGCACAGAACAAGGAACAGATGAACAAAAGATAAAACTAAGAAATTCACAGACTAGAACACCTATAGGGTCAATATGTGTATGGAAAGATATTCAAGCTTACTAGCAAGTGCAAATTAAAACTAAGTATATTCTATAACACCCCAATTAGCTTTTAAAATTCTTATTCCAATAAAACCAACTTTGGTAAAAATGTGGGTGACTCACATGGATTCAGGCTTTGAGAGATCTTAGCAGCTAGGAGCCAGAGATTTGACACCCTTGGGCAAGAATGGTGTGCTGCTCCATGTGAGACAGGGGCTAGACCTGGCCCCAGAATGAAGACCATGGGCTTTATGAGATCTAGAAGAATTCCTCTCACAAGCCAACAAGCATAAAGGAGAATCATCACTGCCACGGATTCTGGGTAAGGAAAAAGCCTAGTCCTATGCCATGCCTAGGCTTGCACACAAAAGTTTCACTGATATTAGGGTGCAGAACTCACAAACCAAACAGTGAATGTGCATGCATTCATGTGCACGTGCACACACACACATGCACACATACACACACACCAACCCTGTACATAAGTGTCTACAGTAGCATTCTTCATGGCAGCCAAAAAATGGAGACAACCCAAATGTCCACAACTCACGAATAGATTAAAAAGAAGTGGTCTAGCCATACAATGGAATATTATTCAGTCATAAAAGGAATGATGTAGTTACGATCCAGCAATGGCACTACGGGGTATTTACCCCAAAGATACAAATGTAGGGATTCAAAGGGGTACATGCACCCCAATGTTTATAGCAGCAATGTCCACAATAGCCAAACTGTGGAAAGAGCCTAGATGTCCATCAACAGATGAATGGATAAAGAAGATGTGGTATATATATACAATGGAACATTATGCAGCCATCAAAAGGAATGAGATCTTGCCATTTGCAACGATATGGATGGAACTGGGGGGTGTTGTGCTGAGCAAAATAAGTCAATCAGAGAAAGACATGTATCATATGACCTTACTGATATGAGGAATTCTTAATCTCAGGAAACAAACTGAGGGTTGCTGGAGTGGGGGGGCGGTGGGAGGGATGGGGTGGCTGGATGATAGACATTGGGGAGGGTGTGTGCTATGGTGAGCACTGTGAATTGTGCAAGACTGTTGAATCACAGTTCTGTACCTCTGAAACAAATAATGCAATATATGTTAAGAAAAAAAAAAGAAGAAGATAGCAGGAGGGGAAGAATGAAGGGAGGGAAATCAGAGGGGGAGATGAACCATGAGAGACGATGGACTCTGAAAAACAAACTGAGGGTTCTACAAAGAATCCAATCAAGAAATGGGCAGAAGACATGAACAGACATTTCTCCAAAGAAGACATCCAAATGGCCAACAGACACATGAAAAAGTGTTCAATATCGCTCGGCATCAGGGAAATCCAAATCAAAACCTCAATGAGATACCACCTCACACCAGTCAGAATGGCTAAAATTAACAAGTCAGGAAATGACAGATGTTGGCGGGGATGCGGAGAAAGGGGAACCCTCCTACACTGTTGGTGGGAATGCAAGCTGGTGCAGCCACTCTGGAAAACAGTATGGAGGTTCCTCAAAAAGTTGAAAATAGAGCTACCATATGATCCAGCAATTGCACTACTGGGTATTTACCCCAAAGATACAAAAGTAGGGACCCGAAAGGCTACGTGCACCCCAATGTTTATAGCAGCAATGTCCACAATAGCCAAACTGTGGAAAGAGCCAAGATGTCCATCAACAGATGAATGGATAAAGAAGATGTGGTATATATATGCAATGGAATATTATGCAGCCATCAAAAGGAATAAGATCTTGCCATTTGCAACGACGTGGATGGAACTGGAGGGTATTATGCTGAGCGAAATAAGTCAAACAGAGAAAGACATGTATCATATGACCTCACTGATATGAGGAATTCTTAATCTCAGGAAACAAACTGAGGGTTGCTGGAGTGGGGGGGTGGGGTGGGAGGGATGGGGTGACTGGGTGATGGACACTGGGGAGGGTATGTGTTCTGGTAAGCGCTGTGAATTGTGCAGGACTGTTGAATCTCAGATCTGTACCTCTGAAACAAATAATGCAATATATGTTAAGAAAGAAAAAAAGAAGAAGAAGAATGTAGCAGGAGGGGAAGAATGAAGGGGGGGAAATCGGAGGGGGAGAAGAACCATGAGAGACGATGGACTCTGAAAAACAAACTGGGGGTTCTAGAGGGGAGGGGGTTGGGAGGATGGGTTAGCCTGGTGATGGGTATTGAGGAGGGCACGTTCTGCATGGAGCACTGGGTGTTATGCACAAACAATGAATCATGGAACACTATATCTAAAACTAATGATGTAATGTATGGGGATTAACATAACAATAAAAAAATTAAAAAAACAAAAAAAAAAAAAACAAAAAAAAAAACAAACTGAGGGTTCTAGAGGGGAGGGGGGTGGGAAGATGGATTAGCCTGGTGATGGGTATTAAAGAGGGCATGTTCTGCATGGAGCACTGGGTGTTATGCACAAACAATGAATCATGGAACACTACATCAAAAACTAATGATGTAATGTATGGTGATTAACATAACAATAAAAATTTAAAAAAATGAATAAAAGGAATGATGTACTGATTCATGTTACAACACATATAAACCTTAAAAATAATATGCTAAGTGAGAGAAGCAAGACCAAAGGATGCATATTGTATGATTTCATTCATATGAAATGTCCAGATAAGGAAATGCATAGAGCCAGATATTAAACTAGAGTTTAATAGGTTTGGAAGTCAAGGGGAATGGGGAATGACTACTAATAGGGTATGGGGGTTTCTTTGGGGTGAATAAAATGTTTAAAATTAGGCGATGGTTATAAAACTCTGTGGATATGCTAAAACCACTGAACTGTATGCCTTAAAAGGTTGAATTTTATGATATATAACTCATATCCCAATAAAGCTGTTATTTAAATACATATGTAGTTATTTTAAATTTTAAAGGATTATAGTTGGCCTAAACAGCGTAATGGATCTATTATACACGGCTGAGGTGAGAAATAATGTGTGATGGAGTCGGGGAAGATTATCCAGGATGCACTGCAGGGAAATAAAGAGAAATACGATATGAGAGGTAGGGTCTGAGACATGGAGAGAGGAAAGGCAAATTGCAACATGATGGTGAGATTTACAAAATAAAGAATAAAGAGAATGTACAAGAGACAATATTTTAAAAGAGAGCATATTTTGTGACTTAATTAAAAAAAAAAAACAGCCCTATGCCCAATCTGCACTTGCATAACCCTCCAATTTACATCATCCTCATCACTTCGTGTTTCCTCAAGCACAAGCTTCTCCTAAAGTGGTGTCTTTTGCAATTGCATATTTACATATACAATGTGTATCATCATCATATGTTCACAATTTCATTCAGAAAAATAGAAGTATCATCTACTCAACTGTAATGGTTTTGTTTATGAACAACATTTGTCTTCTCTTTCAGTTCTGTACTAATTGTTGTGGTTCCATTTGTAACTCCTTAAAAAATAATTTTGCTTTCCATTAAAAAGTATCAAACAAAAAAAAAAAGTATCAAACATAAAATTTCTTGAATTTAGTTCTGCTGTAGATAGGTTCACAAAATTTCCCTCTCTCAGTAATATTTTCTGTTATTATCTTTCAAGGTTTGCCTTGGCTCGGGGGACTGGCTCTTGTGCCGGGTGAAGGCAGATCCAAGGATGTGTGTTTTAGAGTCTGTGTTTACATGGTGGAAAAGCCAGGGAACCCTGAGAGTCTATTTCACATTCATGCCCTGGACAAGAGTCCCACCCATTTGCTTGGAAACTTCAGCATCAATTTCCACCTGATTTCCGCAAATGTGTCATTTGCCCCTCAGCTATTCCTCCCACAGATGCAGGGTATGCTGTGGGTACATCATTGTGATGGAGCCATTCCCCTCAGAGTCATTTGTGTCACCTGTCATCCCATCTTCCAGCAATTGACACTGGGCTCTCTGGAAAGAAGTCTCTTATTAAATATTAGATGTTCTTGGTTTTAGGGCACAACTGTGTTCCCATTGCTCTCTTCTGTCTTGTATGACAGTAAAGAGTTTACAAACTCACAAAGGTTTGATCTGAACCATTTTCTGGATAAAAATGGCAGCTTTTGGAAGAGTGACTTCTTCGTCCCCTTCTCTATTGGTAAATAAAGCTCCACATTTCTGGCCATCTATCAATTTAATCTATTAAAATGGAATCACAGATAAATCAATTCAGTATATTTTAAAATATATTTTGTAACAAAATGATTGTGGAAATGATTATGAAATGATTTTCATTTGTCCCTGTAATATATGGCAATCTAGAATAATAATGCAAAAATCAAATTATTTCTATATACACATGACATTAATCTCTAGATTGTGAAGGAGGCTGCCCCTCCAGCTCAATGTGAACTTTTCTGAAAACAATATTTATGTCACTGCCCTCTTGCACCTGGAAATGATTGCCCAAGGGGGGGCTTCCTGTCCTGTCATTCTGATGGGTGACCTGAAGACAGCAGGCTCCAGGTCCCAGCCATCCTTGGTGGGCAAAGAACAGAAATCTGTATGATAAAAATTTCCATTTTCCTTTGTTAATCTTCACAAAAGCCAATTAATAAAATTATTTTTGCTTCCAGGAAAACGGGCATGTCTTGGAGAAGGTCTTGCTCGAATGGAGATATTTTTATTCCTGACCACCGTTCTGCAAAATTTTACCTTAAAGCCTGTTGTTGATGAAAAGGAACTGAGCACTGACCCAATGTTTAATGGATTCTTGAGCATTCATCAGTCTTTCAAGCTCTGCTTCTTACCCAGATTGAAATAAAAAACAAACAAGAGGAAAGCAGGACAGTCAATCAAATAAAAATCTCTCTCTACCCATCACTGGTTAAAAAACCCTGCAAGATATATTTCCTCAATGCACTCAGAGCTCGCATAGAGTAGATGTTCATTGGATATTAAGTAATTGCTGGTGTAAACAACTTCAGTCCAATTTATGACAAATCACGATTGGGTGTGAACCTCATCCACAAGTCTCTTTATAACATGGAAGATATTTGCTGGCACGAATGCATTTCACCAAGGGAAAGCTCTTAGGAAAATGTGATTTCTGCTTCCATCAAGGATGTAGAAAGCTAATGAGTGTTGCCCTAACGACAAGAAAGACCAGACAACCACAAGTCAAACTTTCCTTACCCTCACAGAGCTATGAAGCAGCCTAAAGTCCTAGGAGGGACAGAGCCCTCTAAGGGGAGAGGGGACAAAGCCACAGTGTGGACAGGAAGAAGTCTGCCCAAATGCTAATGAGTTGCCAGAGCCTGAGTTTGGGCCAGAATAGTTGGGGGCTTGGACAGGAAAGGCTTTCATTCATTCACCAGGAGCTTACAAGGAAGATGAGGTCAGGCAAAGCTAAGAGAGAGTGCTCTCAGTGATGCAGATATCAGAGGGACTGAGCTGTGTGGATCTGGCATGAAACCACCACCTACCTAACCCTTCTTCCTCACAATGCAAAAGCTGTGGGGAAAGGGGCAGGCAATGACTCAGTGCTGCTGGAGACAGATAGAAGCAAAAGCCCTGTGCCCCTGAGGGCAGGGCAGGAAGACTTGCTGGGCCCAGGATGCTATATTGAAACCAAGCCCTGAGGGAGAGGGGGATGTGAGGCAGGCATCTTCCACCCAGGCAAGCTGGGCACCAGAGGGAAGAGGGACAGGAACACCCTGCCCAGGTGTAAAAGCCGGGACAGGGTTGCGTCTGGATCAGGACACAGAGGATCCTCTGCCTCTCACCATGATCCCAGAACCTGTAACAAGCAGCCGTCCACTACTGGAGAGAGGCAAGAACAATGGAGAAGGTCAGATCTGGCACAAGCAAGCCACAGTGGCTGAAAGCTGAGTATGGACACTAAACCTGAGAAAGGGATCCCAACACCCCAGCCTGTGCCCTATGCCCAAGGTGGTGAGATGGCAGGAATTTGAAGTCTTGGCACAAAAGAAGTAATGCTAACAACAAATCCCAAATTTAGCTCAACTGTTGTCTGGATTGTTTCAACCTTCCACATCAATGGCCTGACAGAGTAAGAGTCATGCCTGTTTCCAGGATAACTACTATTTATCTCAGTTTTTTTTCTGTACCACACATGATGTTCAGCATTGAATTTAAAAAATTATACACACAAAGTAGCAAAGAAATAACTACCACAGTCAAGAGACAAATCAATAGGACCAATTCAGAGATGACAGAGATGTTGGAACTCTTGGACAAGGACCTAAAATCTTCATGATTAATGTGTCCAAAGATCTAGTGGAAGGTGGAAAGCATGCATGAGAAGATGGAAGAGCAGTGATGGGAAATATAAAAACAGAATCAAGTGGAAATGCTATAAATAAACATCATGACATCAGCAATGAAAATCCCTGATGGTCTCATCAGTTGACTCAGTGGAGGAGAGACTTGTGGTTAGTGCCTAGTATGCTCTTTCTAAGAATACCATATCATTATCCAAGTTCCCATACTTAATTATTGTCTTCGTCCTATAATAAAGTTTGATAATGTTGAAGTTAATTTACTAGGAGAATTTAAAAAACACACACACATTATTTTGTGGCTTTAAAGGCATATTGGGGGTGAGGAGTCCAGGATGGCTGAGGGTGAGGAGTCCAGGATGCCTGAGGAGTAGGAGATCTTAGTTTCATCTGGTCCCAGGAATTCAGCTAGAAAGTTATCAAACCATTCTGAACACCTGCATACTCAACCGGAGATCTAAGAAAAGAACAGCTGCAACTCTACAAATAGAAAAGTGACCACTTTCTGCAAGGTAGGAGGTGCGGAGAAGTGAATCCCAGGTGATATATGGGAAGCTAAACTGTGGGGAGGGAGCCTCCATAAGCTGGCTACCTGCAAGTGATAGAGCAGAGGAGCCCAAAATCAGAACTTTTATTTTATTTTATTTTTTTTAAAGATTTTATTTATTTATTTGACAGAGAGAGACACAGCGAGAGAGGGAATACAAGCAGGGGAAATGGGAGAGGGAGAAACAAGATTCCCGTGGAGCAGGGAGCCCGATGTGGGGCTCGATCCCAGGACCCTGGGATCATGACCTGAGCCGAAGGCAGACGCTTAACAACTGAGCCACCCAGGCGCCCCCCAAAATCAGAACTTTTAGAAGTCTGCTCAGGTGAGGGACGTTGCTCAGGTGGCTAAACAGGGGCAGAACCCTAGCTGGGACAGTGTGGTCTCAGGACCCTTAGGGTCACAGGAAGACCAGAGGTGCCTGAGTGTGGCAGAATTCCCAAGCATCAGAGCTGGGAATCCAGCTGCAAGCAGTGAGCCCAGGAGTGGGCTCTCAGCTCGGGGTTTCCATAAACTGTGAACCATGGCCCAGTCAGGCGACTGCTCTCTGAGCAGGGGTCCAACAATCAGCAGAACCAGCCAGACCCTCCTTCCTCCCCTGGGAGGAGCAGCATGGGAGTGCACCGCAGGAGTCTACAGGGTTTAGAGACTCAAAATGGGGTCATGTGCCTGAGATAGAAATGCTTAGTTGCAGGCTGGGTGAGCATGGAGTGTGGCTGGAGACCAGGGAGGCAGGAGTGATTGACTGCTTTTCTCTGAGGGTGCACTGAGGGGTGTGACCCCAAGCTTTTGGCTCTGGGGCTGGAGATTTGGAGGCTGCCATTTTCATTCTCATCCTCTAAAGCTGAGTGGAAAGCCTTCAGGGAACAAAAGGCACAAAGAGCAAATCAGAGCAGATTACTTAGCCTGGCCCCCTGACAAGGGCAATACAATTCTGCCTGGGGAAAAGACACTTGAGAATCAATGCAACAGACCCCTCCCCCAGAAGATCAGCAAGAACATCCAACCAAGACCAAGTTTACAAATCAATGAGAACTGCAAAACTCCAGTGCTAGCAGAATACAGCACATAAAATTCATGTTTTTTTCTCATGATTCTTTAGTCTTGCAACTTTAATTAAAAAAAATTTAAGACAGATCAATTATTTTATGTTTTCCTTTCTTTTTTTTAATGTTCATTAGCCAATGTATAGTACATCATTAGTTTTTGATATAATGTTCAATGATTTACTAGTTGTGTACACCAGTGTTCATCACCACATGTGCCCTCCTTAATACCCATCACTCAGTTACCCCATCCACCCACCCTCTCCCTTCTGTAACCCTCAGTCTGTTTCCCCAAGTCCAGAGTCTCTCATGGTTTGTCTCCCTCTCTGATTTCTTCCCATTCAGTTTTCCCTCCCTTCCCCTGTAGTCCTCTACACTATTTCTATGTTCCACATATGAGTGAAGCCATATGATTAATTGTCTTTCTCTGCTTGACTTATTTCACTTAACATAATAACCTCTAGTTCCATCCATGTCGATGCAAATGGTGGGTATTCATCTTTTCTGAAGGCTGAGTAATATTCCATTGTATATATGAACCACATCTTCTTTATACATTTGTCTGTTGAAGGACATCCTTGCTCCTTCAACAGTTTGTATATTGTGGACAATGCTGCTGTGAACATTGGGGTGTATGTGTCCCTTTTTTCACTACATCTGTATCTTTGGGGTAAACACCTAGTAGTACAATCGGTGGGTCATAGGGTAGCTCTATCTTTAATGTCTTGAGGAACCTCCACACTGTTTTCCAGAGTGGTTGCACCAGCTTGCATTCCCACAACAGTTGTTTACTGTCTTGTTCATTTTTGCCATTCTAACTGGTGTAAGGTGGTATCTCATTGTGGTTTTGATTTGTATTTCCCTGATGGCTAGTGATGTTGAACATTTTTTCATGTGTCTGTTAGCCATTTGTATGTCTTCTTTGGAGAAGTGTCTGTTCATGTCTTCTGCTCATTTCTTGACTGGATTATTTGTTCTTTGGGTGTTGAGTTTGAGGAGTTCTTTATAGATCTTAGATACTAGCCCTTTATCTGTAATGTCATTTGCAAATATCTTCTCCCATTCTGTGAGTTGCCTCTTGGTTTTGTGGACTGTTTCGTTTCCTGTGCAGAAGATTTTATCTTGATGAAGTCCCAAAAGTTCATTTTTGCTTTTGTTTCCCTTGCCTTTAGAGACATGTCCTGAAAGAATTTGCTGTGGCTGATGTTGAAGGGGTTACTGCCTCTGTTCTCCTCTAGGCATTTGATGGATTCCTGTCTCACATTTAGGTCTTTCATCCATTTTGAGTTTATCTTTTTGTATGGTATAAGGAAATGGTCCAGTTTCATTCTTCTGCATGTGGCTGTCCAATTTTCCCAGCACCATTTATTGTTAATGTGATCTGTCATGATCAATTTGTGAATGTTGAACCACCCTTGCATCCCACTAAATAAGAGGCAACCCATGGAATGGGAGAAGATATTTGCCAGGAGAATATGGAAAAAGACAACCAAAGCTGGGGGCAACACAATTCCAGACTTCAAGCTCTATTACAAGGCTGTGATCATCAAGACAGTATGGTACTGGCACAAAAACAGATACATAGATCAATGGAACAGAATAGAGAACCCACAAATGGACGTTCAACTCTATGGTCAACTAATCTTCGACAAAGCAGGAGACAATATCCAATGGAAATAAGACAGTCTCTTCAATAAATGGTGCTGGGAAAATTGGACAGCCACATGCAGAAGAATGAAACTGGATCATTTTCTTATACCATACACAAAAATAGACTCAAAATGGTTGAAAGACCTTAATGTGAGACAGGAATCCATCAACATTCTAGAGGAGAACACAGGCAGCAACCTCTGTGACCTCAGCCAAGCAACTTCTTCCTAGAAACATCACCGAAGGCAAGGGAAGCAAGGGCAAAAATGAACTATTGGGACTTCATCAAGATAAAAAGCTTTTGCACAGCAAAGGAAACAGTCAACAAAACCAAAAGATGACTGACAGAATGGGAGAAGATATTTGCAAATGACATATCAGATAAAGGGCTGGTATCCAAAATTTATAAAGAACTTCTCAAACTCAACACCCAAAGAACAAATAATCCAGTCAAGAAATGGACAGAAGACATGAACAGACATTCTCCAAAGAAGACATCCAAATGGCCAATAGACACATGAAAAAATGCTCCATATCAATTGCCATCAGGGAAATACAAATCAAAACCACAATGAGATACCAGCTCACATCGGTCAGAATGTGAGATCAAGGAAACAAGTCAGGAAATGACAGATGTTGGTGAGGATGCAGAGAAAGGGGAACCCTCTTACACTGTTGGTGGGAATGCAAGTTGGTTCAGCCACTCTGGAAAACACTATGGAGGTTCCTCAAAAAGTTGAAAATAGAGCTACACTATGATCCAGCAATTGCAGTACTAAGTATTTACCCCAAAGATACAAATGTAGTGATCCAAAAGGGCACCTGCATCCCAATGTTCACAGCAGCAATGTCCACAATAGCTAAACTATGGAAAGGGTCCAGATGTCCATTGACAGATGAATGGATAAAGAAGATGTGGTACACACACACACACACACACACACAATGGAATAACACTCAGCCATTAAAAAATGAAATCTTGCCATTTGCAATGACATGGATAGAACTAGAAGGTATTACGTTAAGCAAAATAATTCAATCAGAGAAAGACAACTATCATATGACCTCACTGATATTTGGAATTTAAGAAACAAAACAGAGGATCATAGGGGAAAAGAGGAAAAAATAAAACAAGACAAAATCAGAGAGGGAAACAAACAACAAAAAAATTTCCTAATCATAGGAAACAAACTGAGTATTGCTGGAGGGGAGGTGGGTAGAGGAATGGGATAACTGGGTGATGGACATTAAGGAGGGCATGTCATGTAATGAGCACTGGATATTATATAAGACTGATGAATTGTAGACCTGTGTCTTTGAAACCAATAATACATTAATGTTAATTAATTGAATTTAAATTAAAAAAGCATATTGGGGGGGTGCCTGGGTGGCTCAGTTGGTTAAGCATCTGGCTCTTGGCTTCGGCTCAGGTCATGATCTCAGGGTCGTGGGATGGAGCCCTATGTCGGGGTCTGCGCTCACAGAGGAGTCTGCTTCTCCCTCCCCCTCTGGTCCTCCCCCCACTCATGGTCTCTCTTTCTCAATAAATAAAATATTAAAAAAATAAAATAAAAGCATATTGGTGAAGGAAATGGGTGAAGTGGGTCAAAGGTACAAACTTCCAGATGTAAAATAAATACATCATGGGACATAATGGTGACTATAGTTAATAACACCATGTTACATATTAGAAAGCTGCTAAGAGAGATCTCAAAAGTTCTCATCACAAGAAAAATGAAGTATATTGTTATAATACTAATAACTCAAAAGGGTAAAAAAAAAAAGAAACCTAATTTTGGTAAACATGAATGTATTCACCCTCCACAGGGAATTTGAGAACTTATACTTTCTATATATTGTCCTGGATGCCATCAGCATCACTGTAGCTTGTCTCTATTAGCGCCGTGACACGGGGTTCATACATATGCCCAAATCACAGCCAGAATCAGAGTTGAAAACTAAGGACAGGATTAAGGTCCAGTTTCAAGGATCCAGAGTTAATATTAAAAGTTTGGGTTCCCTCCCACCCTTGCTCTCAAGAGGTGCTCTTTGATGCCATGTATCTCCTGGGCCCAGCCTCCGCCCTGTGCAGCCAAGTTAGGAAACTCTCATTGACAGCATACCACAGTGTGGACTGAGCAGAACCCTCTTCCCTCACCGGCATAAACTGGTCTATCAGGACAAGCCAAGAAAAATCCCTTATATATGCTTGATGAGTGTATGACTTCAACTTTGTCATTCCTCCCTCCCATCCATGACTCTCCATGTGAAATGTGCAAAAATACTCAACTACTGCTTTGGCATCATCTTGTGACATCTGTTCTCACTGGGGCCAGCATAAGGAAGGAAACAGGCATATTTTCTGCTTGTCAAAAGTGTCTCAGAGAGTGAAAACGAACAGTTGTCCAGTGTCAAGCCTATAGAAGAACCAGAATGTTCTTCCCTGTCCATGCTGCCTAGAGCTCTTCTCCTGTCCCATCCCACATGCTGAATGACTGCCCTACATCCAGTCTCAACACATTATTCCCATACTCACTTGAATCAAGCTAGAAGATGACAAAGCAGTGTTGAGAACCACAGGGGTTGGCAACCATGCCTTCACTTCTTCTTCCCTTCACTGTAACTGGACACACCACACCTCAGGGAAGCTGCTGGGAAATATCTGACTGTAATCTGAGAAATAAGAGCAAACATATTTGGTGAACAATTGGCTAGTCTCTGCCCAAAGCTCAGAGCTGGGAGACCTCACAGAGCCTCCCATATGCTCAAGGAAAAGCCCCGCCATTCCTGCCTCCCTGTGGAAATGCCCTCCATGCAAGCTGCTTCCCTACTGCTCTCTGGAGATGGGGATACTTGGTGTAGGTCATCAGCTCTGCACAACACAGCAGATGCTGGCCCTGTGCTCTGGCATTGTAGCAGGACGTCTCCCCCGTGTGTTAGCCTTGGTCACCAGGCCCTGGTGCAGCAGTGCTCCTGCTCCGACTCTCAGATTCTGCCCTAACCCCTCTCTCCTCTGGGGCCAAAGATACTCTTCAGGGCAGGACTGGGAAGGGACACGACACATGCCCCTTGCTGTCCTCACTTCCCTGCTCCTCTCTGGTGTTCATCACAGACACAGGAGCACCTCTCTTCCCACCCAGGATCTCACAGATGAGAGGTCTCATCCAGGAGCAAGCAGAGGAAGGAGCATCAGCAACAATGATGGAAAGGTGGGGCAGACTGGGAGAGCTAGGAAAGGAGTGTTCCCACGGACAGTGTCAGGTGCAGCAGGCACGCTAAAGTGGATGAGAGCTGCCAAGAGGAGGCTGTGTCCAGCACATGGTGGCAGTGATACATCTTTGCCAGAGCAGGCTCCATGGAGCAGATGGGTGATAGTCAGCCCACAGCAGTCCAAGGACTATGTGGAGTGCCCAAGTCAAAACAGTCTGGACTGCTCTTCCATGAATGTTGGGAATGATGGTGAATGTGCTTAACTGTGTTGAGTATGGTAGATGAGGAGTACAACAGCCAGCTACTCTGTGTCCATGTCCATGTCGGGAGAGGGGCCTCACTGCCATGTGTAATGAAAACATCCACCACCTCTCTCACCAGTAGGTGAACAGCATAACAAAGGAAAGGACACTCACAGACATGCTTGTGTTACTGTGCTTCACGTTGTTGCACTCTGCAGATACTACATTTTTTATAGTTGGAAGGTCTATGGCAACCCCACATCAAGCAAGCCTACTGGCCCCATTTTTCCAATTGCATTTGCTCACTCTGTGTCTCTGTGTCACATTTTGGTAATTCTCATAATATCTCAAACTTTTCCATTATTATTATATTTCCTATGGTGATCTGTGATCATGTGATCTTTGATGTTACTATTGTCATTGTTTTTTGGCCCCATGAACCGTGCCCAGTAAGATGGTGAACTTAATTGATAAATGTGTGTGTTCTGAGGGCTCCACCTACCCATCTCTGACTGTCTCCCCATCTCTCTCCACCTCCTTGGGCCTCCCTATTCTCTGAGACAAACAGTATTGATATTAGCCAGTTAATACCCCTACAATGGCCTCTAGGTGTTCAAGTAAGAGTCACATGCCTCTCATTTTAAATCACAAGCTAGAAATGATTAAGCTCAGTGGGGAAAGTGAGTCAAAAGCTGAGTCAGGCTGAAAGCTAGGCCTCTTGTGCCAAACAGCCAAGTTGTGAATGTAAAGGAAAAGTTCTTGAAGGACATTAAAAGTGCTATTCCAGGGAACACATGGATGATCAGAAAGTGAAACAGCCTTACTGCTGACATGGAGAAAGTGTTAGTGGAAAGACTTTAGTGCTCTGGGTTCAAGACTTCAGGGGAGGAAGTCACTGCAGATGTGGCAGAAACAGCAGGAAAGGAGGAGTCAGAAGTGGGGCCTAAAGATGGGACTAAATTGTTGCGATCTCATGATAAAACTTCAACAGATGAGGAGTTGCTTCTTAGGGATGAACAAAGAAAGTGGTTTCTTGAGATAGAATCTACTCCTGGTGGTGATGCCGTGAAGATTGTTGAAATGACAACAAAGGATTAGACTATTAGATAAACCTAGTTGATAAAGCAGCGGGGGCTTGAGAGGACTGACACCAATTTTAAAAGAAGTTCTGTGGGTAAAATGCTGTCAAATAGCATCACATGCTACAGAGCAATTATTCATGAAAGGAAGAGTCAATTGATGCAGCAAACTCCATTTTTTTTTTAAGACTTTATTTATTTATTTGTCAGAGAGAGAAGAGAGAGAGAGCAAGCAAAAGCAAGGTGAGCTGCAGGCAGAGGGAGAGGGAGAAGCAGGCTTCCCGCGGAGCAGGGAGCCCGATGTGGGACTCGATCCCAGGACCCTGGGACCATGACCCGAGCCGAAGGCAGACGCCTAACGACTGAGCCACCCAGGTGTCCCTATTGTTGTTTTATTTTAAGAAATTGCCATGGCCTCCCCAGCCTTAAGCAACCACCACCCTGATGAGTCAGTAGCTACCAACACTGAGGCAGACCCTCCACCAGTGAAAAGATTATGACTTGATGAAAGCTCAGATGGTGGTTACCATTTTTTTAGCAATAAAATATTTTACAATTAAGGTACATAGATTGCTTTTTTTAGACAATGCTATTGCACACTAACTTTTATATGCACTGGGAAACCAAAAAATTCATTGACTCATTTTATAACAATACTTGCTTTGTCGCAGTGGTCAGGAACTGAGTGACAATGATTGAACTGAGGTGTGTATGAACACAGCTTCTATCTTTACAACTTTCTATAGTATATATTCTTATTTCCAATTTAGAAATGGGGAACATGAGATTCCAAGAGCTAAGTGTGCTGCTCAGCATTACATAATTAATAATCAAAAGAGCCTGCAGACTCCGTGAAAGACAAAGAGCAGCTTTTCTTTCCCCTGGGGACTTTTCCTCTATTGTGAAGACAATGGTCAGTGAGCAAGTATTATATAAGAAGTGACTTATAAATACCTAATAATGGGGCACCTGGGTGGCTCAGTTGGTTAAGTGTCTGCTTTCTGCCTTCAGCTCAGGTCATGATCTCAGGGTCCTGGGATTGAGTCCTGCATCGGGCTCCCTGCTCAGCAGAGGGTCTGCTTCTCCCATTCCCTCTGCTTCTCCTTCCCTCCCTCCTCCCCGCTTGTGCTCTCTGCTCTCTCTCTCAAATAAATAAATAAAATCTTAAAAAAATAAATACCTAATAAATGCTGAGAGAAAATAACCTTACGAGCAGATATTAATATACCATCAGTAGCTAATAAATGAAGGACAACAGAGAGCTGCCTCCCTGGACTTCAGAAATAAGATTGCTCTCAGCATCAAATTCACAAACGGTTCTAGTTTGTCTATAGTGGAAGAGTCACTCCCAGGCCAACACGGTTAAACTGCCACAGGATTCAAGGGATCTCTTTTGAAAACAAAGCATGAGTTACACAGGGATCCATCTCAGAGGAAATGGTCACATTGCAAATCCCAACACATTCCGGGGGGAATAAGTCCTGGCTCATTGAATCCTCTATCCACGGCCACAGGAAGCAGGGGTAGAGGAGCCAGTGTCTCATCTAACTCATTTTTTTGAAATTGCAGGCATAATCAGTTCTGAGGAGCTTGATGAACTTATTTTTTAACTGGGATAGGACAGAAAAGAAAGCATCAGAGCATACCACAATTAGTAAGGATGAGTTTCGTTTTGTGAAATTGCTGTTTCAGTTGTGTGAGGGTATATGGGATTTACTGGGTCGGAATATAAAATGTATTTTTTGTGATGGGTTGAATTTTTAAAAAGTCTGAAAACCAGAAGTTACCCTTACTCACTCATCTTGCCTTTGGAAGGTGTTGACCAAGTTGCTTCTTGTATGCTGTAGTTAGCACATACACCTGCCCGCTAGAAGGGAACGTGCTGGTCTGGAAGCATCTCATTAAGTGCATGCATGCGTGCCTTAGTAGTCTCTGGTGTACTCTGTGCTACAACTACTCCTTCCTCCGTGACCCAGGTGGGGGTGTGCAGGTGTCTGGGGGTGCAGGGGCCACTAGCACCAATCCAAACGTCCAACACAAGGTGCTGGCTTCACCTTTAACAGTCTCTTCTTTCCAGAACTCTTTCTTCCATCACCATCACCCCAACTTTCTCAATGAAACCTAAACCCTTCTTCCCTCCCTGTCTTGTCCTTGTGCATGTGGCTGAAATGAAGCATTGAGATCCCAGACATTCCAGGCTATAACCAGAAACTCCCCAAAGGCTTCCCCTTGCTCCATTACCATCTCTTCCTCCTCTCTTTTGGCTCTTATACTCTCTCCTCTCTGCTTCATTCACAGATCAGCTCCTTCTCCTCTTGCTCTTTATCTGACTCTAGGGCTGGCTGGTGGAGAAAGAGCTCAAGATCATGTGATGGCAGAATAGAGAGGTTACCAATGGGATAAGGAGGAAACGGTGATAAAGCAGAGGTTGGAATTGACCTTTTTACAAGTTTGGAGTGGGCACTTTTCTGGTAATGTGTGTATTTATGTCTCAGGTACTTTTGCTGCCACTGTAAAAACACAAAATATTTATACATTTTCTCACCTGGGTCTTCCTTTGCCACCTGTGTCAGGGGCTGGAAAATGGAGTGACTGCTTGTTTTGGGAATACAGACCTCTCCTATTCTGGGCTGATATGCTGAAACAGAGGTGCTCAACATTCCATCCCATCCCCACATGTTGTACCCTCTCTTAAGTCAGGAAGGGCCAGAGCACTGGTTTAGGTCAACGCAGCACTTCCAAGCCCTGCATGGGAGAGCCGGTGTCCCCTCTGGAACAGGCTCCAGATGGAGCTGCTGCAAGATGGAGGCGCACCTCCTCCCCGCCCCCCTTCCCCGGCCTGTGTCTGAGTCACCGCGGAACATTATGCTCGCCACGCTGACCTGCATGGGAAGGAAGGTGAGCGAGAGAGAAGTTCTGCTCCGTCCAGTCACGGAGAGAAATGAGGCACAGCGCCATCAAATCAGGTGGTCTCATACTGCCCCAGCTTTCCAGACCACAGCCAGGGCGCATGGAGATGCTCAGCAGTGAAATGGCAGGAGTGGACTGAGAGAGATGAGGTTTCCAACGCGTGGGCCAGGGTCCCGGAGAGGAGGGGGCATGCGGAGGGACCCGATATGCGCCGGTGTCGCAGAAGCGCCGCTAACCTGGCGTCCCGGCGCACGGTGGTGGGAAGAGGGGCCACGGGCAGGTGGAGAGGATACTCCGGAGCGTCCAGAGCTCCGCGGGCTGGGAAACCTTCGTGGAACCTCTTTCTCAGCTTGAAGAGGTTGCTCAGTGTTTCCGTGTGTGGAGCTGCCTTTCCCAATGCTGGCAAACTGCATGGGGGCAAGCCCTCTAGAAGATGTGCGGTCACCTGTGTCGGAGCTCAGACCCTGTGAGGATGAGGGTGGCTCGCCACTGGGGCTTCCATCATCTTCCGCATGAAGTGGCTTCTCTGCCCTCTTACTTGCTGGGGCTCCATTAAAGCACCGGGAACGCGGCCCTGTGACCAGAAGGCAGGGAGGGAGTGATGCGGCCACTAGTCAAGGAGGGCCCACAGCTGCTGCATTCTGGAGGCAAGAAACAGGTCCTGTCCACACTTTGATGTCAGTGCCATGACACTGATCTTGGACTTCTGTCCTCCAGAAGTGTGAAAGAATACACTTCTGTTGCCTTAGGTCATTCTGACCCTGGGAATTTCTTACAGCAGCAACAGGAAGCCAGACTTCCTTGCAGTTTATATCCCATATGTGACTCGGGTTCTGTCACGCAGATGTTCCCAACCCTAAGTGGTAGTTTTCAGCAAAACAATCAGATCTTCTGAGAAACACACCAGAAGTACTACTGACCCTCCTGGTGATGATATTGATCCCGCTGGGTGATTGTGTTGCCATTGGTGGTTTGGGGACCACTCTTTGCTGAGGAGAGGGGGTCAGTGCTTTGGCTAGAGTTCCCGTATTTGTCTTGACTTGAGTTGAGTAGGAGTTGTTGTCTTGCTTGGGGTTCTTGCTGTCTTTGTTTTGGATTCCCCCCCTCCCCTCCACCCATAAGACTGAGATATGAGCTTGTGTTCACAGTTTACTTCGGAAGTGATTGCAAAAAGCAACAATGAGGAAGTGCAGAAAATAAGACAGGAGAGGAGGAAAAGCCAGTAAAGGGTGTGTTGCTGAGCTGGTGACCACTGTGAACAAGCTGACATGCATCCTGTTGGGCACTCTGTAAAAAGCTTGGTCATATGTATGTCAGCTTAAGAAGCTGAGACTTAGTGGCTTGGTGGCTGGCCATTAAGTCCTTGAACTCCTCATGAATGGGGTAAGGGAGCTCCCTTAGCTTTGGAAAAACTCCCAAGGCTTAATCATGGAGAGACAAGGAGGAGACTTGGGCTGAGTCTCTGTCTGTGTGACAGGGGCTATCCTCCACCTCTATAACTGGGCTGAGCGATGTAGTCAAGGGTACCCATGGATCAGCTGTACTTCACGCTTGACAGTGTATAGAGACTTCCAAGCCTGATCCTGTGTCCCCTCTTGCTTGACTTTTCACAGCAGTGGCTGGCAGCAAAATCTAAAATAGAACATAATAGGGTGGTTAGTGTTAAAAGCCACAGTTCCTGCTGGTTCAAGGGGCCCCAAGGCTGTAACTGACATTTATTATGTCCTCTTTGGCCCTTGTAAATTTTAAATTAATGTCTCTAAAAACTCACATTTAGTACTATATGACATTTAGGGAAGATATAGTCCCAGAAGATATATATTTACAAATACTGGAGCAAAAAATTATTTAGTGTTGCTTTTTATTTTCTCTGTATTACCTACTAAATTGTATAGTGTATCATGGTGGGTTTTTTTTCCCAATTGCTTTATGAACTTTTATAATATAAACAGCTCTTCAAGTTATTGTCAGGTGTATTTTTCAGCATTTGCTATAATTTTACCCACTTAATGAACATGTGGATGACTATTATAGAATTAAAAAATTTTTTTAATTATAGTAACCCAGGTCATGATATCATCTGTAAAACTTCCAAAGCACGTAAATAATAATATTACTCATTCATGTAATACTGACAATTGATTGAGCTTAATTTTGTTTGTTAACCTATGTGTCATTTCTCTGTGGCAATTGCAAAGTTCACAAGTCACTGGGCATCCAGGTTTGAAAATTATATGATTCGTGGAGGGATTTCCATCACAATAGTGTGAAGAACTCCACTGACCAGCTCTTTATCCAAAGTTATAAAACAAAACAAAACAACCATTTAAAGTCTGAGGAATTATGCCAAGGATATACAGCCAATGAAGACACATTAACTGGCTAAGAACTCAATGAACTACAGTTAGGATAAACACAAAGAAATGCACAGACACATCACAGTAAAAATGCTGAAAGATAATGGCAAGGTAGAAATAAATCTTAGGAGGAGGAAGATAGAGAGAAAAATGAAACCCTCTTTACTTAAAAAGGAAACTTTTTATCACTTAAGGAAAACCCAAAAAGATTAACAGTGAACTGCTAAGCGGAAACAATAGAGGTCAGAAGGAATTGAAATAACATTCAAATTGCTCAAAGGAAAAAAACTGTCAACCAAGAATCCTATATCCATCAAAACTATTTTTCAAAAATGATGAAAGAAAGACATGCCCAGATAAACAAAGCTGAGGAAATTTGTTGCTAGCAGACCTGCCTTATAAGAAATATTAAGAGAAGTTATTCAAGATGAAAGTGAATGACCCCAGAGAGTAATTTGAATATATGCCCCCACCAAAGTGGGGACAGGCACCAGGAATGGTAATTAGGTAACTATAAAAGAGAATATAAATAAACATTTTTTCTACTTTCTTCTTTTAACTGATTCAAAAGCATTGCATAAAACAGTATGTATATAATGTATTGTTGGGCCTGTAATGTGTGAAAATATATTTGCCTATAGTAGTACACTGGAGCTGAGTGGGAGAGAAGATGTATTGTGATAAGAAAATGCCTCCAGATGGTAAATCGAGTCCATAAGAATAAATGAAGAGAACCATAAGTAATAAATAAGTTTAATACACAAAAGCTACAAGTACATCATTGCTCTTCTTTTACCAACTTCTTTAATAGACATACATTATATAACGTAAGAATTATAACAAAATCTTGTTTAGTTTGTAGTATTTACAGATGTAATGTGTATTACAATTGTACCTCAAAAAAGGGTGAGGTGGATATAGAGGTATGTAGAAATAATGTTTTTATATATAACTACAGCTAAGTTGGTATGAATCTAAATCTGATCCTGATAATTTAAGATGTATAAAGTAAGCCAAAGATCAATCACTATGGACTCTGAGAAACAAACTGAGGGTTTTAAAGGGGAGTTGGTGGGGGGGATGGGTTAGCCCGGTGATGGGTATTAAGGAGGGCACGTATTGCATGGAGCACTGGGTGTTATACGAAAACAATGAATCATGGAACACTACATCAAAAACTAATGATGTACGGTACGGTGACTAACATAACATAATAAAATAAAATAAAGTTAAAAAACTAAGGAAATAGCTAAAACATATATAGTGAAAAAATCATTAAAGAAATATAAATGCTACATATGAAAATATTAACTATTTTGCAAAAGAGAGCAGTAAGGAGGGATAGAGGAATGATAAAAAGATATGAGAAACATAGAAAAAAGTAAAATTGCAAGTAAAAATCCAAGTATATCAGTAACATTAAATATGAATGGATTAAACAATCCAATCCTAAAGTAGAGATTGTCAGACTTGATAAAGAACAAGATCTATGTCTATGCTGTACACAGGGGTCATACTTCAGATTCAAAGATAAAAACGGATTAAAAATAGAAGGGTAGGAAAATAAATATAATTCCAACAAAAATCCACAAAAAATGCCATACTAAAGTCATCATACTAATATTAGACAAAATAGTCTTTAAAGCAAAAAAAAAAGTTATTAAGAGATAAAGATGGACATTTTATAATGAAAAACTGTCAATCCAAGATATAGCAATTATATAAACATATGCACCTAATGACAGAATTCCAAAATACATGTAAGAGAAACTGACAGAAATAAAGGGAGAAAAAGACAATTCAATGACAATGGTTGGAAACTTCAGTACATCATTTTAATAGTGAATAGAACACCTAGGCAAAATAATAACTAAAAAATAAAGATTCAAACAACAGCATAAACCAACTAGATCTAACAAACATGTCCAGAGCAATCCAATCATCAAAAGCAGAATAAACATTCTTCTCAACTGACCATAAAACATTCTTCAAGAAAAACTAAGCCATAAAATGAACCAGAATATATATAAAATGATAGAAATAATACAAAGCATATGCTTTCTCCAATCACAATTGAGTGGATTTCATAAATAAAAACAGAAAGTAGTAAGGGAAACTCACAACTATGTTGGAAATTAACAAACCCCCAAATTACTATCTGTCAAAGAAAAAATCAAAAAGGAAATTAGAAAGTATACTGAAATAACTGAAAATTAAGACCCAACTTACTAAAACTCATGGGAGGCAACTAAAGCAGTGCTTGGGAGCCAATGTACTCATATATGACCAAAGAAAAGATATTTTGAGTCAATAATGGAATATTCCACCTTAAGACACTTGAAAAAAGAAGAGAAAACTGATCTAAAGCAAGTAGAGGAAGGATTAGAACAGAAAGAAATGAAACAGAGAATAGAAAAACAAAAGAGAAAATCAATGAAGCCAAAAGCAGGTTCTTTGAAAAGATCAACAAAACTGACAAACATTAGGTAAATTGACCAAGAAATAAAGAGAGAAGACTCAAATTGCTAAAATCTGAAATGAAAGATGGGACATTACTACAGACCTTACAGAAATTAAACAGTTTTAAAGGAATTATATGAACAATTGTACACCACTAAATTAGATAATTTAGATGACATGGATAAATTCATAAAACACCTAAAATACCAAAACTGATTCAAGAACAAAAATGTGAATGAATCTGAAACAACTGAAGAGATTGAATTAGTAATTTAAAAGTTCACACCAAGAATAGTCCAGGTCCAGAACTTTGCTGATGTATTAGCAAACATTTGAATGTTTGGCAGGGATTTAAAGGATCTCTAAATATCACACCAGTAGGTGTTTAAGAGAGGAATGTAGGATCCAGAAGACCGAGGAAGGGAGGCTAGGGACTCCAGAGTCTGGGAAAAGAAGGGAATGGAAAAGTAACGGCTGAGGTTCCTGGGTCTGAATAATATAGCCAATGAGGTGCAACTGCAGGATCAGAAAAGATACATGAATTTGAACAGAGGTCATATTTTAGGAAAAGGAAAACCAGAGATAGGTGTGATAGGTCATGGGCCAGACAATCAACCGCCACCACTACCACTAAAGTCCACATCAACCCAATTATAAAAACCCATTCTATCCCTGTTTCTAGAGGTGCAGCAGTGACAGCAGAAAGCAGTGTGTTAAACTTGTTTGTTTGTGTCACAGGAACTAGGAAAGGGAAGTCCATGTTCAAGTCCAACTCAGGAAAATAAATAAGTAAAGATTCTGATAAGTGGATTTATGAATGGAAAAAATCATTGGAGTTTCTGGGCAAGTAATTACCAGACACTGGAAATGTAAATTTGCACTCTTTTGGAGTGCACCCACTCTATGACCCAATTATTTTATTCCTGTATATATACTAGAGAAGGTTTTCCAACAGTGGAACCATCCTTTGATGGTTTAGAAGTTAGTGGGTGAGAATAGCATTTATTTATGAGACTGATACATGCCCATTGTGCTAGGAAGGCACTTGAACTAGCATCTACTTAATGGGTTCATAGAGTGCTGCTGTCCAGTGTTTAAATGAACTACTCCATGATATTTCTGCCATTGCATCCATTTTGTGTGGCCAAGGGGCATGCTGGGACCTCAGACTGACATTAGTCCTTCCCTAGATAACGGTCTACAGAGTCACAAAGCCTAAGTCCTAATGTCATCGTCCCCGGCAGCCCATGTGAGCAACAGCTCCCTTGCCTGCCAAAACTTTCACCTCGTAGATCTCTTAGATAAGCCCCCCGTGGACCATACCAAAACTCCACTCTTTTTGGTTTGAATTGACCCACTTGGCTTTAGCTTCGGAACTTCAAACACATCTGGGGTGGGTGGGTGGGACCCTAATGAAGACACGTACTCCGGGTTCTGCTGAACTTGCTCTGCTTGCACGCTGTTTTGACCTCGCCTTGAGACTCCTTGAAGCATGAGGTATAGGTCCTCCAACCTGTGAGTAATGAACTTCTGTAAATAAACTTCACTTTCCAGTGTGGTCTTTTGTTGAACGTTAGCTCACCATCCCAAACGCCAGGATCTACTTTAAATAGTATTAGTTTAACAAAGTAAAAACCGTTGCCGTATCTGCTTTTTTTTTTTTTTTTTTAAAGATTTTATTTATTTGAGAGCGAGAAGGAGAGAGAGAGAGCATGAGACGGGGGAAGGCTCCCCACTGAACAAGGAGCCCGATGCGGGACTCGATCCCGGGACTCCAGGATCATGACCTGAGCCGAAGGCAGTCGCTTAACCAACTGAGCCACCCAGGCGCCCCGCCGTATCTGCTTTTAAAGTTCTATAATAAATGCAGACATTGTGATATTTCACTTCATGCTTTAGTATGCAAGTGGAAAAAAACCCGAGTGTATTCTACAACCACACTACCATTATTACAACTAACAATTAAAGCTGACATTTCAGGCGATGGAATGTTTCCTGCATATTAGAATTTTCCCAATTACAATGTCTCTTTCATTTGGTGAAATCAATATTTCATAACGAACCAGAAGTCCCCGTTACTGTCACGTGGGTAGAGACCAACTCTCACCTATCACAGCCCGCTCCAGGGCAGCTGGACACATCGCCACCCACGGCTCCTAAGGACTGAGCGCAGAGGCTTGTGGGAAATGTAGTCTCCCGCTACAATGCGAATTCCACAGGAATTCCCCCACAGGACTCTGGGAGTCTTCCGGGTTCCTTCTGCGCACGGGCGGACCCGCCCCCTCTTCCGCCCGGAAGTTTCGCTCCCTGCTCTTCTCCCTCAGCTGCTGCCACTGCAGATGGTGGGTTGGTTTCTGTGTCCCTGGAGGTTGGTGCGAAGGTGGAACGGGAGCCCTGCGACCCGCGGGGACTCGGCGGGGGCGGGACCTGACGTGCAGGTGCGACCCACGGACCGGGGCTTGGTGCGCGGGGCGAGGGGCGCTGGCAGGGCCGACTCGGGCTGTGCTTGCAGGGGTTGCTTCGCTGGGAGAAGGCACGCTGTGGAAGAGCCGGCGTGTGCTTCGGGGAGCTTGGCGAAGCGGGCGGTGGAGTGCAAGATGACAGCGAGGGCGGGGGTGGGTCTGCAGACGGTCCGCGTCCACGTTCCAGCTCTGCCGCTGCAGCATCCTGGGCCGCGCCGGGAAGCTTTAGGACGTTCCTTTTGCTCGCCTCTGATGCGGGCGTCTTGGTGAATAGTGAAGTGGCCCCGATTCCCTAGAAATCATTGTGAAGGGCGTGCGCGCCCGGGTCTTACTGGGAGGCAGTTGTATCTGCGGGGTTTCTTGGAGTCTCCTCAGCAGGCCAAGTGTCAGGTCCCCTCCTCCACTATGCAGCCTGCCGAGCACTTGCGTTTATAGAAGTTGATGGAAGACCTAGTTTCCAGGGACCGCTAGTTCTAGGAGAGATGGTTCGGCCCCGGACGACAGTCTTGTCTTCTTTGGAAGAAGGTAGCTGTTAGGAAGGACGAAGGGGAGGCGCCCCGTGAACGGGAACACGACTACCCCTGTGACCTGAACCCTTCCACTCGCGCTTCAGAGCAGAGGCAGAAGAGTCCTAGAAAGGAGAAGACCCCAATTTTGCATGGCCAAGCAGTTATTGATGCTTCTGCCCGGAGTGAACAAGATTTGGGGGATACCACCTCCCCCAGAAGTTACCAGGGACTGCGTGTTATTGGAAGGTTGGGCCTGCTTTCAGGAGACCTGAGCCAGGCTGAGACGGGTGGGCAAAGGCCCCCGAAATGTCACTCATCCGAGGGGTCTGAGGTGGAGGGATAACCTGCTGCAACTGAGAGAAGCCACCTGCCCGTGCTTGCGAAACACTCCCCTTGCTTTATTCTCCGCTCATTGTTGCTGTTACCTGAACTCTCTCCGCTTACGCAGCTAGAGATGTGCTGATGCTCCCTTTGTCTTGAATGTTCTTCCTGATGGCTCAGGCAGGGTTTGCCAGGGCATCTCTGCCTTATAAGAAGGATGGGGGAAAAATGGATTTGAGGACATAAGTGGTCTGCCAGGCTCACATGATTTGCATACATCAGGCATCCTGGCTTTTGGATAGTGTTATCTCTTTTGCCACAATTAAGCGACAACACGTTTGTTTCTGATACCATTTTTGATAAATGCAGTCAACTTAAAACAACCATTTCTTAGAAGAACTTGCCTTAAACATGCTTATCCCATTTTCCCTGATGCTTTCTCTGTCTTATGTCTTATGCTCAAGGCATTTATAGTACAGGTGTTTCCCACTCAATGCCTGTAATCTGGTCTGTGAAAATAAAAAATTCTACAGTACAATGCCAGGAGCCTGTTTTTCCATTTTTCATTGTGCAAAATGGGAAAATTAGACTACATCACATTTCTTCTCTAAACCATTTTTTTAGAATGTAAATAAAACACAGCATGTGCCCAACTGTAATCAACAGACTCATATAATGAAGTAAAGGTGTTAAGACATAGTCTTCTGAAAGGCAGACAGTTTTGTGTGATTCCCGTGGTCTCTCTTCCAGCAGACTCACTGAAATCCATCGAGTGGGCATTCTTTATGCTCTTCAAAAGTTCTGTATGTGGTTGTCAAGTTCTACTGATGGTACTTGGTGTGTTATTCAAGACTTTCTCCCCCATGTAATTTTGTTAAAAACATACTGAGTTTAGGGGTTTAAATGTATCACTTTAGCATTTGCTAGGTAACAGGCCAACCACATTTAATGACTTTATTTTTTTAAAAAGATTCTAATTAATTTATTTATTTGTCAGAGAGAAAGCACAAGCAGGGGGAGCAGCAGGCAGAGGGAGAAGCCCAATGTGGGACTCGATCCCAGGACCCTGGGATCATGACCTGAGCCGAAGGCAGAGACTTAATCAACTGAGCCACCCAGGCGTCCCACATTTAATGACTTTAAACAAGGGTCATTTTATTTTTTTTGAAGTCCTATGGCCCAGCACTTGGGGCTAGGTTTACTTGATCAGTTCCTGTGCTAGTGTTGCCTGGTTCACAATAGAGGCCATAATCATCTGGTGCCATGACTAAGGTTGGTTGGTTGAAGAGGACTTCATTTACTTTTTTGGTGGTTGGTGCTGGCTCTTGGCTGAGCTGTGTGTCCTTATCAGGCTAGCCCCTGGCCTCTTCACAAGATGTTAGTGGAAAAGTACTCTTCATCCTGTGTCTGGGTTGTATGTGCTGAGTTCCTTTTGACGAAAGCAGATCAAGTGGCAAAGCTCACGTCAGTTTTGGAGGAAATGAATACAGGGAAGCAAGTCATTGAGAACCATTACTGGAACAGTGCACAACAACAAAATGTACCATGTACCTTATGAGCATAAGACATAAGACAGAGAAAGTCATTAAATGTTTTCCTATAAAGTCATTGCCCAAAAATGTTGGTTGCAGGATATATACGTTCTGTGAAGATGGGGTATTTAAACCACAGGTGTCCTCATGGAGACACTACTGTGAAACCCTGCGTGTATGTCTCTATTAATAGGAACATAGTTAATCATTATTTAAATAAGCATCTTCAAAATCTTAAATTGATTCTTACTATTAACTGTTGATAAGTCAGTAGGAAATAGGTGTTTTGATTAACTAAAGATAAACTGTATATGTAAATTAATGGGCTTGTGGGTACTCCTTCAATAGGGTCTTTCCTGCCCTTTCTCAAGGTGTAAAATATTCTTGTCCCACAGAAGGTGCTCTCTCTCTCTCTCAATTGTCTTTTCCAGCTAATGTGTAAAGCACTTCAGACAAGAGAATCCAGGATCTGGGAGCAAGCCACAGCAGTCCTGTCATGACCCTAGTCCATTCACCTTCTCTCCCAGCTATCTTTCCAGAGTCCTCTGAGTTTCCAAGAGCCGTGGAAGATGAATACATCTCTGGTGAGTTGTTTGTTTGTTTATCCCTCAGCTTGTTTTACATGGGCCTTCATAAGCTTGATGAGGAAGGGCTCATACTTTAAAATAGAAAAATAGAAATAAGTAAAATGCAGCTTTAGGGAGATATACATAGACCTGATAAAGGTGGCATGTAGATATGGGCAGGTTTTATGACCGTAGAGTCATCCAAGGTGAGTGCAGATTGGTCTCTGGTGTTTCTGATGCCATGGCAAAAAGACACACATAGTTGCTACCTGTTCAGAAAGGACCCTTAGAAGAGGCGTGCCACATTCTCTTGGGACGTGAAAATTGATGTAGTGGACAGTGTTTTGCTACCAGTCTGGAAATCAACACTTTCAGCACTCTGCAGTGGTGATGGTTACCTAAAACACAACTTGCTTAATAAGCTTTGCTAAAATAGTGTCCCAGACAGCTTTCGGAGGGCCCTACTCAATCCACGGCCCTACTCAATCCATGATCCAAGGCCCTATTTGATCCAAACCTTGGGATGTCTGTAGGACTGAATGGACTGCAGGTCTTTAAATAACTCTCCATGGGCGCCTGGGTGGCTCAGTCGTTAAGCGTCTGCCTTCGGCTCAGGTCATGATCCCAGGGTTCTGGGATCGAGCCCTGCATCGGGCTCCCTGCACAGTGGAGAGAGAGCCTGCGTCTCCCTCTCCCTCTGCAGCTCCCCCTACTTGTTCTCCCTCCCTCTCTCTCTGTCAAATAAATAAAATATTAAAATAAATAAATAAATAACATGTTTCTCTCAGCCAGTCTGTCTGTGTAGGTTGTGCATCCGACTGTTCAAAGTTGTATTTTCTGACAAATAGTTCTACGACTCGTTTGCACCTTAACCTACTCAGTGTTGTCTTAATTCATGTTTTCTAAGTGGAGAAATAACCTACAACCTACATATCAACCTACATTATAGTTTGATTCAATGACTGTGCTGTAGGCTTTTCCTTACTTGAATCTTCTGCTGTAGTAAAACTACTGTCCAGGATCTTCTCCTGGACATTCTTGTCTGTTAGCTTCTATGGTGGCCTCCCTGGTGATTTCTCTTTGTTTCCTCTCCTGAACGTAGCTCATCCAAATGTTCAAATCTGGGCCCCATTTTCATACCAAATGGTTTTTCTTGAATTGTTTGGCCCTCTGTGGTTTGACAGTCTTGACAATTCCTCTCTCCAGCTTGGACCTCTTCCCGAGCCTTTCGACCACAGGTTCCACTCCCTGGTGAATGCTTCTTTTGTAGCCATCCAGAAGACACCTCAAACTGAGCGAGTCCTATGTGAAAAGCACATCTTCCTTTCTTCCCTCATGTATGATACTTCTTCCATTTATCCAGTGACTCAAATGGGATTTCTCCTGGCTCCCTCCCTCCCTCTCAGGTATAATCTCATTTAATATGAAGTCCTCCTACTTTTGTTTGTTCTTTTAATTTTATCTAATATCTGCATCGGTGCTCACAAGTACAGTAACTTTCTGTTTTACATTGGTATTATCATTCTCGGCCACACCTGAAGAACGATGTGTTTGCTTGTTGATCAGGTTCAGTCCCTCTTGAGCTGTGGTACTAGGCACATGTGTGGTGGCAGCTTGAAGAGTCCAGCTGGAGAAAAGCATTAAGGAATTAGATATATTTGAACAAGGTTCAAGATGAAGGTAGGCAAAAGTATAAAAGCAAGGAGCACAGATTTTGATAATTTTTATCTTTTTATTTGTATAAAATTTTCAGTGATTTTATTTATAGTTTTTATTATCATAGAAATATAAATTGCTAGTTCAAAAATGACCTGTCATGTGTTCAACCCTGTTAAAGAATATTTAATTTTCTGCTGTTTCTGCTAATCTCTTGAAATGAGTAGGGAGAAATGGATGTATGCATCAACATAAGTCATTTTGGACTAGAAATTGGTGAAAAGTTGGTTAACTTCAAAATTTTGATAAAATATACATAACCACAAATCGGCCATTCTGACTTTTTTTTTTAAATTTTATTTTATTATGTTAGTCAGCATACAATACATCATTAGTTTTTGATGTAGTGATCCACGATTCATTGTTTTCATTCTGACCATTTTTAAGAGTACAGTTCAATTTCATTAGTTATCTTCATATTGTTGGGCAGATCTCCAGAAATTTTTCATCTTTCCCAAATGTTGCTCTACTCATTAAATACCAACAACCTATCCCCTCTAACTCAGCCTTTGGCAACCATGGTTTTATTTTCTGTGTCCATGAATTGAGCCTCGCAAGGTGAAGCTATGCAGTATTCATCTTCCTGCGACTGATTATTTTACTTAACATGTTGTCTTCAAGGTTCAGTTGTGTCATAGCATGTTGTGGTTGTAACTTATATTTGTTACTCCCATGAAGTTGAATTTAATTACTCTTGACTCTCAAAGCATTTCTCATATTTTTTTCTGTAAGAACTGGAAGAGACAACTTTTTTAGCCTTAATAACAGATAAAATGGGAAATACTTAGAAAGTTTTTCAGTCCTACAGGTTCCTGGATTTCTAGTATTTCTCACTTTTCTTTCATCCCTGTAAACTGGACTGTTTATTTCCCCCTGAGCTCATCACTTTCCTATAGTACTTTACTAAAGGCAGTGACTAGTAGCTGATATTTACTACTAATAATGTTTTCCCACCTCTTTTTCTAAAGCTTTAAGCCCATGAGGTAAACATTATGTGACTTAGTACATACCGCTCATGTTACTTCGGTAACGCTGCGTACGTAAGTACCGGTTATTGTAAGTAACACTGTGATCTATCGTTTAGCCCCTGGTAGCAGGGGCTAAACCAGTTTCTTTGCCCTGTTGTTGGTGGTATTTGTTTCTGTCTGGTTATGGTGCCCATTCATTATCAATTAGGCCCACAAGAAAGGTTTCTTTCTTATTTGTACTACCTATTCATCATGGGTTGGCTTTGTTTTTTCTCCTTTCTGCTTTATTCAGTGTTCCAGACAGAGGAATTGTGTTTTTTTTTTTCTTGTTGTTGTTTTGTTTTTAAACTGTAACATTGTTGGTCCTCTAACAGAGGGAGAATATGGGGATCTATGCATGGCTCCTACAGCTTCTACTTAGAAGTGACATGTGTCATGTCCATTCACGTATTATCGGTTAAGGCAAGATAAATGGAGGAACACAGATCTGCTTATGTGAGTTCCACCTCAAAGGCATGTTAATCCTTTTGCAGAGAAGGGCACCACAGGGAGTGCTATGGATTAAATTATATACCCCCAGAATTTATATGCTGAAGGCCAGCCCTAACTGTCAATGTGACTGTATTTGGAGATCAAGCCTTTAGAAAGTAATTATTCTTAAATGAAGTCTGAAAGGTGGGGTCCTAATCTGATAGGATTGGTGGCCTTATGAGAAGAGGAAGAGGAGGGATCTTTACCTTCCCACCATGAGAAGACACAGCAAGAGGGTGACCATCTGTAAGCCAGGAAGATAGTCTGCACTGGGAACGGAATTGACTGACACTTTGATCTTAGACATCCCAGCCTACAGAAATCTGAGAAAAGAAATTTTCTTTTTAATCCATTCAGTGTAGGGTATTTGTTATGGCAGCCAGAGCTGACTAATAAGGAAGGGACACTAAAGTTTGGTGATCAGAAGCATAACATACCATACTCTTTTTATTCTTGCCCAATTTTCTTTCTTTCTTTTTTTTTTAAGATTGAGAGAAAGAGAGCAGGAGCAGGGGAGCAGAGGGAGAAGGAGGCCCCCTGCTGAGCAGGGAGCACGACGTGGGGCTCGATCCTGGGACCCTGGGATCATGACCTGAGCTGAAAGCAGACACTTAACGGACTGAGCCACCCAGGCACTTTCTCTTTTTTTAAATTAAATTCAGTAGCCAACATATAATATGTCATTAGTTTTTGATTTGGTGTTCAATGATAAATGGTTGAGTATAACACCCAGTGCTCATCACACCTCCTTAATGCCCACCACCCAGTAACCCCATCCCCTTCCCACCTCCCTTTCTGCAACCCTCTGTTTCCTGGAGTCAGGAGTTTTTCATGGTTTGTGTCCCTCTCTGATTTCTTCCCATTCAGTTTTCCCTCCCTTCCCCTATGATCCTCTGTACTATTCTTATATTCCACATATGAATGAGTGAAACCATATAATTGTCTTTCTCTGCTTCACTTATTTCACTTAGCATAATACCCTCCAGTTCCATCCACGTTGATGTAAATGGCAGATATTCATCCTTTCTAATGGCTGAATAATATTCCATTGTATATATGAAACACATCTTCTTTATCCCTTCATCTGTTGAAGGACATCTTGACTCCTTCCACAGTTCGGCTATTGTGGACATTGCTGCTATGAACATTGGGGTGCATGTGCCCCTTCTTTTCACTACATCTGTATATTTGGGGTAAATACCTAGTAGTGCAATTGCTGGGTCATAGGGTAGTGCTGTTTTTAACATCTTGAGGAACCTCCATACTGTTTTCCAGAGTGGCTGCACCAACTTGCATTCCTACCAACAGTATAAGAGGGTTCCCCTTTCTCCGCATCCTCGCCAACATTTGTTGTTCCCCATCTTGTTAATTTTAGCCATTCTAACTGGTGTAAGGTGGTATCTCATTGTGGTTTTGAGTTGTATTTCCCTGATGGCAAGTGATGTGGAGCACTTTTTCATGTGTCTCTTGGCCATTTGTATGTCTTTTTTGGAGAAGTGTCTGTTCATGTCTTCTGCCCATTTTTTGAGTGGGTTATTTGTTTTTTGAGTGCTGAGTTTGAGAAGTTCTTTATAGATATTGGGTATCAGCCCTTTATCTGTAATGTCACTTGCAAATATCTTCTCCCATTCCATGGGTTGCCTCTTAGTTTTGTTGGCTGTTTCCTTTGCTGTGCAGAAGATTTTTATCTTGATGAAGTCCCAAAAGTTCATTTTCGCTTTTGTTTCGCTTGCTTTTGGAGACATGTCTTGCAAGAAGTTGCTGCAGCCAATGTCGAAGAGGTTACTGCCTATGTTCTCCTCTAGGATTTTGATGGATTCTCACATTGAGATCTTTCATCCATTTTGAATTTATCTTTGTGTATGGTTCATTCTTCTATATGTAGCTGTGCAATTTTCCCAGCACCACTTGTTGAGGAGGCTGTCTTTTTTCTTTTTCTTTTTCTTTTTTTTTTTTTTGAGGCTGTCTTTTTTCCATTGGAAATTTTTTCCTGATTTATCAAAGATTAGTTGACCACAGAGTCGAGGGTCCATTTCTGGAGTCTCTGTTCTATTGGTCTACGTGTCTGTTTTTGTGCCAATACCATGCTGTCTTGGTGATCACAGCTTAGTAATATAGCTTGAAGTCAGGCAATGTGATGCCCCCATCTTTATTTTTCTTTTTCATCATTCCCTTGGCGATTTGGGGTCTATTCTGGTTCCATACAAATTTTAGGATTGTTTGTTCCAGCTCTTTGAAAAATGCCAATGGTATTTTAATAGGGATGGCATTGAAAGTGTAAATTGCTCTGGGCAGGATATTTTTGCAATGTTTATTCTTCTAATCCATGAACATGGAAAGGTTTTCCAACTTTTTTGTCTTCCTCAATTTCTTCATAAGTGTTCTGTAGTTTCTAGAGTATAGATCCTTTACCTCTTTGGTTAATTTATTCCTAGGTATCTTTTGGTTTTTGTTGCTATTGTGAATGGAATTGATTCCTTAATTTGTCTTTCTACAGTTACATTGCTGGTGTATAGAAAAGCAGTTTATTTCTGTGCATTGATTTTGTATCCTACCACATTGCTGAATTGCTATGAGTTCTAGTAATTTGGGGGTGGAGTCTTTCGGGTTTTCCACATAAAGTATCATGTCATCAGTGAACAGAGAGAGTTTGACTTCTTCTTTGCCAGTTTGAATACCTTTTATTTCTTTTTGTTGTCTGATTGCTGAAGCTAGGACTTCCACTACTATGTTGAACAATAGGGGTGAAAGTGGGCATCCCTTTCATGTTCTTGACCTTAAGGGAAAAGCTCTCAGTTTTTCCCCATTGAGAATGATATCTGCTGTGGGCTTTTCATAGATGGCTTTTATGATATTGAGGTATGTTCCTTCTATCCCTACACTGTGGAGAGTTTTAGTCAGGAAAGGATGCTGTATTTTGTCAAATGCTTTTTCTGCATCTATTGAGACAATCATAAGGTTCTTGTCTTTTGTTTTATTAATGTGATCTATCACATTGATACGTGGATGTTGAACTAACCTTGCAGCCCAGGAATAAATCCCACCTGGATGTGGTGAATAATCCTTTTAATGTACTGTTGGATCCTATTTGCTGGTATCTTGTTGAGTATTCTGGCATCCATGTTCGTCAGGAATATTGGTCCGTAATTCTCCTTTTTGATGGTGTCTTTCTCTGGTTTTGGGATCAAGGTAATGCTGGCCTCATAGAAAGAGTTTGGAAGTTTTCCTTCCATTTCTATATTTTGAAACAGTTTCATAGGTATTATTTCTTCTTTAAATGTTTGGTAGAATTCCTGTGGGAAGCCATGTGGCCCTGGACTCCTGTTTGTTGGAAGATTTTTGATTATGCTTCAGTTTCTTTCCTGGTTATGGGTCTGTTCAGATTTTCTGTTTTTTCCTGTTTCAGTCTTGGTAGTTTATAAGTTTCCAGGAATGCATCCTTTCCTTCCAGATTGCCTAATTTGTTGGCATATAATTGCTCCTAACACATTCTTAAAATTGTCTGATTTCCTTGCTGTTGGTCATGATCTCTCACTTTTCATTCATGATTTTATTAATTTGGGTCCTTACTCTTTTCTTTTGGATAATTCTGGCCAGAGGTTTATCAATCTTATTAATTCTTTCAAGGAACTATCTTCTAGTTTCATTGATGTGTTCTACTTCTGGTTTCTATTTTGTTGATTTCTGCTCTGATCTTTATTATATCTCTTCTCCTGCTTGGTTTAGGCTTTATTTGCTGTTCTTCAGGTCCTTTAGGTGTAAGGTTAACTTGTGTATTTGAGATTTCATTTTATTTGAGAGAGGTTTGTGTTGCAATGTACTTCCCTCTTAGGACCGCCTTTGCTGTATCCCAAAGGTTTTGAACCGATGTGTTTTTATTCTCATTAGTTTCCATGAGTTTTTTAAATTCTTTGATTTCCTGATTGACCCATTCATTGTTTATCAGGATGCTCTTTAACCTCTAAGTGTTTGATTTCCTTACAACTTTCTTCTTGTGATTGAGTTTCAGTTTCAAAGCACTGTGGTCTGAAAACATGCAGGGAATACTCAGTCTTTTGGTATCGGTTGAGACCTGATTTGTGACCTAGTATGTGATGTATTCTGGAGAAAGTTCTATGTGCACTTGAGAAGAATGAGTATTCTCTTGTTTTAGGATGGAATGTTCTGTATATATCTGTGAAGTCCATCTGGTCCAGTGTGTCATTCAAAGCTCTTGTTTCTTTATTGATCTTTTGCTTAGATGATTTGTCCATTGCTGTGAGTGGGGTGTTGATGTCTCCTACTATTAATGTATTATCAATATGTTTGTTTATTTTGGTTATTAATTGGTTTATATAATTGGCTGCTCCCTTCTTGGGACTTAGATATTTCCAGTTGTTTGATCTTCTTGTTGGATAGACCCTTTAAATATGATATAGTGTCCCTCTTCATCACCTACTACTACATCTTCGGTTTAAAATCTAATTTGTCGGGGCGCCTGGGTGGCTCAGTCGTTAAGCGTCTGCCTTCGGCTCAGGTCACGATCCCAGAGTCCTGGGATCGAGTCCCACATCGGGCTCCCTGCTCCGCGGGAAGCCTGCTTCTCCCTCTGCCGCTCCCTGCCACTCTGCTTGCTTGTGATTCCTCTCTCTCTCTCTGTGTCAAATAAATAAATAAAATCTTTAAAAAAAAAAAAAAATAAAAAAAAATAAAATAAAATCTAATTTGTCTGATAGGAGAATTGCTACCCCAGCTTTCTTTTAAGGTCTGTTAGTTTGGTAAATGGTTTTCCATGCCCTCACTTTCAGTCTGGAGGTGTCTTTAGGTCTAAAAGGAGACTCTTTTAGACAGTATATGGATGGTTTTTGCTTTTTTATTCAATCTGATACCCTTGTCTTTTGATTGGAACATTTAGCCCATTTATATTTAGAGTAACTATTGAAAAATATGAATTTAGTGCCATTGTATTGCCTGTAAAGTCCCTGTTTCTGTAGAGTGTCTCTGTTACTTTCTGGTCTATGGTACTCTTGGGGTCTCTCTTCACTTACAGGATCCCCCTTAATATTTCTTGCAGGGGTGGCTTGGTGGTCACATAATCTTTTAGTTTCTGTTTGTCCTGGAAGCTCTTTATCTCTCCTTACATTCTGAATGACAGCCTTGCTAGATAATGAATTCTTGGCTGCATGTTCTTCTCATTTAGTACCCTGAATATCTCATGCCAGCACTTTCTGGCTTGCCAGGTTTCTGTGGATAGGTCTGATGTTATTCTGATGTTCCTCCCCCCATATGTAAGGAACCTCCTCTCCCTAGCTGCTCACAGGATAGCTTCTTTTTTTCTAGGATATGCAAGCTTCACTATTACATGTTGGGGTGTTGATCTATTTTTATTGATTTTGGAAGAGGTTCTCTCTGCCTCTTGGATATGAATACTTGTTTCCTTCCCCAGATTAGGGTAGTTCCCAGCTATGATTTGCTTAAATATACCTTCTGTTCCTCTTTCTCTTCCCTCCCTCTCAGGCACCGCAGTAATTCTGAGATTGGTTTGTTTCAGGGCATCATTAATTGCTCAAAGCCTTTCTTCATGGGCTCTGAGTTGTCTTTCTCTCTTTTCCTCAACTCCCTTCCTTTCCATCAGCCTGTCTTCTAGATGACTTAGTCTCTCTTCTGCCTCATTTACCCTAGCTGTTTGAGCAACCAATTTAGACTGCATATTACTCATAGCATTTTTAAGTGTGGCCCAATTAGATCTCATTTCTGCACTTAGAGATTCTGTACTGTCATTTGTGCTTTTTTCAAGCCTAGCTATTAACTTTATAATTGCTATCCTGAATTCCATCTCTGACATCTTATATCCATATCAATTAGCTCTGTGGCAGAGAACATTGCCTCTGGTTCTTTCTTTTGTTGTGAATTCCTATTTCTAGTCATTTTGTCCAGAGAAGGCTGGGTGAGTGAATGAACAGAGTCCAAAATAACAACCGTGATCCAAGCAAAATACACCCTAGAAAAATCCAAAGTGGTCAGAAGCCACCACGGAAAAGCAAACAAAACCAAAATGAAACAAAACAATAAAAAAGGGGTGGGGAGAGAGTGTAAACTTGCAGGGTGGACAAAGCAGGGTGATCTACTTGTTCCTGATCGAATTTTGGTCTGTGTGTTAGAAGACACTACATCTCAAAATTGCAGAGAAAGCAAAACTTATATATATGTGTGTGTGTGTGTGTGTGTGTGTGTATACATGTACATATATATTTATATAATGAAATAAAATTGAAATTATATAATTAGATGAAATTGAGTGAAAAAAGGACTAAAATGAAGCATATGTCTGTAAAATGTAGATGTAAAAAATACAAGTTAAAAAGTGACTTAAGAACATAAGTTGGTAAAACAAGAAGGTAGTTGAAATGGAAAAAAGTTAAGAAAAAAAAGAAATGGAAAATGTTAGACTGAAAGATAAATGAATCATGAGAAAACACCTGTAGTGCAATATACTATTTTCCCCTGCTGCTGGAGTTTTACAGTCTTGTGGGATCCATAAAATTGTAGTCCATGTGTTCTTCCAGTCTGTCTTCTGGGGGAGGGGCCTGCTGTGCTGCTTCTCAGGTTTCTTTGTTTGAGTGGAGTTGCCCCACCTCTTGTCAAATTCTTGCCAAATTTTCTATATGAACTTTTAAATTATCTTTTGTGTATCTAAGAATGTGTTATTAGGATAAATTATATTAATTTACTGATTTTGGGAGAATTGATGTTTTTGATGTAGATCCTTCCTATTCATGAATATGGTATGTTTTTTCCTTTGTTAGTTCTTTTTGTATCCTTCATATTTTTTCCCCTGCCATGGTTTGGTATGTTTTCTGTTAATGTGTTGATATGTATTCTGCTTTTTGTTGTTGTTGTTGTTATAGTTTGAATGGTTTTTGTATATGAACTTGATGTATATGCTTTTACATATTTTTTATAGTCTGGTAATTTATAAAATTTTCTTACAGAAAATTCTTTTTTGTATAGAATATGTCATAGGATTCTTGGGTTTTCTAGGTAAAAAATATATGTAAATCATGACCATTTTCACTATATTTTATCTCTATTTAATTGCGTTAATATGTGTTATCACTTGTAGATTTTTGAATAACTGTGGTTGTAGTGCATCCTTATATGCCAGTGGTTCCTCATTAAGTGTGATGCTGGCGGGCGCCTGGGTGGCTCAGTTGGTTAAGCGACTGCCTTCAGCTCAGGTCATGATCCTGGAGTCCCCGGATCGAGTCCCACATCGGGCTCCCTGCTCAGCAGGGGGTCTGCTTCTCCCTCTGACCCTCTTCCCTCTTGTGCTCTCTGTCTCTCATTCTCTCTCTCTCAAATAAAAATAAATAAAGTCTTTAAAAAAAAAAAAAAGTGTGATGCTGGCTTTGGGGTAAGACATTTACATTGTATCATTTTAAGGATGCATCCTCTAAATCCTCTTTTGTTGATGGTTATTACAAATGGGAGGTTATTTTGTAGATACCTGCTCAATGTTTATTTAAATGACCATAGGGCTTTTCAGGAATATGACTATGATGACATGTTTTAATAGATTTCTTAATATGGGGGTTATTTCTATTCCTAGACTAATCTTTAGAAATTCTTTCTCTGTGTCATGGTCTCTTTCTGTGTCAGTAAATATTGGTATTTCCTAAAGCATGGTACCTGTTCCTTTTCTCCTTTCAATCTCTTAGGTTTCTCTTTGAGCTCTTTCATTCACTTGGTGGCTTCAGTCAGCTACTGCTAAAATTCTGCAGCTTCCCAAATCTTTATCTTCAACTTAGATTTGTCCTGAGCTCTAGATCATATAACCAGTTGCCATTTTGACATCCCTACATACCTGACCACAGAAACTTCAAGCATGCTGTGTCCAAGATCTGTGTCTTTTGTGCCCAGTGCACTCTTGTGTCCTCTTTTCCAATTTCACCTTACAGTACCTGTATCTATCTAGCCAGTTGTACAGACAGCCTGGTAGGAAAACTCCTCCTTCATCCTTCTCAGAGCAAAGTAGTGCCAGATTCTGTTCCTGCTTTTTCTTTTCTTTTTTCTTTTTGGGATTAGTTCCCTATTCTGTAATCTAATTGCTCTATATCCTTTCACCTCAGGTTTGTCCCCTCTGACTCTCTCTTAAGCTCTCCCCATTTTCCTTATAGGGGATGACTATTAAAATGCAAATCTGGTCACATAATTTACCTCTTTTTATGGGCCCCTCACTATTTACACCCTGTGGCGTAGGAAGTGGGCGGTGCTTACCCTGGGGTAGATATAAGCAACCCTTTGGGATATATGGAGGAAATACTGGGATGCCTTTTACATGCTTTTAATTTGTAAAAACAAAAGACAATCTGAGTACATCACACTTGTTCTTTTGGAGTTCGGTCAAATATTTAACTGCAGAACCACTATAATCAGTTCCTTAAATACCTTTACTGCCTTTATCTCTCACCACAGCCCAGGACCAGTCACTTCGACATGGCATTGTTTGTGCTTCCGTTAATGTAGAATGTGTTTGTCTTGCTCTCGTGACTTCTGCTATAGCCTCATATTTGTGAGAACATGGGGTTCACATGGAACAGCTGACATGTTTGGCTCTTTAGTGAAGTGTAACTGGATAGTACAAAGGACAGCTGTTTTCTCCTTTATTACTCTAGTCTACGTTAAACGTGTGTTTAACCTGGTTTATCTAGTGCAGTATTTCAAGTATGTCTTTATTTTTTATTTATTTTAAATTTTATTTATTTATTTGAGAGAGAGAATGAGAGAGAGAGAGCACATGAGAGGGGGGAGGGTCAGAGGGAGAAGCAGACTCCCCGCGGAGCAGGGAGCCCGATGCAGGACTCGATCCCGGGACTCCAGGATCATGACCTGAGCCAAAGGCAGTCGCTTAACCAACTGAGCCACCCAGGCGCCCTCAAGTATGTCTTTATACATATGCCTCCATTACCAGATCATACATGCTGAGGAGCAGAATTTTATTTGTCTTTCCATCTCTAGCAACAAGGACAGTTCAAGGTATAAGAGAAACTTTATAATAGTATTTTTAGGAACAAATGAATTAACGCAGAGGTAGGAAATTTTTACTGTGGTATCTCTTTACCCCACAGTATAGAGTACAAACCATGGTGTATTTTGTACAAGACAAAACACACAAAAAAGAATGAACTCTTAGATTTTCTGTTCTGATCCAGACTGATGCCTTGAATTGAGGCACGTGTCATTACAGGAGTTGGTGTCATTTGAGGACGTGGCTGTGAACTTCTCCTGGGAGGAGTGGCAGGACCTGGATGATGCTCAGCGGACCCTGTACAGGGTTGTGATGCTGGAGACGTACAGTAGCCTGGTGTCATTGGGTGAGTGAAAGTGTCCTAGTAAGTGTAAGCAGTTTTTTCTTCATTGGCAAATGTGCAACTGTTTATGAAGTTAAATGCTACTTAGGTTTAAGATTCGAGGGCTGGAAGAGTGTTAGTGTTCACCCCTCTAATCAGAGGTTCACATTGGCCCTTCATTGTACAGTTCTTGCAGCTGTGCTCTTGTCGTTCTTCACATTCCCTGAAACTTAAGCTGTTTGTTAAAAGTCCCACTTTATTTCTGATCAACAGGGCACTGCATTACCAAACCTGAGGTGATTGTCAAGTTGGAGCAAGGAGCAGAGCCATGGACTGTAGAGGAAGCCCCAACCCAGAGCCTCCCAGGTCAGTCCATGCATACTGGGCAGGGGTCTGGGAAGAGGAGAGCACAGCAGATGTTGGCCGTGCTGGGCTGTTTTCTCCAGTGCTTTTCCCAGGTCCAGACCTTAGGACAGTGAGTCTGCATGTGTCAGACTCATGCATTCTTCACTCTCAAAATATGGCTCTCACACACAAATATCCCCTTCTTTTTTTAATCACCCTCTATTTTCTTAGACTTACCCAAAATCCAATACCTAGCTGCATCTCTTGGCATTTTTTTTTTTTTTTTGGTTAGTTACTTTCTCTAGATTCTTAATGTTTTCTTTTTGTCCATTTTCAAGGACTGTTTGCTTTAAGGCATTTATTCATACATTTGTTTATTCTTTCAGTATGTTAATTGGAAAATTGTAGGCAGTGGTCATTTTCTTGTGCAGATAACAACAGTAATCAAAAAAATGTCCTTTTTATGGAACTTGAAGTTTCTTGAGAGGGAAAATGAAACAAACATATATGTTAAGTAGTGAAGTAAGAACCCTGAAGTATATTTAATGAGGACAAGAGAGAGAAAATTGTGGTGTATTATCATTTGAAGGGTTCTCAGAAGGCAGTTTTAGGGCGATTAAATATTTACATTGGTAGAGCTTAAATTGAGATGACTACTTTCCATTTCCACATGTCATATATGAGTGCATACAAAATCTAGAGCAGGGGATAGATGTCCATCACCATACTGGAGATGTAAATTGGGAAATTATTAACCCTAAACTGCCAGGATTAGAGGAGGTGGCCTCTGGAATTATTAAGAACATGAGAGAAGAAGTCCTGGTGGAAATCTCGTGAACTACGACATCAGAGATCATGAAACTGAGGAGGACCCAGCAAATCGTTCAGCATGGAAAGAGGTGGTGTGTGACATGGTATGAGAAACTAGAGATTGTGGGTCCAGGGCTAATAGGACAAAGAGTTTCAGGTTGGGGGACTCAAACTTTGGGATTGGAATCTGAAGTTAGCATGTTTACCTTCTCTTGTGGAAATCATTGTTAGAAAAGAAAAAAGAATGAGAAATGTGTGGGACTCCAGTTTCAGTGGAACTCAAAGACAACTGAAACTCTGAAGTGCAAGATAGAAGTCTTCAGAAGCAGTGAATTACCAAGTAGGGATTGTTGTATCGTGAAGTGGGGTGAGAATGCCAGGGATTTTTTTTTTTTTTTAATCTAAGTAGGAGCTAGAAAGGTTTTTCAATGATGGTGGGCATAGTCTGGGTTGTGGAACCTAAATCTTTTATTTTTTTAATTTTTAAAGTTTTTAAATTTTTTTTTATTTGAGAGAGAGTGAGAGCGAAAGCAATCACAGAGGGTGAGGGAAAAGCAGGCTCGCCGCTGAGTAGGGGGCCTGATGTAGGGCTCGATCCCAGGACCCTGGGATCATGACCTGAGCTGAAGGCAGATGCCTAACCGACTGAGCCACCCAGGCACCCACCCTAAATCTTTTAGACTAGCAGGGAGGAGTTGCACAAAGCGATGAACCAGAGTTTCCTGTACCTGTTATGGTTGTGAGAAGCCAGAGATGTAGGATTTCATTAGGAATTAGCAGAAAGCTGTCTTTGGCTAGCATGGAGAAGGAGAGAGGATGCCTTTGAGAAACTCCACAGGTGCTCATAGCCAGTCCCCAGAGAGGAGTAAAAAAATAAAGAAACGTGGGTGCAAATCCTTGTCCTAAGCAATATCCCCACTTAGGTGACAGATAAATGGTCCTCTACTGCATCCTAAAGTAGCCGATCCAGGAGGATCTTGTCATCTTCAAAGCTGAGTGATGAGAAAAGGCCAAGTACAAGGAACTCACAGTTATTAGGAGAGAAAACAGGAAACAGAACAAGAACACAAATGGCAGATGAAAGAATTCAGCCAAAATCCGTGGCTAGGGAAGAGGTGAATATTGTGACCGAATATTTCCTCATGGATCCAAAAAGGAAAAAAGAAACTTAAAAAAGCAAAACCGACAACTAAAACCATGATTTGATGTTAGAGAATCTATTAGTGTAATTTGTTATATTAATTCATTAGAAAGAAAAATCATATGTTTATCATAATCATACCCATTATTGATTCTTCACAATTCGTATCCTACTGTGATGGAAAGAAACTGCTTCATTCTTACACAAACATTCCATAAGAAATGCTTAGATGTGGTTCACAGATATGGTTACTTTGTCTCATTTTAGATGTCCAGACTGCAGATGACCTGATTGAGACCCGCCAGGAGCATCAGAGCAGACATGTGTGGCAAGTTGGATTTGCCAACAACAAAACGTCAACTAAGGAGAGAACCAACTTGGGAAAACCATTTAATTTGAGTGCAATCCACCTTTCAAACCTGATTATAAATAATGGAAACTGTTCAGGAATGAAGCCAGAGGAGTTTAATGTGTGTCAGAACATGTTTCTCCCTGGTGAGCCTGATGAGATGCATGCTGGAGAGAAGCCTGAGGACCATAATACAACTGGGAAACCCCTCAGGTATGGCGAGCATTGTAGTTTTCATCAGAAGGATCGAATTTTGCAGCCACCTTTTGAATTTGGTGGGCAAGGGAAGGGCTTCAACAAGGAGGCAACCTTCTTTACACATAGCAGTGCTCACATGGGAGAGCCTACCTATAAATATGACGAATATCAGAGAGCCTGTGACAAGTCAGCTCTCATTGCCCAAGAGAGAACTGACATAGGGGAGGATCACTGTAGATGTAAGGAATGGGAGAACACCTTTTGTGCAAAACCAACACAGTCGAATCTTCATAGAGCTGATTTCGAGGAGCAACAACGTAAACTTAATCAAAGTGGGGATAATTTCAGCAAGAAATTACACCTCACTCCACTTTCAAGAACTCAGTTAGGAGAGAAAACTTTTGAATGTGATGTATGTGGCAAAACTTTCTACAAAAAGTCTAATCTCAGTAAACATCAGAAAATACACACAGGAGAGAAACCCTATAAATGCAGTGAGTGTGAGAAAACCTTCATCAGTAAAACAGTTCTTACAATACATCGGAGAACTCATACAGGGGAGAAACCCTATGCATGTATCGAATGTGAGAAATCTTTCTGCCATAAGTCACACCTAACTGTTCATCAGAGAACCCACACAGGAGAAAAACCGTATGAATGTTATGAATGTGGGAAATCCTTTTCTGTGAAAACCAAACTCACTGTACATCTGAGAACACACACAGGAGAGAAACCCTATGAATGTAATGAGTGTAGGAAATCCTTTTACCAGAAGTCAGCCCTCACTGTACATCAAAGGATTCACAATAGAGAGACCTATCATGAATGCAATGATTGTGGTAAAACCTTCCATAAGAAGTCAATTCTCATTGCACATCAGAGAACTCACACAGGAGAGAGACCTTATGAATGTAAAGAATGTGGGAAATCCTTTGGCCATCGCCCAGCTCTTACCGTACATCAGAGAACTCACACAAGAGACAAACCTTATAAATGTAACGAATGTGGGAAATCTTTCTGTGTAAAGCCAAAGCTCACTGTGCATCTGAGACTTCACACAGGTGAGAAACCCTATGAATGTAAGGAATGTGGGAAGACTTTCTACCAGAAATCAAAACTCACTGTACATCAGAGAACTCACACAGGTGAGAAACCTTATAAATGTAATGAATGTTGGAAAACCTTTTGTGAGAAGTCAACTCTCAATAGACATCAGAAAACTCACACAGGAGAGAAACCCTATGGATGTAAAGAATGTAGGAAAACTTTCTACCAGAAGTCAGCCCTGACTGTACACCAGAGAACTCACACAGGAGAGAAACCCTATGAGTGTAATGAATGTGGGAAAACCTTCTGTCAGAAATCACACCTCAGCAAACATCAGAGAACTCACACTGGGAAGTCATGTGGGGCAGAGACTGGCTATATGTATACCAAAACTCACTTTCTCTTTGTGTTGGGCACACAGTTAGCCTGCATGTCTCAGCCTCCCTTTACTGTGGGTGGAAGCGTGTAATTGAGCTATGGCCAAGAGATCATGAACACAAATTATGAACATTATTTCCGTGTCTGGCCCCAAAAGAACGTACTTGCGTTTGCTGATTTTTCATTCCTTGTGTTCCTGAAGTGCAGATTACCCACATGTTTGTCTTTGGAGCCTTAGATGGTAACCGTGACTTAAGGCAGAAAGGATTGATTGGGGAGGGCAGAGATCTTCTAAACTCTACCGCAAAAATCTTCACTTGTACTTACCTGAGTGAGAAATATTCACTGTTGAACCCTTCTATGTGTGACCTATTTACAACACTTTGAGTCCATTATAGCCAGTTCGCTTTATGAATTTGAGATAGGCTTCTCTGAGAAGTTACCAGTCCTTGTGTAGGAGATTCACATAGGAAAGAACCTGAGTTCACCCCCAAGTCAATGGATGGGAAAAAATCAAAGAAATCATAGGAAGAAAGAAATTCAATAAATGCAGGAATGCCTTTATTGGCCAGAGACAGCTCATTGAACACTGAGAATAAAGTAAAACCTTATAAATATCTTTAATGTGTCCAAATTTTCAACAGAATGTCCAACTTTGTGTTTATCAGTGAATTTTTCATGAAGGGAAAACTATCAGGTAATGTGGATAAAAAATTTCAGATAGAAATGACAGATACTGTATTGGAGAAAAATTTTTGAAGACCATAGACCATTTGTTCTCTGCTTGGGGTGATTTTGCCTCTAAGGGGAACATTCAGCAATACTATGCCTGGTAAGTAGCACAGTGTCAATTGTGAATTTTTCTATTCAGGGTAGTTACAGGGCCCTGAAGATTCTAAGGGGTGGAGTAATAGACTCCATCTCTTGATGTAAAGGCATCTTATAAAAGAGTATGTGGGATGGGACATAGTAGTGTGGCCATCTTTGGAAAATACAGTAGGACACTATCCACTTTCTGGCCACAGAGTTCACATCACTTACACGTGCAAACTATAACACTCAAAGGATTCCAATTTATAAAGCTGTTTGGCAAAATCTAGGACCTCATCATCTATATCAGGACCAGGTGCACATAGTCTCTTTGGGCACAGTCCCTTCTGTGTGGTTGCTCTTCATCTGAAGCCATGTGACCTGAAGTGAGCACTTAGGTGCCCTGCACACAACACACAACACACAGTGTAGCATGGAGATGGGAGACTCAGTCCACTCAAAGGGGAGGGGAATTGGGAGGCACTTAGCCATCTGTGGTCCACAGAAACTCTGAAGTCTAGCAGGGCACCCCATCAGTTCCTTCATTAGGATGCCGTGGTTCTGGGAATGACTTCCAAAGACTTCTGCACTCAGTCATCTCTCTTCTACAAGACATACCCTGATTTTTTTTTTTACTAACTAGTCTCCTCAGTTGTATTTCCTGCAAAGAGGGCTCTTTTCATTTGAATTGTTTCTAAGCCTTTTATTTCAAATTGATTTAATTCCCTTTAAGAAGTTTTTGGATTTTTGATATATTAAATTATAATCCACTCCATTAGATGAAAGTCATCCCCATACTTCTTCTGGAACAGGATCCACTCTGCCTTAAGCTGAGAGTGATGTGGGGAGAATGCCCCTAAGATTTGTAAAAGCCCTATTTATCTATTGTGAGGATTTATAGGGCACACTCTTAAGAGTCTCAGGGTTAGCAACATCCTTGGTCTGAGATTTACTGAGGCTCCATTTTGCTGATAGTGTCCTGAATGTGATCTTTAGCCAAAAGTCATTTCATACTTTAGGGATCTTTTTTTTCTGGCTGGAGAAGCTGGGAAGGAGGAACAGTTTTATTTTCAAACTTAGGTAGTCCTGGCTCCTTGGTATTTTGTCTAGATTGTTATTTAAGACTGAACAGTTTCTTTTATCTCATCTGTCTCTACCTATACCTTATGGTAAGTGAGTCTTCCAGCTATAAGTTTTTTGTTTTTTGTCTTAGCTAGGAACCCACCCCCTTGGTTGCCTGACTTTGTGATGATGGGGTTATATTTCTCCTTTTCCAGCTGACACATCTTTGGGTTTCCAAGGAAAGAGCCTGGAGGGAGATTGCAAGGCTGAGCAGCAAGGATTTTCTTTCTTCTTCTTTGGCAGATATCCATGTGGTTGTGAGCAGGGGTGGGGGAAGGTTCCAGTCCTGTTTCTCTGGTCCTGTTTCGCTGTCCAGAACTTTAACATGGTGACTCATATTTGAATGCACCTGAAATGCTTCAAACACTTTACCACTAAGCATAAAAGAAGTTACCTTCTATTCCTAGATTTATTTTTTTTACGCAAATAGGTGTTGGATTTTGCCGAAGGCTTTATTCATCTGTTGAAGTAATCATAAGTCCCGTTTCTTTATTGTGAACCAGCTGAAGCTACAAAATTATTTCTAATCATGGGCTTAGCTGAACTGCTTCCATTGTCATGCAGGGGAATGTACCACTTTCCAGGAGATCCAGGAGTTATTTTGATAAGATGTTACCAGTTCATTTATGTCACAGGTCTGATTAACCCCATCTCAGAAAACTGGGAGGTTGATGCCTAGTGTGTCTAATTTTCCAGGTCATCATTTTTCCGTTCTTCCATAGAAACAGTGCTCTCCAGACTGGGGGCCTGTTTGGACCTCTCTCCATCCCACCATGTTACTGTCCTACCCGGATGTGGGAGCCTTTCAAGAGAAGGAATCTCTTTTTCTTCAACTACTGTATTTTGGCTTAGGATCACAGACTCTGACTACCCTTGCTGCCCTTAACTGGGTGAGTGCATTTATGTGCTTTGAAACATACTTCAAAAGCACACAATAGTTTTAGGTGAATGGACTCCCAGGATACTGAGGAATTCTAACATACCATGTTGTAGTGACACGTGTCTCGGTTTTATATTTTGTGCCCACAAGAGCGCAAACTACACTTGGCCTCCAATTATGTTTCTTTTTCTCAGCTAATTGGTGGGGACTGTGGGCAAGGGATTGATTGGCCGAGAACCCCAGCACCTTGCTCCTCATTTTTGGGATTTCTGGGATTCTGTATAGTGCAGGCCTGAATAAAGAATTGAAAAAATCACAGCATGGGTTTGCAGCATGTGCATCCTTCTGCCTGGAGACCCAGAACTGTGTGATAAGCCCTAGAAATGAGCAGAGCAGAGACTATGAGGTTAGGGAAGCACTTATTGAGTGAGTCTCAGAGTCCTGCTGCAGGACTCTGGCTGAGGCCAAGAGAAAATGTGGCCAAGGCTTTACCAAGTCTCGGGGGTCAAGGGTCTTGGGCCAGATAAACCCTTCCACCCCTGCACAAACTTAGCTGAGGCAGTTGTACTGAAATAGTGCTTTTATTTCTTGAAGTTCTTGGAATATGCTGCAGGGCAGGGGGAGTCCTCCTTGCCTAGGAGGGCAAAGGGCCTTGCTTGGTGGGCAGCTCTGGGTCTTTCTCCTCGATGACTCCTAGGAGCTTGGGACTGGCCTGTGGGAGGTCAGGGTCTGAGGAGGGAAGTCTCCAAGCATCCCTATGCCCACAGCTCACTGGGACCTGCCCCTTGCCACCCACCATTGCCAGCCTCTGCACTTTTGTCTTGGTGGTGCCCTGTGAGAACAGACCATCCTCTGAGGACTGTGGTTCCCCTTCCTCACCTTCCTGTACCCTGCTCCTTCCATGAGCTATTCTCTGCTCCCTGCCACCTCATTCCAGGACTCACAGGTTCTCCTGGGCCAGCCCCTTCTTCTTGTTTGCTTGGGGCTTGAGCAGGGATCTGCATCCCAAGCTTTTCCAGCTCCTCCTTAAGCCTGGACAGAAAAGGGTGGGGTAGGAGTGGGGGGGGGAGGGGAGGGGAAGGGACAAGAGGGTGTGAAGAGACCAGGAGATAAGCCAAAAGGGGAGCGGAGATGCCCTCAGCCACCTTCCCCTTGGGGACTGGGGGCAGGGCCTCCATGCCCACCTCTGCCTCTTCTGCTGCAGCTGCTGGCACTTCTGCTGCAGCTGCTCATGGTGATGTGCAGCAGCCTCCAGGAGCTCCTGGGCCTTCCTGTTCTCCTCTTCAAACAGATGCCTGAGGGTAGGGCCATCAGCAGTGGTGGCTCCCTCCCTCCGCCCCATTCCCTGTCCACGCCATCCTTATCTTACACTGCAGCTGCGGCCTCCTGGCTGCGCAGAAAGAGCCCCTCAGCAATGGTCGAGCAGCCATCAGCCCCAAATTGGGAACACAGGCGATGCTTCACATCCTCCAGCTTCGCCTCCACAAGCTTCTCTGCAGCAGGAAGGGACAGATGAGCAGGGCAGGGCAGGACAGGGCAGGGCCTCCCCATTCTCCAGGCCTCACCTTCCTTGAGCAGTTGCTCCTTGCTGCTGTCCAGGGTGCCAATCTCCCGGGCCATCTGCTCTGGCCTCTGAGTAGGTAGAAAGGAGGCCTGTCCATGTGTCCCAGGCTCCTCCCTTGCACCTCAGAGAAGCCTACCTGGATCTGGTCTCTACTCAGTATGCCTCACTTCCTACTACTCTGGGTCTCTGGGCGCACAAGGCATGTGCCAGCTTCAGGGCCTTTGTACTGGCCATTTTCCCTCCACCTGGAACTGTCTCACCCCAGATACCTGTGATGCTGCACTTGAGAGGCTCATGAGGTGGTTCATGAATTTTGCAAGCTTTGAAATCAGGTCTGAGGCAAGTATTTATTATAGGGGATCCTGAAAACATTACAAATCAGAACTGTTCCCTGGAGAATCAGTCACCAGACCTGAACTGCAGCTCCTCTTCCCTTTGTGTGGTGTTCTCACTGAGCTCCTCTATCCTAACATTGATTCTCTCTGCCCCTTTTATTTGGCACCTGGGATCCTTGGTTTCCCAGTATCTGCCCTGTGCCGTCATGGCTGCAAACACATCCACGGATCTTCCTTATGGATAACCTCTCCTTGGTTCATTGGGGTTCCTCCTGGCCACTGAAGGGCCAGGGGGGAGCAGCAGGGATGGATGGGCAGGACCAGTGGAAGAGGACGACACTGGGTGGTGGTGAGGGTGGTGTGTAGGGACTGAGCTGAGGGCCATCTTGATGTATGACCACCAGGGCTGGCTCAGGAGCTGGGTGTGGCAGGTGAGAGGGAGGAGGCTTGCAGTGTGACCCTGAGCTTTGGGCCTGGGACTTCCAGGGAAGATGTGGAAGGTGGGAGGAATGGCTTTGAGTGACTCACATGGAACTTCCAGAGGTCCTTGTGTTGGCCCATCAGATCCTCCAGCTGTTCCTCAAAATCAAGCCTGTGGACCAACCATACAAGATGAGGAGCCATGGGCTGAGACATTCCTTCTCACCTTGGTCCAGGCCAGGGGTCTTCATGCACAGACCTTTGGAGGCTTGCCCGTGTTCTTTGCTCTGCAGGAAGTACTTTCACCACCTTGACCCTTCAAGACTCAGCCCAGCCAGCTCCTCTTCTAACCCCCATCCCCAGTATTACCCGCACCCACAACCCATCCCAGCACATCGCCCCCACCCTGCCTGGTACTGGGCACTGGGCTTTACCTCAGTTGCCTCTGTTTGTTCTTCTCTTCCTCAATCTGGGAGTTCAGGGCAGAAATTCGCTCCTTGCACTCCTGCAGCATGGTCTGCTTCCTGGGAAGAGGCAAGGCAGCTGTCAGTCATATTCTCTGAATGTCTCCCCAGGACAGGGCTGGGGTGGGGCTTCTGCCTTCTCTTGGGGTCTGTTCTGGCTTTGCAGATCAAGGTCCTTCTCTAATAACTTCATGGGGGGGGGGCATGAGCACGTGTACCCTGGAAATACTGTTGTGAAATCAGGAAGATCAACATGGACACACAGAGGTGCACAAGCACACACTAACATATCAATCTCATCCAAATTTCCCACGTAGTTCTAATGTTGGTGGGCTTGGGGACTCTGGTCACAAAATGAACTAAATCAAGGTTCAGGAAGTGGAGAGATGGATTCACAAATATTGAGGTGGATGGAAAGATAGATGAATGGAGAGACACTGGGTGCCTTGATGCCTAAATGAAGGGACAAAAGAGTGAACAGAGACCAAGGAGCTGATTTTAGGAAGAGTGACAGGCATAAAATAAATAACAGCTGAAAGCATTTGATATTCTAGCAAATGAATGATTATCCCAGTGAGTCAGAGTACCGTTAACACTACTGCGTACTGTTGGGGCCAAGGTGGGAAGACATGCATCTGGCCTCTCCTTTTTTCAGAGGGAGACACTGTGACCTGTGGGTCCAGGACTGATTTTCCCTCTTTCTCCTTTCCACCACAATGAAGGGGAAGGGCAGAGCAAGTCCCAGATGGAAGCTCTTACCTCTGTGCCTCACTTTCCTTCTCCTGGCAGTGGAGCCTGAGGATCCTTAGGGTCTCTGCAGGGAGAGGAGCCAAGGGCCCCATGAGAACCCATCAAAACATCAAGATTGGGCATTGATAATAGGGTCAGATCACGTGTGGTCTTGTGGACACCTGATAGGACTTTGTCATTTACTGCAAGTGTGGTGGAAGCCACAGGAGGGATGCAAGCTAAGTCAGGTTCCAAAGGGCTTCAGCTGCTATGGAAAGATTGGCCTCCGCAGGGTGACAAGGGCAAAAGTCTGGAGACAGAGTAGCTGCAGTTACCTTGCTTTTTGTTCAAGATCTCTTTCAGGCGTACTTTCTCTCCACTCACTGGAAAACACAGTAACACATTCAGGCCTCAGTGTGCATCACTGCACCCTCAGGGAGTGCATTTGCCCCTCATGCACAGGCGGTTTGGGATAGCTCTACCGCAATCCCAGATGTGGACCCCTTGAGTTGAGCCCCCTCCCCTCTTGAGCCCACACTCCCTGTAAGCAGCAAAGGGGTTGATATAGGGTGACTGTGAAGATCCTGCAGAAGGCCAGTGTGTTTACATGGAGGAGAGAGAAAAAACACATCACATGAAGAAACACAAGCAGTTAGGGGAATGTGATCAGGTGGGGACAGGGTGCTGTCTTTAGATGGGATGACTTGGGGGAGGTTTATCTGAGAAGGGCACATTCAAGGTAAGAGCTGATGAGGATGTGTGGCAGTAGGAACCTGTACTATCTGGGTAAGAACAGCCTATCAAAAGCCCTGAGGTGGAAGTATGCTTGGAGAGTACTTTGGGAACACTCCTACCCACAGAGTGGGAGATTGGCAGGACCTGATGTTGGAGAGGGGGTAGGAGCCCTTGGCTACAGCAAGAATGCTAAGTGTCCAGAATATTGAGTTCAGGAAGGTATGACACTGAAGACCTCTGGGTGACCCCCAGCATGCTTACATGAGTCCATTTCCCTCTGCAGGGCCTCCCAAACAGTCCGGGCCTCTCCCAGCTCCTCACTGGCTTTCTTTTTTGCTGTGCCAAAAAGCAGAACAATGTAAGTGCAGCCTCCAACTGCATTATTCCTTGCAAACAGTGACATTTTTCATTTGTCTTCCAGGAAATCTGGGTTGGGGGACAGATTTTAAAGCAAGAAACCAGGCTTCCAGAACACAAGCCTTTCTTGTTGGGCTCAGTTGACAGCACCACTAGGTTCATGGACACGTGACTATAGCAGTTGCATTTACATGGACCCATCCTTGGTTTTAATGATCTGCTGCTGTCATGAACTACTCAGTAATCTTTTAACAAGGAGCCCTGCAAATCATGTAGCTGGTCCTGGAGCTCACCTTGCTGAACCTCATTAATCCGATTAATCAGGACTTCAACCCTGGGCTCTAGGCTTCCCGCTGCAGGAAGGAAAGGAAGTTGAGTGGAGATGACAGGGCAGGTAGAGGGAGTTGGGGGCCCTACAGGGAATCTCATTCTGGGTAGGGGAGACAAGGAAAAAAATAGAGATACTGAGTCAGGCTGTAGTAATTGCAGCAAGGAATTAAAGAGTGAAGGAGTGGGGCATGCTCTTCAGATATGGGAAGACCTCTTAAGGGCCCCAAATCATGGGGAGGGCAGTTCCTGGGTGGGGTGGGAGGCAGTCAGTGTAAAGGCCTGCCCTGAGGTGGGCATGTGGCTGGAAGGAGGCTGGTAAGCAAGTAGAGAGCAGCAGAGCTAAGGTGGAGGGAAGGGAGGTGAAGGTGAAAACCTGGATTTAACTGAATACAGTTGGGGCCAAATAGGTGGCTAGCAAGGGGGTTTTGGGAAAATTTCTCGCCTTCCATCCCCTCATAATTCAATTTTGAATCATGGCGCTGTATTTTTGCTTCAAAGAATTAAGTTTTAAAAGAGAGAGCAAATGAGTTAATTTCCCAAGGCTGTGAATTGTGAGGCCTGGAACTGAATCCACTTCTGCCTCATCCCAAAGCTCAGGCTGTGCCTGTTACAGAGGAGACATGAGACCTTTCTGCAACTTCTTCACCATTTCCAGCAAGTCTTCGATTTTCTGTGAGGATTTGGCTTGCCCTGTAGAGACAAAAGCAAACATTTTAGAATCCTGAGGGAGTGAGAAGCCTGAGGAAGGGTCCAACAACTTGGTCTGGGACTGAGGGGGGGCTCAGGTCTCCAGCCACAGTGGTGCCCCTTCTCCTTGTCCTGAGGTGGACGGATACTGAATGAGAGATGAGTCGGGCCATTTCACAGTCTACTTCTTCTAAATTGTGAAATCATACCACAGATTTCCCCTTAATACAACTCAGGCCAAGGGGAGGGGTGAACTTTCACTGCCTGTAGTATTTAAGATTGGGTCAAAGCTCATGATGTAATAGTGAAAGAAAAAAAAAAGGAGGGGTAAAAAAAACTGGAAACAAGGAGTCAAAAATCACTGTAACTGCAGATGGCTAATTAACTAGAAAGTTCTAGAGAGTCTTATAAAAAATCCCACAAAGAACAGAAGAAAACTAATTTAAGACATCTCAATTTAAAAAATGCAGTTATTCTATATACACTTATTATTCTGAAGCCTCCCATTAAAATATTAACCTGTTTATAACCAATATAGGCACTTATTTTTTTTTAATTTTTTTATTGTTATGTTAATCCCCATACATTACATCATTAGTTTTAGATGTAGCGTTCCATGATTCATTGTTTGTGCATAACACCCAGTGCTCCATGCAGAACGTGCCCTCTTCAATACCCATCACCAGGCTAACCCATCCTCCCACCCCCTCCCCTCTAGAACCCTCAGTTTGTTTTTCAGAGTCCATCGTCTCTCATGGTTCGTCTCCCCCTCTGATTTCCCCTTCATTCTTCCCCTCCTGCTATCTTCTTTTTTTTTTCTTAACATATATTGCATTATTTGTTTCAGAGGTACAGATCTGAGATTCAACAGTCTTGCACAATTCACAGCACTTACCATAGCACATACCCTCCCCAGTGTCTATCACCCAGTCACCCCATCCCTCCCACCCCACCCCCCACTCCAGCAACCCTCAGCTTGTTTCCTGAGATTAAGAATTCCTCATATCAATGAGGTCATATGATACATGTCTTTCTCTGATTGACTTATTTCACTCAGCATAATACCCTCCAGTTCCATCCACGTCGTTGCAAATGGCAAGATCTCATTCTTTTTGATGGCTGCATAATATTCCATTGTATATATATACCACATCTTCTTTATCCACTCATCTGTCAGTGGACATCTTGGCTCTTTCCACAGTTTGGCTATTGTGGACATTGCTGCTATAAACATCGGGGTGCACGTACCCCTTCGGATCCCTACATTTGTATCTTTGGGGTAAATACCCAGTAGTGCAATTGCTGGATCATATGGTAGTTCTATTTTCAACTTTTTGAGGAACCTCCATACTGTTTTCCAGAGTGGCTGCACCAGCTTGCATTCCCACCAACAGCGTAGGAGGGTTCCACTTTCTCTGCGTTCCCGCCAACATCTGTCATTTCCTGACTTGTTAATTTTAGCCATTCTGACTGGTGTGAGGTGGTATCTCATTGAGGTTTTGATTTGGATTTCCCTGATATAAGCACTTATTTTTAATCCCTTAATGAACTGGTAGATCTAGGCCATTATTACTAATGGTACTAACATCACAATAAAGATAACTGGACACTATGAGCCATTTGAGGTAAAAATATAATATAGGATTCTTGCCAAAAAAATCAGACTAGTATCTTTTAATCCTCTCAACCTAAATACTAATTCAGAGGAAATACAGGGACACAGGACACATGGGAATGCAATTACCAACATCCAGATTAGGAACTGGATTCCTAAAGGAACTCAGTTCCTTTAACAGATTTTGGGGGAAAAGGGAAAAAGAAGAGTCTTGCAGACTAAAAGGGATTAAAGAGATCTATAAATCAATCTCAAAAATGGACAGTATTTAGATCTTGATTCAAACAAATGCACTTTAAAAAATATTGATGACACAATCCGGAAAATTGACTGGATATTTGATGAAACTAAGGAATTATTGTAGTTGTTATTCAGATATGACAATACTATTGCGGTTAGTTAACTTTTAGAGATATGCATGGAAATATGTATGGATGATATGCTATGATGCCTGTGATCCTCAAATGAAGTAGTGGAATGGGTGGCAGGAGTGGGTGAGGATAAAGAGGAAAAAAGGTTGGCCAAAAGCTGATAATTGGTAAAGTGGAAAGATGGGCTCATGGGGTAATTATACTTTGTTCTCGCCTTTTGTATATGCTTAGATCTTTCCATAATATGTTTCAATCAATATAAAGAAGGTAAACAATCATTTCTATAGAAGAGTGGAGAAAAGGAGAGAACAGTGAAGCAAAAATTATACAAATGATCACTATTTGAAAAGCTGTACAATCTCAGTCATAATTAATGAGCTAAAAATAACATATTGTACCTATCTGATTGGTAAAGATTAATAAATCTGTCAATGGTCAGTGAGATCATGTGGGGAAACTCATACACACTGAAAGGACTGTGGAAACGGATGTGACCTTTTGGAGGGCTATCAACATTTTGAAGACTTAATTCCAGTCCTAGAAATTTATGTATGAGTTATACTTGGTTAAGTATGCAAAAGGCACGTTAAAGGACACTGAAGCAATATTTGTTATGTCAAAAGCGGGAAACAACTTGAATGCCCATCAGTCGAGAATTTATGATTCATCTCCACCACAAAATACTGTGTAGCCATTGAAAAGGAGGTAGATTCGTATGTATTAACATGGAAAGAGACCCTAGACAGAATAAATGAAAGTGAAAAATGGTGTATAGAGAATCCCATATGGCTACAAAAAGAGGTGAAATATATACCTGTCACTCTACAAATATATGCATACCAAGTCTAGATAACTTCTGGCCAGAATCACACACACACACAAAAATCAAAAGTAGTTACCTCTGGAGGGTATGACTGGAAGGACAAGAAAGAGGATGTCTACTTTTCACTATACACACTTTTACATATGGTTATATTTTTTAAAATTAATAAATTTCTCTGAGTGACCCCAAAATGATATTTTGTTTGGGCAACCATTTTCTCAGGTATTACTATTAAAAGACCGGGCAGTGAGCTGCACTGTTTTTATTCTCTATTGTATGTCTAGTGCTCGCCACAAGGTAAGGCACAGACTGGCAATAAATATCTGTTGAATGAGGCAACTAATGTCTTGGTAACAAAAAATCCAGGGCACAAAATAGCCTGTGTAGTATGAACCCCCTAGTTTTACTTTTTATTTCAAAATAATTTCAAATTTACTAAAAAGTTGTGGAAATAGGATACATAGCTCCTATCCCCCATTAGCTAACATTTCTGAACCTGGAGAATGAGTTGCAGACAATGCTTCATTACCCCATAATACTCTAGTGTGAAGTGCAGAAGTAGGACGACACCCTCCTAGGCGGTGACCACAGTACAACATGTGTTGAAATAGTATGGTCCGGGGACGCCTGGGTGGCTCAGTCGGTTAAGTGTCTGCTTTTGGCTCAGGTCATGATCCCAGGGTCCTGGGATCGAGTCCCACATCGGGCTCCTTGCTCAGCGGGAAGCCTGCTTCTCTGCCTCTGCCGCTCCCCCTGCTTGTGCTCTGTCTCTCACAAATAAATAAATAACATCTTTAAAAAAAGAAGAAGAAGAAGAAAGAAATACTATGGCCTGATGTGACCGTGTTAGAAGATGGGGCTTTTGGGAGGTGACTGGGTCATGATGGTGGATGGAGTGCCTTTATAAAAGAGACCTCCAGAACTGCCTGCCCCTTCCTCCCTGTGAGGACACAGCCAGAAGAGGTCATCCAGAAACCAGGAGCTGGTCTTCACTAGACATTGTGTCTGCTGGTGCCTGTGTCCTAAGACTTCCAGCCTCCAGAACCATGAGAAAGAACATTCTGTAGTCTATAGGGCCATCTGGGCTCTGGTGTTTCCGTTAGAGCAGCCCAAGCTAAGACACTGGTGGAGCTGATTCAGCTACTAGTTGATTAGAGGTACCCGAAACAGCCTTACTGAAAGGCTCCTTCGGTGCAGCCTTAGCTATGGGGGTGTTTCATACAAAGGACGTGTGCGCATCCGTCCCCAGTCGGGGGCTGTCTCCTGGATGCCCATCGGTCCCCAGCCCGGGGGTGTCGGTCCCCAGCCCGGGGCTGTCTCCTGGATGCCCATCGGTCCCCAGTCGGGGGCTGTCTCCTGGATGCCCATCGGTCCCCAGCCCGGGGCTGTCTCCTGGACGCCCATCGGTCCCCAGTCGGGGGCTGTCTCCTGGACGCCCATCGGTCCCCAGTCGGGGGCTGTCTCCTGGACACCCATCGGTCCCCAGTCGGGGGCTGTCTCCTGGACGCCCATCGGTCCCCAGTCGGGGGCTGTCTCCTGGACGCCCATCCGTCCCCAGTCGGGGGCTGTCTCCTGGACGCCCATCGGTCCCCAGTCGGGGGCTGTCTCCTGGACGCCCATCCGTCCCCAGTCGGGGGCTGTCTCCTGGACGCCCATCCGTCCCCAGTCGGGGGCTGTCTCCTGGACGCGCATCCGTCCCCAGTCGGGGGCTGTCTCCTGGACGCGCATCCGTCCCCAGTCGGGGGCTGTCTCCTGGATGCCCATCCGTCCGCAGTCGGGGGCTGTCTTCTGGATGTCCATCCGTCCCCAGTCGGGGGCTGTCTCCGAGGTGCCCATCGGTCCCCAGCCTGGGGCTGTCTGCGAGGTGCCCATCTGTCCCCACCCCGGGGCTGTCTCCGGGATGCGCATCTGTCTCCAGTCGGAGACTGTCTCTGGGGTGCGCATCCGTCCCCAGCCCGGGGCTGTCTCCGGGTGTGCATCCGTCCCCAGTTGGGGGCTGTCACGGGGGGGGGGGCGCATCCGTGCCCAGCTGGCGGTTGTCACCTGTGTGTGCATTCGTCCCCAGCCCGGGGCTGTCTCTGAGGTTCCCATCGGTCCCCAGCCCGGGGCTGTCTCCGGGTGCCTCGCCCTGCTCGGAGGACACTTTCTGAGCCAAGGCTCATGACCCAGAGCAGGGACACTGTGGAGCCGCGCCGGATCCCAAGGCTGCCCTCGTGCAGGCAGGTGTGAAGGGAACCAATAAGACCCGTGCCACTGACGGCGCTGTGAGCAGGGGACAGATGAGCCGACAGGAGCAGAGTCCCGAGGGGTGGCGGTGGGGCTCCCACGGAGCACGTACGAGCCAGGTCCTGCAGCTGAGGGCTTGGCTCGGGGACAGCCTCCTACCTTCCCCTCCGCGTGGGGCGGTGACTTCGGACTCCGGAGGACCTGTGCGGAGCTGCCCAACCGTGTCCCCCTGTCCCCTGAGCCAGGGACCGTCCCTCAGCAGGTCGGCGTCAGGAGGAAAACCCGCGGGCTGCTGCGCGGAGCCGGTCTGGCCCGGCTTCAGAAGAGAAACGCCGGCTGAGGGCTCATCGACGCCATGGAGAGAGCGGAGCTCCTGAAGGGTCTCGCTGCCGGGGGCAAACGGCCGGGGGCGGCCGGCGGCCCGACCTTCCCTCGACAGTGCGCTCCCCGTCCCGCCTGCCCCGGCCCCCCCACAACCGCCCCTGCGGGGACGCCTGCACTACCTCCGGCCTTCTCAGCCCGCTCCGTGGCTCCCGCCCCCTCGGCGTCCGAAGGCCCCGACCGCCCCGCCATTTTCTCCGCTCGCGCGCGGCCGGCGAGTAGCACCTCCGTGTGGATTGGACGAAACTCGCGCCCGGGGCGGGGCTTCCTGCAGCACGCCTGCGCACCACGCTTCCGAGAGCGGTGAACCGGGTCCCAACGGCTGTGGAGAGGCGCTAGTGCGCATGCTTTAAGCCTCTGGGGCCGCACATTCCGAGTAGAGGAGGTGGGCGCTGGGTGCATGTGGTCTTCCAGGCTTGCGATTGGCCGGTTGAGGAGTCAGTGACCTGCTCTGGAAGAACCGCCCCCACTTTACTGAGCCTGTGGAGGTTGCGGCAAGTGCACCTGTGCCCCGCCACGGATCTAGGGTTTGATTCTTGTCTCCGCCAATATTCCTCACTGCACATGTGGGGTGTAAGCCCAGGAATGTAACCTTTAACTACGCAACATGGAATTTCCTGGAGTCTAGAGTAGGAAATTTACTCACAGACCCTTGGGAGAGCACTCTTACCTAAACACTGCATTTGTCAATGTATTTTTTGGTTTTCTTCCTATTCCTTCTTTGAGATTGCTTTCCTTTGTTTAGTTCAGTGGAACTGTCCTCTATTTGCTACATTGGATGCTGCATGAGTTAAGAATCAGTTAATAAAGCTAATTAGATTTTTAAGTTTACTCATTTGAAATTTTCTTTTGTTAACACCTCCCTGTAATAGAGGACAGATGAAGTAGAGAAGAAACAAGTTTAATAACGTGGATTCCTCCTATATACATGGGAGAAACCCAGGGAAACGGAGGAATTCCCTGAAATGGCTAAAGCCACCACCTTACATGCCATTATGGGCTAAAGATGAAGATATTGGTGGAAGCAGGAGTCATCAGGCAGCCAGAGTAAACAGGGTATGGTTGTAAGGTGCCTTTCCCATGGATAGAAGTTTCTAAAAATTTAGAGTTCTGCCTTTCTTCCTAGTACAAATGGAGATTTTCCTTTTAAATGTAAATGGTCCTCACCAAAGCACAACTTCTACTCAGTTTTCAGAGGTTCTTTTGTGTTTGTTGTTCCTTAGAATTAATCATGCCTGTTAACCTTAAAAATAAAAGTGCCATTTATTTTACCAGCCAAAGATGGGTTTATTTGGGAATAGTAGAGAATTACAACTGGGACAAGCCAGCTACTGCAAAACCACACGTAAATCTTGACAACTAGCAAGAGGAGGCTCTTTTATAGAGGAGGCGGGGTTGGGAAGAGGCTGTTGTAAACTGAAAGCCCTTTGGAGTAAACTGGGGAACTGGAAAAGTAGTGGCTTCTCATTGGCTGGGCCTTGGCCGTCTCTCATTGGCTGGGCCCTGACCGTCTCTCACTGGCTGGGCCTTGGCCGTCTCTCATTGGCTGGGCCCTGACCGTCTCTCACTGGCTGGGCCTTGGCCGTCTCTCATTGGCTGGGCCCTGGCCGTCTCTCATTGGCTGGGCTGTGGCGGGGTGGTGCGCGGGGAGGAAGCGTGCTTTCCTCCTGCTGGGATAGTGAAGTGTATCCACCTACGAGGTACCTCTTTTCCTGTTGGTAGGGTGTAAGAGTGGCTCTTTCCAAACCTTGGGACTTCATTTGAGTCAGGTTTCCTGGTATTTTCGTAGGCTCAAACAAAGCTTATGCCAAAGATCCGTGCTCTCTCCTCCTGTGGAGGTGGTTCTGCATCCTTATGGACAGGACCCACCAGGAAGGTGCTGCTGAATCCTCAGCCTCAGGAACATTTGGAGCTGTGGGAGGAAAAGCAGAGGCTTCCTGTGTGTAGTGAATAGTTAGGAGGGGTAGTCGTCAGAGGACCCAGTGGAGGAAAGGCCTGCGGTGGAAACCTGTCTTTTTAGTTACTTTTTGTGTGTGGCGCAGGATTTTGTGTATGGTGTAACGTACTATGTTCCATTGCTTGTGGCTCATTTTCCCCAGCAGTATTCATTGAGGAGACTGCCCTGTGTGGGGTGTTCTTGGCTCCCTTACAAAGTAATTGAACATCTGTGCTTGTGTTTATTTCATTCTGCTACAATGATCCTTGTGCCTGTTTTAATCTCGACACTTTCAAGACTGTTTTGTTTACCATAGCTTTGCAAAAGCTTATTCTTTCTCAAGATGGGTTTGGCTATTCAAGATCCTTTGGTTTCATACACACTTCAGGATTGTTATTGTTTTGTGAAAAATGCCTTTGGAATTTTGTTCATGATTACATTGAATCTGTGGATTACTTTGGGTTGAATGAACAATTTGACAATATTTAACAATCTACGAGTAAGAAATATCCTTCCATTTATTGGTCTCTTCTTCAATTTCTTTATCAGCATCCTGCAGTTCTGATGTTACAGAGTTTTCACATCTTGGTTAAATTTTTTCCTAGATATTTTATTATTTTTTGATGAAATTGTTAGTGATACTATTTTCTTAATTTTTCCTTGTGATAGTTTGTTATGAATATGTAAGGAGTGAGAATGTCCTGTTCCTTCAAGGTCCTTCTTGGTGGACTAAAAATCAAATTGACATGAGACAGAGTAACAGGAGAAAATAAAATTTAATTTTGTACATATGGGGAATCCAGAGAGACATGGAAACTCCAAACACACTTAGGCAAAATGAGGTATATATGTCATCCTGAACTAAGGACAAGGGGATAGGGGTCAGGAACATCAAAGGGAAGGGATGCACTTCACAGGAAAATGAAAAAGAGTAAATGTTTTGTAGAGACAGTGAGAATCAGAAGACTTTATGCAAACAGACCTTGATAGGTTCCTCCCTTTCTACCATTCCTAGGTCTTATCATAGTTTAGTTATCTGTGGTGATGGCTATCCTCCCGGAGCCAGGCCCCTGGGAACAGACCTCTTGACCCAACCATTGGTTAGGGTTAGGGCCTAGGAGCATGGCAGGTCTGATCTGCCATCTGTGTGGTGCACTTCCCAGAGGGCTGAGTTGAGGGTGTGGGTCAGGTGAGTGTCAGGCTCAGGGTTTGGGTCCAGGGGGCTGCTGAATGTGGGGGTTCATTGGGATGGGCTCAGGTGGGCCTTCAGATTTCTCTGGTTCTGAATACTTTCTGGAGTCCCCGATGGCATGGTTTCCTTCTGGGTGGCAGCCTGAGTCCTCTGGTATTGCTCAGGTGTCCCCAATCCCTGGGGCTTGGGAGTCAGGTCTCTGGGGACGGATCACTCAGAACCTGACCTAGGGTTATGGTTAGAGGTTAGGGGTTAGGGGTTAGGGTTGGGGTAGGGGTTAGGGGTTAGGGTTATGATCTCCCTGTCCTCTGCTGTACAGAGCCCATTCTCCTCCAGTAACTAGATTGATCGTTTCAGAACATAACCTTTGAGCCTCTCTGCAATCTGCTTCCCACCTGCCCGTCCTCTTCAGCCTCACCTCTGCCACCGCAGCCCCCCTTCTGTGGGCCACCCAGGCGTGGGGTTGTCACATACGTGCCTTGGGCCTGACTCCAATTCTTTACATTGTCTGTGCCCTCTGCCAGGAGCACTCTTCTCTCCCCCTGCATCATGTCTGGTCTGTTCCCCCATTGGCTGGGCCTCTACTTGCCCCTTGGTGACTTGCCTCCTGTCTGCTGGGTGTGTGCTTGTCCCCTGTTTAAATGTAGTGCCCGCCTTCCCTGTGTGAGCGATTTACTAACCTGCCAGTTATGGGGCAGACCAGGGAAGTAGCCTTAGTGCCTGTGTAAAAAAATCAGTCTCAGGGCGTCTGGGGGGCTCAGTCATTAAGTATCTGCCTTCAGCTCAGGTCGTGATCCCAGGGTCCTGGGATTAAGCCCCGTGTCAGGCTCCCTGCTCAGCGGGGAGCCTGCTTCTCCCTCTCCCATTCCCCCTGCTTGTGTTCCCTCTCTAGCTGTCTCTCTCTGTGTCAAATAAATAAATAAAACCTTTTAAGAAAATCAGTCTCAGAGGGGCTCACCACACTTGCTGACAATGGGGGAGCTGCTGTCCCCACAGTGGGGAGCAGGTAGTCAGTCCCCTCAAAAGGGGACCAGGCACATGAGGGGGTTGGACAAGACTTCCAACTTCTTGGGGTCAGGGAGATATAGACCTGGACCCGGAAGTTTACTCCCTTGGATTCAAGGCTGGGGCCTAAGCAAGCCCCCTCTTCTTCCAGGGGTCCTCTCTCCCCTTCCCTGCCCACAGGCTGGACCTGATTCCTGATCTGGGGCAGTTCAAGATGACCCCTCCTAGGAATACCAGTGGTGTACTGATGGACCTTGTCAGCAAGAGACCCAGTAGCCTTCAAGGGAGGACCCTATAGGGGGCGGAGACAACTCTGTTGTGGGCCAGTGACAGCCCACTCAAAACAAAGTGGGGCAGGTGGCTGGCCCTGCTGATTCTACCCAGTCTGCAGGGCATAGAAGCAAGGGCTATGCCCAAAGGTGCTCAAGTCATGGCAGGTGGGAACAGAACCTGCAGGGGGTCAGCCAGGAGAGGGCCCGGGAGCTCAGCACAAGGGGCGTGTTCCTGGTTCCAGCATGCTGACTGTGGGGCTGCATGGGTTTCCAGCCTCCTAAGCCTCAGGCTTCCCTTTGTAAGATGGGGTGCTGATGGCCCCCATCTCTGGGAGCAGACGGTAGGGAGGCCCCACCGGCAGACTTACTCAGGACAGGCCAGGAGGGTGGCTGTTGGTTAAAGCAGCCCAGGGCCTGCCCCCGTGATGAAGGTGCACATGTTCACGGCCCCGAGGTCTGGGGTCCTGCCGCCAGCCTCTGGCAGTGACCCTCCTCCAGCCTTGTCCCCTGTCCCTGTGGATCCGTGGTCTTCCTGGAGCTGTTCCTGCAGATGGTGGAGAAGCACTTCACGGTGGGACACGGGGTCACCTACTACGTCTTCACCAATCAGCTGGCTGCTGGGTCCCATGTGCCCCTCCAGGAAGACTGGAGGGTGGTGGTCCTCGAGGTCCCCGGTGCCCCGTGCTGGGAGGACGCGTCCATGCAGCACATGTGATGATCCGCCGCTTCTGCAAGTAGATCTTCCTGTCATCGCGCGCTGAAATAAAGTTCTCAGACACCAATCTGAGTGGACATTCAGGGCTGCCTCTGCAAGTAGAGCTGTAGCAGCTGGGTTCTGCACATCGCTTTTATTTCATTTTTATCAGAAAAGCCAGGGCAGATGCCTCAAAGTGTGGGAAAGGAGGACAAAGGGATGGCAAGTATCCTGAAGCTGTAAAGCAGGCCTGCACCCTCCCCTACACGCGGGCACGCAGGGAGGCAGTCATGGGGTGAGGGAAGAGCGGGGTGTTTGTGCTAGCAAACGCCAGGTGGAGGAAGGGGGTACTGAGGGTTACATTCTTTCCTAGCTCCTAACCTGTGCCCTGCCCCTGGGGATCATGGGATCCTGCTCCTACTGGTGCATTCAATAGCCTGAGAACAGGAATGCTGTTGATGTTTCAGCTGCTTCCACAATCACTCCTGAGGGCTTACAATATATTTTCTAAGAATAACTCCACACTTCCTCCGTGAGGTGGGCTACCTGGTGTGCACGGAGGTGGACATGAAGTTCCGTGACCACGTGAGCGTGGAGATCCTGTCCCCCCTCTTTGGCACTCTGCACTCCAGTTTCTACCGGGCAGCCCACAAGGACTTCAGCTATGAGCATCGGCCACAGTCCCAGGCACACATCCCCACGGACAAGGGCGACTTTTACTACATGGGGGTCGGTGGTGGAGGTTCACCGACTGACCTTGGCCTGTCACCAGGCGATGGGAGTTGCACTGGCCAGTGGGATTGAGGCCGTGTGGCACGATGAGAGCCACCTGAACAGGCACCTGCTGGACCAGAAGCCCCTCAAGGTGCTGTCCCCAGAGGACCTGCGGACCTGCAGATGCTGGGTTGTCCCCAGAGGACCTGTGCACCCAACGCCACCTAAAGTATTGGCCATTTCTTGTCACTTGAGCTGAGTACAAAAGTTTGGGAGTTGGGGGTTGAGGGGGGTTCCTGGCCAGACTTTGTATTTGGGGGACAAAGGCCATCCAGACAAGCTTGTGTTGAGCCTAAGGAGGGAGTCTGTGTGGAGACCCCAGCTGCAGGCACTGCTGTCCCCAGATGCCCCCTCAACGCGTCCCAGTGCAGCTGCTGCTGGGGGAGAGCCTGCCCCTTCCTCTCTGCAGAGGGCTCTCTCCTGCACCAGGTGCCTTCTCTCCTGCCAGCTACTGCCAGCCTGCAGCCTTGGAGGGTGGATACCCCGAGTTCCTCCAGCTGCTGGGGGAGTGCCTGCCCCCTCCTCTGTGCCTGAGGGCTCTCTCCTGCACCAGGTGCCTCTTGTCCTGCCAGCCTGCAGCCTTGGAGGGTGGGTACCCCGAGTTCCTCCAGCTGCTGGGGGAGTGCCTGCCCCCTCCTCTCTGCAGAGGGCTCTCTCCTGCACCAGGTGCCTTCTCTCCTGCCAGCTACTGCCAGCCTGCAGCCTTGGAGGGTGGATACCCCGAGTTCCTCCAGCTGCTGGGGGAGTGCCTGCCCCCTCCTCTCTGCCTGAGGGCTCTCTCCTGCACCAGGTTCCTCCTCTCCTGCCAGCCACTGCCAGCCTGCAGCCTGGGAGGGTGGATACCCTGACAACCCCCAGCCCTGGATGATTTACTCTTTGTTGGTTCTAGGATTCAGTGCGTACCAGCCTGCAGCCTTGGAGGGTGGATACCCCGAGTTCCTCCAGCTGCTGGGGGAGTGCCTGCCCCCTCCTCTCTGCCTGAGGGCTCTCTCCTGCACCAGGTTCCTCCTCTCCTGCCAGCCACTGCCAGCCTGCAGCCTGGGAGGGTGGATACCCTGACAACCCCCAGCCCTGGGGCAGAGCCAGTGCGACGTGGTCTCCCAGCAGGTCTGAGCAGCAGGCCCCCACATTGCTCACTCTCCTCCTGTGGGCTCACTGTGCCACGTCCTCCCTCAGGCTCCCTGGGCCCAAGTCCTCCTCCACTCAGGGACCACTCTCTGCCCAGGCTCCACATGCTGAGACTGGGAGCAGGTCATCTGGACCTTCTGGACTTGCGCTTCCATGCCCGTGACATGGGCACAGGCCGGCCTCACAGACTGCTCAGAGGAGACCCAGCACAGGAAGATGCAGGCCGCTGCCAGGGGAGATGCCAAGTGACCCCAGAGGGAGCGCACAGGCCTCAAACAAGGGACTGGGCTCATGGGGTCCAGTGTGGGATGCGGGCGCCCAGCCAAGGGGCATGGGGAATCCTGGTGAGGGCGGCCCTGGCGGGGGGGGGGGGGAGGGGGAAGCCACGGAAGGGTCCCAGAAGAGGCAGGAGACAAGAAAGAGGACAGGACAGAGCTTTCCAAGGAGGTCGATGGAGGGATCAAAGGATCACAGAGACCCTTGGGAAAACTCGGAGGCCTTGGAGATGGTGGCTGAAATGCTGTCATTTGTTCAGAAAAGTTGTGTCACAACCCCCCAGTTGACCCTGGATGATTTACTCTTTGTTGGTTCTAGGATTCAGTGCGTACCTGCCATTAGAACTCACATTGCATGAAGTCTAGGATATATTTACTTTTCATCACTTTTCAGGACTAGATTTTTCTAGAGGAAGTGCTAAGCATGGGTGTCTCCATTCTTTTCTTTGTGCAACTGGCCTCTGTTTTCAGGAGCAGATTCCTGGTGCTCATCACCAGTGCTAGCCCTGAGGACTGCCCCCATCACCTCTCACAGTGGACGTGACCATGTGGGTTGGGGGGTGCTCACTGATGAAGCCCCAGTGCTCGGTACACAGCAGGGACCCCAGATCCTGTGCTGAATGAGGGAGGATGGGAGTGAGGGAAAGAGAGAGGGAGGGATGATGGGAGAGAAGGAGGGGAGAGAGGGAGGAGGGAAGGGAGGATGGGAGGGGTAGAGGGGAGGGAGGGAGGCAGGGAGGTTGGGAGGGAGGCAGGGAGGGCAGGGAGGGAGGGAGTGGGGGAAGGAAGGGAGGGGTGGAGGGGAAGGAGAGAGAGGGGTGAATGAATGAGGGAGTGAATAAATGACGTAGGGAGGGAGGGAGTGAAACCACAGAAGCTGGATCCATACCTCAGGAGCCATTATTTGGGGTGAGGTCTAAGGGCATCACAGCCCGGGCCCTGGATGGTGGCTCAGGGCACGTCCAAGTGTCCTCCCAGTGCTGACCTTCCTTCTCCTGGGACCCGCTGTCATCCTGGATCCTCTCCACCTCCTCCTCAAACAATTCTCAATGTTTCAAGGAACAGGGTGGCAGGAGGGGGTCTCAGGAGGGGCTTCCCGGATTCTGTGCCCTGAATGACAACATGACAGTAGCTACGAGGTATTCTATCATGAGGACTGGGACCATGGATCCCATCCATCTCCTTGGGCATTAGCGTTGTTCCATTCCCTGCTCTCTCCAGCACTGCTGTGATGAACACTCCTGAAAATACATGTGTGAAAAACCGAGCCAGAGTTTCCGGGGGTGAGTCCGAGGCGGAGCATACCGGGTGATGGGTGCCCTGTGGCTTGGGATGGGTGCTGCTCACTGTTCTCCCAGACAGGGGTGCACGTCACCCTTTCCTCCAGGGGACCTGCATTGGACCTCTGCTTCCTCACGTTCTTCCCAGACCAGACATCTGCCAGTCTGAGGGTGACCAGTGCTGCCTCCATAGGGTTTCCTTTGCCGGGGTCCTTCCCTGGGAGCTCCCACATCTCTGACTCCCCCCGTGCCTGTCCTCCCCTTGGACTTGCATGTGTTTGATCTCTGTCCCTATGGAACCCTGTGACTTGGAGCATGATTTGGACCAGAGTCAGGTGAAATCTTTCTCTGGCCTTGGGTTGTGAGCAATGCTTTTGCTCATTGTGGTGTGTCTTCCAGCTTTCTGCATTTCCCTGGTTTCTGTGTGGGCCACAGGAGGAACCAGCCGTTTCCTGTCTGGGGTCAGGTTGTGGTGTCCCAGCAGGAACAGGGGTCTCGGCCCCGAGATTGTGCCCATAATTCCTAAAGTGGCCTCTATGATTACATCTGATGTGTGATCCATCGGGGATTTCAATATCGAATAAGGGAAATTTGTGACAAATAAACACAGAAGAAAACGAATCCCCTGTGAAAATAGGTGGGCAGACACAAAGGCACCTATTGCGTGATTCCACTTACAGAAACATCCAGAACAGGGAAAGAAACAGGGAGAGAAAGCAGTTTAGGGGTTTCCAGGGTCTGGGCTGGGGGAGAAATGGGCAGGGGGGGCTTCTGGTTCGGGGACTCCTTTGGGACATGAGATATTCCGCAGCAATGTTCTGTGGTGTGGTGGCACATCGTTGGGAATGTACTTAATGCTCATGATGTGTTGAATTGAAAACAAGTAATTTTATTTAAAACAAATCATAAACAGTATACAGAACATGAAAAGATAAAATAACAGTTAATATGAACCAGAGAGAAAGAACATAGGGGGAGGGGATGAAACAATCTGGTGGGGTGTCGGGGTCCAGCAATGGAACTAAGGGTAATTTTACAGGGAGCTCTCCCCGCAGGGCTGTGGGCTCTGGATGTGGCTCTGGGAGCCCTGCAGGAGCAGGAGCAGGAGTAGGGGCAGGGGTTAGGATAGGGGCAGGGACAGGAGCAGGGACAGGTGTAAGAGCAGGGTCAGGGGCAGGGGCAAGGGGAGGGACAGGATCAGCAGTGGTGGCAGGTGCAGGATCCAGGGCAGGAGCAGAGTCAGGATCTAGGTCAGGGTCAGGAACAGGAGCTCAGGCAGGGGCAGGGGAAGGGGCAGCGGGTCTGGCAGGGGAAGGGGCAGAAGCAGGAGCAGGAAAAGGAGCAGGAACAGGAGGTCAGGCAGGGGCAGGGGAAGGGGCAGTGGGTCTTGCAGGGGAAGGGGCAGAAGCAGGAGCAGGAAAAGGAGCAGGAACAGGAGCTCAGGCAGGGGCAGGGGAAGGGGCAGCGGGTCTGGCAGGGGAAGGGGCAGAAGCAGGAGCAGGAAAAGGAGCAGGAACAGGAGCTCAGGCAGGGGCCGGGGAAGGGGCAGTGGGTCGGGCAGGGGAAGGGGCAGAAGCAGGAGCAGGAAAAGGAGCAGGAACAGGAGCTCAGGCAGGGACAGGGGAAGGGGCAGCAGGTCTGGCAGGGGTAGGGTTATGGGCAGGAGCAGGGGCAGGGACAAGAACATGAGTCCAGGAAGGGGCAGGGGAAGGGGCAGCGAGTCTGGCAGGGGCAGGGACAGGAGCAGGAGAAGGAGCAGGAACAGGAGCTCACGCAGGGGCAGGGCAAGGAGCAGTGGCTCTGGCAGGGGCAGGAACTGGGTTGGAGCAGTGGCAGGTGCAGGATCCAGGGCAGGAGCTGGGTCAGGGGCAGGATCCAGGGCAGGAGCTGGGGCAGGGGCAGGAACAGTAGCAGGAGCTGGGTCAGGGGCAGGTGCCAGTTCTTCCTGGTCCGCGTCAAGCTCTCCGTGGGCGGGTGCCGGGTCACCTGCCGGCTCCTGGTCTCCTGCTGAAGTCGCAGGCTCCACCCCTCCCTCCAGAGCTGCCGATGGAGCTGCAGCCGGCTCTAGCTCCTCAGGTGGTGGAGCAGCTGTGAGAGGAGAAAAGCTCAGCCCCGTGCCTGCTCTCCGTGGGCCTTTGCGGAGACAGAACCCAGCCCAGGGCCTCCCAGAGAAGCCACAGCCAGGAAGGAGCCCTCCCCGGGACGTCTCCCCGACTGCAGTCCACCCGCTGGGCGCTCTGTGCCCAGTCGTTGCTCCTGGCCCCACACCAGCCTCTGGGAGCTCCTCCCTGTGGGGCCAGCACTGACCCATCCCCACACACCACAAACACCCAGCCCCAGCCTTCTCACCCTCGGGCTCGGCCTCCGTGGGCTCCGGCTCCTGGACCACTGTCCGGTGACCAACCACCTGGGACAGTGGTCTGGGTGGTGGTGGAGGTTTTGCCCGGCAATCCCCAGCACCTGTTTTTGGGGATGCCTGTGGGGTCAACCCCTCTGTCAGGGAGGAGGGCATGTCCGCCAGCCGCCTCTGGAGGTCATCCGTGGCCTTCTGCAAAGACAGGGACGGGTAGTCGGCTGGAGGCATCAAAGCCCTGCCCGGCCATCCTCACTGTCCTCTTGCTCAGTCCCCCTGCTGCTCCCAGATCAGACGTAGACCTGTGTGTGCACAGCCCTGCACCCGGGATGCAGTGACCCATCCCTGCAGGGATAAACCCTGGGCAGAAGCTCGCAGCCCCCCACACCCCATCCCACCCAGCCAGCCTTGACTTTGAACATGACCTGCCCGCTGGGTATCTGACCCCTCATCAGCCTGCTCCTGCTCAGGGTGGCCCCACCCCGCATGACCCTTCTTTACACACACACACAGACACACACGCACTTACACGCACACTCACACACAGACACACACAGACAGACACACACACACAGACACACACACACACGGAGGGGACCTGGGGCTACACAGGTCAGATGAGAGCGAGTGGGGCTGGGTGGCCAGCTCTGGGCCTCCCGGTGTCACCTTTCTGTCCTTCCGGCCAAATGGCCAGAGGCGGTGGGGAGCCCTGACACAACATCCCCAGCGGGGGACAGCGTTTGCAGGGCGCTCTTTCTTCAGCCTGCAGCCTCTGGACTTTGGGAAGCAACACCCGAACATGCTTTTGGTTGGAGGGTCTCCAAAGAAATGAGCTGGGCAGGGGGCTGTCTCTGGAATGTGGGTGCCTGGTTACCGGGGTTCCAAATTCTGATGGGCTCTGTTGTCAGGGAAGTGAGGTCACCACTGCCTGGGGTCTCCTTACCCAACTTCCTCCTCACACAAGACCGCCACCCCCGAGGGCCCCCTCCCCCAGCTGCTCAATGCTCACCCTCCCCCCATGCCCCATCCATACAGTGACTCTCTCACAGCCCACCCACAGCCTTCCCAAGGCCTGGGTGCAGCCGGTGCCCCCGCTGTGAGGACACAGAGCTGGCTTCAGACTGGGTTCCTGCACGTGCCCAGGCCGGTGACCCTGGACAGACCCTGTGCCTCTCAGGGCCTCCCCAGTCTGCCCATCTGCACAGTGGGGTGTTCTGGCTTCTACTTCTAGGGACGCCATCAGGGGTAGGACCCCTACATGCATTCCGTACCTGCTATCACAGGAGGCTGGTGCACACTTGGGATTGCAAGGATGAGCCAGGGGCTGGGCGGGACATGGAGCACAGCTCAGAGGGGCCTGGGTCTGCTCTGGGGTCCGGGCAAAGCCACCCCCCTCGTGCCTGTTCCCAGCCCCTGTGGGAAGGTTGCAATGAACGGATTCCGACCTTGTCCCCTGGTGATGCAGACTTCCAGGGGCTCCCATTAGGTTTAGGCTCAGGCCCCAGGGCCTCGTCTACGCCCATGTGCTGGGCAGTCCCCACAGTGGTTCCCGGGCATTCCCGCATCCTGCTCACACATCCCTGTGGAATCCCCTCCCCTCCAGGGTGGACGGCCTGTGTGACCGCGCTCTCAGGAAGAGAATGGGGCAAAATGCTGGGATGTCATTTCCAAGCTGATGGAGGAAAGTCTGTGACTTCTCCTGATTCCCTCTCTCCTGTGTCCGTTCTCTGTCTCTGTCTCTGTGTCTTTGTGTTTCTGTCTCTGTGTCTCTCACAGGAGCAGATCTGCGGGCTCTGGGGGCGATGTGAGAAACCTCAGAAGCCTCCCTTGTCCCTGTTTCCCTCTCCTGTCCTGCTGCTCCGTTCCTTCCTAAGGCCTTGTCACCCTGACCAGAGCAGTGAATCTGGAACCTCTTCCAAATGGGGACCCTGAGGCTGCAACAAGGAGGGTCTTGGCCTTGGTCCCCAGACCAGTGGTAAGTGCTCTGCCACGTTCTGCGTACCCAGGTCCTCAGCCCCCCAAGCCCCCAGGCTGTCCTCTGCTCAGAAGGACCTCAAGGGAGTCCAGAGCATTTTCCCGGGACTGGGAGCACAGTGGGTCAGGGATGGAGATCCAAGGCCAACAGGCTCTTCCACAAGCCTGTGGGACCCTAGGGACACCGCATCTCTACAGCCCAAGTGACAGAAGAGTAAGCTGAGGCCTTTTGTGCTGTAGCCCCTCTGGACTTGGGGGTGGGTATCTCTTCCTGCTTCCAAGTGGCCAGGGTGGTGATGGACACCGGAACCCAGACCCTGTCCTCTCCCAGTGCCCTGGCAACCCCCCTGGGCCCCTTGGGGACCCCTGACCATCAGCCTGGCCTGTCTCTCCTCCCCATGCTATGGATCTGGGTCCTTGCCAGGAGTCCTGCTGCCCTGCCCCATGGCCCAGCTGTCTGCAACCTCTTTCTTCTTTCCCCCTTGTCCCCCACCTCGCTCCCAGGGTGTCCTCCCCTTCTGACCCCCAGCTGGGCAGTCAGAGTGGTGTGTGTGTGTGTGTGTGTGTGTGTGTGTGTGTGTGTGTCCAGGTGCGCATGCCTCTACGTGCCTGGGGATGCCCAAGGTCGTGTCCCCACAGGGGACGGGGTGGGTAGCTATTCCCGAGGATCTGAGGGGCTCTCACCCCCAAAGCAAACCTCATGGGAGGGTTGGGACTGGCCTAGGACTGGAGAGCGGCCCTGCTCCTTGGACTCTGCACCCCTCATTTGTCCTGGGCCAGCCCCTGCGTCTCTTGACCCAGGTTCCCCACTGTCCCTGAGGGTTGGACATGGAAATGCTTGAACATGGCCGCTCCTCCAGGGGTAGGTGGGGGACAGGTGCACCAGGCACACAGGCCTCCCCACCGAGAGGGCCAGCCAGGTGTGTCATGGCCAGGTGTGCACGGACGACCTGCCCACAGCTCCTGTACCATGACCCAGCCCTGCGGCCGATGTGCACCAGACCCGTGGCTCCGCACCTGACCGGTCCCCCACGTTCCCTCACCACCTCGGAGACAGGGGCTCTTCTTGGTCCTAGGGCCCGTCATCCTTCGGACAATGAGAGCAGAGGGATCCGTATCTAGAGGAGGCCGGCAGGGCGTCCCACGGAACGTCGTGTGCCCATCTCTGCTCTGTCGTCTAGGCTTCCCGGCGGACCCCCACCTAGAACAGAGGCCCGCGGGGCAGGGAGATTTGTCTGGCTGGTCCCTGAATTATGCAAAATGTCTAGAAGGGGCTTCCTGTCCATTTGTGGAGTCGATGAAGCCCAACCAGCACCTTTCAGATGTCTGAGTGGCTCTGGGACCCCTCTGCCAGCCCCCAGGGATCCCTGCTCTGGCTCCACCCAGGATGGGAGCCCCACGTGGAATCTGAGACCTCGTCACAGCCGGCAATGCGGCTTTGCTCCGGACACAGGACACCGAGGCGTGGGGCAGAGAGCTCCTTCACGGTGGAGAGGAAGCGCTTCAGCCCCAGGCCACCCTCCCCGTGGGCCGGCCACAGGGTCGGGGAGCGGTCCCAACAGGCCCGACGGCAACCCCGTGTGTGGGGTCGGGCCTCGTGGCACGCAGGGTCCCCAGGAGACACCTGAGGTTCGGAGAGGGGACGTGCCAGGCCCGAGACACACAGCCCGCAGGTGAGGGGGAGCCGCCGGGCGGGACGGGGGGCCCTGCTCACCTTTGTGAGCAGCAGGTGTGGGAAGGGCTGGGGGGGCGTTCCTGTGGGAGGTGCTCCGGGAGAGGGGCCACAGGAGAGGGCCTGGCCCGGCTCCACCAGCTTCCTCGGGCTGTCCGCACGGACCGCCCACAGCCTCTGGCTCTGCCCCAGCGGCAGGGCCCACTCAGGTTCACGGTGGGGCTGATCTTTGGATAAAGGAGGGACAATTCACAACACAGAAACTGCAAAAATATTCCTGTCCGTGTCCTGAGGTGCAACAGAATATCAACAATTGGTTGGGATCATCTTACACGTATGTGAAGGGTGATTTTGTACCTGGCCAAGGCTGGGGCTGGACCGGGTGTGTGTGTGTGTGGTGTGTGTGTGTGTGTGTGTGTGTGTGTGGTGTGTGTGTGTGTCTGTGAAGGAGCAGCCCAGACCCCTTGGGTTGAGATCATGGCCACGTAAGGGGCACAGCCGCCGTGGCCCCCCGGGTCGTCAGTGTCCCGGACGGCGTCGGGGCAGGAGACCCTCCCGGCCCTCCCCGAGCCCGGTCCTGGAGCGCCCTCGTCCCCACACTCCCCCTGAGCTCCCTGGCCCTCGCTGCGGCATGGCCCTCATCCTCACCGTGGTCCTGAATCCAGGAGCCTGGCTCTCCCAGGCCCTTGCTCTGGTGGCTGCCACCAGCACCGTCACGACAGCAGCTGGTCAGGGCACGTCCCTGCCCGGGCCCAGAGGAGCTCAGGTCTACGTGGCAGGTCAGGTACCGCAGCAGGGAGAGTGGGGAAGGGCTGGGGGCGACCCCCCCGTGCTCCCTGGGAGGCCTGTCCCCTGCCTCTCGCAGGCCTCGGGCACACTCACCGTCTCCTTTGGCTGCTTTGGGTTCTCCTGGGGTTCACTTCCAGGGTGGCAAGCTTGGAGGGCCCCTCCTGCCAGGGTCAGCCTTAGAGGTCAGTTTAGAAATGGCCTGGGGGCCTCCTTGATCTTCCTGGAGCGGCCCCACATTGTCTGTTCCAGAAGCCTGCACCTCGCCTTTGGGTCCCTATCGCCCTGAAGGTGTCTTGCTCCCTTGTGTCTCCCTGTCCAGTTAGGTATCCACTCAGCAGGGGCTCCCCTGCCTGCCCTGCTCTGCCCCCAGCGCCCCCAGGACCATAGCCGTGACCAGTAACAACTCCTGTCACCTCTGCTGGTCTCCAGCAGCCTTCCGTGTGCAGCTTCCAGGGGACCCTCAGGGGACAGAGGAGGGCCGGGGCCAGGCCGGCCATCAGTACAGTTCCCTTGGTGGTGGTGAGGGGGGCGCCGCTGCCCTGTACCCGGTCCCTAAACCAGGACAGGATGGGGCCGATCCCACGTCCCACGTGTGTTCTGCCTCCCCCATGTCGCTCACTGTCCAGCCCAGACCTGAGCGGCCCGGGGGCCAGCCTGGGACGCCCCTCCCTCCACGGCCTGCTTCTCAAGCCTGGTATGGCTTTCTGGCCCCCTCGGGCTCTTGGGGCCGCACGCAGATCCCAGGACTCCCATCCACAGCATGGTTTTACATCGCGTTTGGATTTCAAGGGCTCTTGGCTCCTCACAGCCAGCCTCTCTGGAGCTCGGAGGGACGGGGGCCGAGCACCTCATTCCAGGAGCACGGGTGCCGCAGGGAAGGCCCCACAAATCCGTGTGTGCCACCAAGTGCCGAGTGGCTTGAGCACATGAAGCTTGAGAGTCCTGTGGGCTCTGTGGGCCCCGTGGGGGTTTCACAAATGCCACACCCACGAGCAAAAGCACATAAGCCACACTGTGGAAGCCACAGGCCCCAGAGCCACGTTTGTCCAAACGTAAGCTTTATTTTCTGTGGGAATCATGCGGTCCGCTTGGCCTGGCCCGTCCCAACCCAGATGGGATCCTCCGGGGGACTCGCCCTGTGGCCTCACGTGACAGAGCAGCCCCAGAAACCGTGCCGTGGAGGAAGCAGCCCTGAAGTGGTGTAGGTTGGCAGGGACTGAAAAGCGAGAGGACAAAACTCAAGGCGTGAGGCTTTTCAGGCTCCGGGACAAGCGTGTTTCCCGACGGGTCCTCTCTGGACGGGCTGCCTGCTCTGTGTGCCCGCTGGGCCGCGTGGGTCTGAAGTGGGGCCCCGGGGCGGGGGGGCAGCTGCCAAGAACGGTCACCAAAAGCAGGGACCCAACCAATGCCTAGAACAATGGGGAACCTGCTAAAGAAATTCTTCAAGGTGTGGCCGGGGTTTCCCCCCCCGCCGTGCACTGGTCAACTTGGAGACCTCTGACGGTGGAGCCACGGGTCCTCCAGGCCTACACCCCACCCCTGGTAGAGCCCTCACACTGAGGGTTTAGGGGGATGGGAGCTGCCCCAGGTAAAAGCACCGGAGATTCTCACGGTGCCTACCTGAACTTCAGATGCTCCTCAGTTACTTGTGTGCGTCTGGTGTCTTCCCAGAACCATGACCCAGCGCCGGATGCGGGCGCCCGGCCGCGGGGCACGGGGAGTCCTGGTGAGGGTGGCGTGGTGGGGGAGGCCCCTGAAGGGCCCCAGAAGAGGCAGGAGACAAGGAAGACAACAGGACAGGGCTTCCTAAGGAGGACGACGTAAGGGTCAGAGGATCGCAGAGACCCTTGGGAAAGTTCAGAGGCCCTGGAGATGTTGGCTGAAACACTGTCATTAGGTCAGAAAAGTGGTGTCACAACGCCCCAGTCAGCACTGGATGATCTACTCTTCGTTGCTTCCAGGAACCAGTGTGTATGGGCCCTTAGAACTCACATTGCGTTAAGTCTAGCATATACTTACTTTTCATCACTTTTCAGGACTAGATTTTTCTGGAGGATGTGCTGAGCATGGGTGTCTCCATTCTTGTCTTTGTGCAACCGGCCTCTGTTTTCAGGAGCAGATTCCTGGTGCTCATCACCTCTGTTAGCCCTGAGGACTGCCCCCCGTCACCTCTCGCAGTGGACCTGAGTGCCATGTGGGCAGGGACCACGTGGGCTGGGGATGGAGTCACGGATGGAGTCCCAGTGCTCAGTACAGAGTAGGGGCCCCAGATCCTCTGCTGAATGAGAGAGGAAGGGGGAAAGGAAAGAGGAAGGGGGGAGGGAGGGAGGAATGGGTGGAGGGAAAGAGGGAGGGAGGGAAACCAAGGAAGACGGGCCCATCCATCAGGAACCCTTATTTGGGATGAGGTCCGAGGGCATCACAGCCCGGGCCCTGGATGGTGGCCCAGGGCCCATGCAACTGTCCTCCCAGTGCTGACCTTCCTTCTCCTTGGCCCTCTGTCATCCTGGATCCTCTCCACCTCCTCCTCAAACAATTCTGAATGTTCTCAGGAGCAGGGCGGCAGGAGGGGGTCTCAGGAGGGGCTGCCCGGATCCTGTGCCCTGGACGACACAGTGACAGTAGCTATAGGGCATTCTATCCTGAGGACTGGGACCGAGGATCCCGTCCATCTCCTTGGGCATTAGCATTGGTCCATTTCCTGCTCTCTCCACCACCGCTGTGCTGAACACTCCTGAAAACACATCTGTGAAAAACCGAGCCAGAGTTTCCGGGCGTGAGTCCCAGGACGAGCGTGCTAGGTGATGGGTGCCCCTGCGGCCTGGGACGGGTGCTGCTCACTGTTCTCCCAGACAGGGGTGCCCGTCCCCCTTCTCTCCAGGGGACCTCCACTTCCTCACGTTCTCCCCAGGGCTGCTGGTCCCCAGACCAGACACCTGCCAGTCTGAGGGTGACCAGCGCTGCCTCCATAGGGTTTCCTTTGCCAGAGTCCTTCCCCGGGAGCTCCCGCATCTCTGACTCCCCCCGTGTCTGTCCCCCCCCCGCCTTGAACTTTCATGGGTTTGGTCTCTGTCCCTGTGGAACCCAGTGACTTGGAGCCTGGTTTGGACCAGAGGCATGGGAAACCTTTCTCTGGCCTTGGGTTGTGAGCAATGCTTTGGCCCTTTGGGGTGTGTCTTCCAGCCTTCTGCATTTCCCTGGTTTGTCTGTGGGTCACAGGAGGAACCAGCCCTTTCCTGTCTGGGGTCAGGCTGAGGTGTCCCAGCAGGAATAGGGGTCTCCGCCCCGAGATTGTGTCCCTATTTACCAAAGGGGGCTCTATGAGTACATCTCATCTGTAATCCATCGGGGCTTTCAACATCAAATAAGGAAAATTCTATGTCAAGTCAACACAGAAAAGAATGAGTCCCCTTTGAAAATAGGGGGGCAGACACAAAGGCCCGTACTGTGTGATTCCACGTACAGGAAACATCCAGAACAGGTAAAGGAACAGAGAGAGAAAGCAGCTTAGGGGTTTCCAGGGAGGCCTTCTGGTCTGGGGACTCCTTTGGGGAAGCAGATATCCCACAGCAATGTTCTGTGGTGTGGTGGCCCAGCGTTGGGAATGTACTTCATGCTCAGGACTTGTTCAACTGAAAACAATTAATTTTATTTAAAATAAATAATAAACAGCATATAGGACATGGAAAGATAATATAACAGTTAATATGTACCAGAGAGAAAGAACATAGGGGGATGGGATGAAACAATCTGGCGGGGTGTCGGGGTCGGGTGATGGAGCTAAGGGTAATTGTACAAGGAGCTCTCCTCGCGAGGATGTGGGCTCTGGATGTGGTTCTGGGAGCCCTGCAGGAGCAGGAAGAGGGGCAGGGCCAGATGCAAGAGCAGGGCCAGATGCAAGAGCAGGGCCAGGGGCAGGATCGACGGTAGGAGCTGGGTCAGGGGCAAGTACAGGAGCCCAGGCAGGGCCAGGGGAAGGGGCAGTGGCCCTGGAAAGAAGGGGAAGGGGCATCGGCTCTGGCAGGGGCAGGGGCAGGGGCAGGAACAGGGACACCGGCAGGGGAAGGGGCATCGGCTCTGGCAGGGGCAGGGGCAGGGACACCGGCAGGGGAAGGGGCATCGGCTCTGGCAGGGGCAGGGGCAGGGACACCGGCAGGGGAAGGGGCATCGGCTCTGGCAGGGGCAGGAACAGGGACACCGGCAGGGGAAGGGGCATCGGCTCTGGCACGGGCAGGGGCAGGAACAAGGACACGGGCAGGGGAAGGGGCATCGGCTCTGGCACGGGCAGGGGCAGGGGCAGGAACAAGGACACGGGCAGGGGAAGGGGCATCGGCTCTGGCAGGGGCAGGAACAGGGACACCGGCAGGGGAAGGGACAGGTGCAGGGGCAGGAGGTGGGTCAGGGGCAGGAATGGGCGCACATGCAGGGGCAGGGAAACGGGTAGGGAAAGGGGAAGGAGCTGGGTCAGAGGCAAGGACAGGAGCACAGGGAGGGGCTGGGGAAGGGACAGTTGCAGGGGCAGAAGCCGGGTCAAGGGCAAGAACAGGAATACAGGCAGGGGCAGGAGAAGGGGCAGGATCCAGGGCAGGAGCTGGGTCAGGGGCAAGAACAGGAACACAGGTAGGGGAAGGGGCTGGTGCAGGGTCAGGAGCTGGGTCAGGGGCAAGGACAGGAACACAGGCAGGGGCAGGGGAAGGGACAGGATCCAGGGCAGGAGATGGTTCAGGATCTGGGTCAGGGGCAAGAACAGGTGCACAGGTAGGGGAAGGGGCAGGTGCAGGGGCAGGAGGTGAGTCAGGGACAGGAACAGGACCACAGGCAGGGGCAGGGGCAGAACCCGGGTCAGGGGCAAGAATAGGAGCACAGGCAGGGGCAAGGGAAGGGGCAGGATCCAGGGCAGGAGCTGGGTCAGGATCCGGATCAGGGGCAAGAAGAGGTGCACAGGCAGGTGCTGGGGAAGGGGCAGGTGCAGGGGCATGAGTAGGGGCAGGGGAAGGGGCATCGGCTCTGGCAGGGGCAGGAACAGGGACACAGGCAGGGGAAGGGGCATCGGCTCTGGCAGGGGCAGGAACAGGGACACCAGCAGGGGAAGGGGCATTGGCTCTGGCAGGGGCAGGGGCAGGGGCAGGAACAGGGACACAGGCAGGGGAAGGGGCATTGGCTCTGGCAGGGGCAGGAACAGGGACACAGGCAGAGGAAGGGACAGGTGCAGGGGCAGGAGGTGGGTCAGGGGCAGGAATGGGCGCACATGCAGGGGCAGGGAAACGGGTAGGGAAAGGGGAAGGAGCTGGGTCAGAGGCAAGGACAGGAGCACAGGGAGGGGCTGGGGAAGGGATAGTTGCAGGGGCAGAAGCCTGGTCAAGGGCAAGAACAGGAATACAGGCAGGGGCAGGAGAAGGGGCAGGAACCAGGGCAGGAGCTGGGTCAGGGGCAAGAACAGGAACACAGGAAGGGGAAGGGGCTGGTGCAGGGTCAGGAGCTGGGTCAGGGGCAAGGACAGGAACACAGGCAGGGGCAGGGGAAGGGACAGGATCCAGGGCAGGAGATGGTTCAGGATCTGGGTCAGGGGCAAGAACAGGTGCACAGGTAGGGGAAGGGGCTGGTGCAGGGTCAGGAGCTGGGTCAGGGGCAAGGACAGGAACACAGGCAGGGGCAGGGGAAGGGACAGGATCCAGGGCAGGAGATGGTTCAGGATCTGGGTCAGGGACAAGAACAGGTGCACAGGTAGGGGAAGGGGCAGGGGCAGGTGCAGGGGCAGGAGGTGAGTCAGGGACAGGAACAGGACCACAGGCAGGGGCAGGGGCAGAACCCGGGTCAGGGGCAAGAATAGGAGCACAGGCAGGGGCAGGGGAAGGGACAGGACCCAGGGCAGGAGATGGTTCAGGATCTGGGTCAGGGGCAAGAACAGGTGCACAGGCAGGTGCTGGGGAAGGGGCAGGTGCAGGGGCACGAGTAGGGGCAGGGGAAGGGGCATTGGCTCTGGCAGGGGCAGGGGCAGGAACAGGGACACAGGCAGGGGAAGGGACATTGGCTCTGGCAGGGGCAGGGGCAGGGGCAGGAACAGGGACACAGGCAGGGGAAGGGGCATCGGCTCTGGCAGGGGCAGGGGCAGGGGCAGGGGCAGGAACAGGGACACCGGCAGGGGAAGGGGCATCGGCTCTGGCAGGGGCAGGGGCAGGAGTAGGGGCAAGAGCTGTGTCAGGGGCAAGAACAGGGACCCAGGCAGGGGCAGGGGAAGGGGCAGGAGTTGGCGCAGGGGCCGGGACAGGCGCACAAGCAGGGGAAGGGGAGGGGGCAGGTGCAAGGGGAGGGACAGGGTCTGCAGCGATGGCACGTCCAGGAACCGGGGCAGTATCTGGGTCAGGGGCGAGAACAGGGGCACTGGCAGGGGTAGGGATGGGTCAGGATCCAGGGCAGGAGCTGGGTCAGGGCCAGGAGCAGGGCCACAGTTCGGGGCCGGCGCAGGGGCAGCGGCTCTGGCAGGAACAGGGGCAGGAGCAGGGGCAGGCTCTCCGGAGGCAGGTTCTCCAGCAGGCCCTTCCTGGCCCCCGTCAGGCTCTCCGTGGGCGGGTGCCGGGTCACCTGCCGGCTCCGGGTCTCCTCCTGAAGTCGCTGCGGGCACGACCCCTCCCTCCAGAGCTGCCGATGGGGTTGGAGCCGGCTCTAGCTCCTGAGATGGTGGAGCAGCTGTGAGAGGAGAAAAGCTCAGCCCCGTGCCTGCTCTCCGTGGGCCTTTGCAAGACAGAGCCCCGCCCAGGGCCTCCCAGAGAAGCCGCAGCCAGGAAGGAGCCCTCCCCGGGGCGTCTCCCCGACTGCCGTCCACCCGCTGGGCGCTCTGAGCCCAGTCGTTGCTCCAGGCCCCACACCAGCCTCCGGGGGCTCCTCCCTGTGGGGCCAGCCCCGACCCGTCCCCACACACCCACAGGCACCCAGCCCCGGGCTTCTCAGCCTCGGGCTCGGCCTCCGTGGGCTCCGGCTCCTGGAGCACAATCCAGTCAGTGACCAGCAGGGACAGTGGTCTGGGTGGTGTCGGAGGCCTTCCCCCGCAATCCCCAGCACCTGCTCCTGGGGAGTCCTGTGGGGTCACGCCCCAGGTCCCGTAGATGGAGTGGGTGTCCGCCAGCCTCCTCCCAATTTCATCCGTGGTCTGCAAAGACAGGGACGGGTAGCCGGCCCGGAGGCATCACAGCCCTGCGCGGCCAACCTCCCTGTCCCCCTGCCCAGTCTCCCTGCTGCTCCCAGATCAGACACAGACCTGTGGGTGCACAGCCCTGCACGCGGGACCGTGACCCATCCCTGCAGGGCGATCGGGATAAACCCCGGGCAGAAGCTCGCAGCCCCCCACACCCCGTCCCACCCAGCCAGCCTTGATCTTGAACATGACCTGCCCACGGGTTATCTGACCCCTCATCAGCCTGCTCTTGAATGGGGTTGCCCACCCCACATGACCCCCCTCACACACGCGCACACACACACACACATACACACACACACACACGGAGGGGAGGGGACCTGGGGCTGCACAGGTGGATTAGACCCTGTGGGGCTGGGTGGCCGGCTCTGGGCCTCCTGGTGTCACCTTTCGGGCCTTCCGGCCAAACGGCCAGAGGCGTCGGGGAGCCCTGATAGGACATCCCCAGCGCGGGACAGCGTTTGCAGGGCGCTCTTTCTTCAGCCTGCAGCCCCCAGACTTAGGGAAGCAACAAGCCAACATGTTCATGGTTGGATGATCTGCAACGAAATGAGCTGGGCAGGGGAATGTGGGTGCCTGGTTACCGGGGTTCCAAATTCTGATGGGCTCTGTTGTCAGGGAAGTGAGGTCACCACTGCCTGGGGTCCCCTTACCCAACTTCCTCCTCACACAAGACCGCCACCCCCGAGGGCCCCCTCCCCCAGCTGCTCAATGCTCACCCTCCCCCCATGCCCCATCCATACAGTGACTCCCTCACAGCCCACCCACAGCCTTCCCAAGGCCTGGGTGCAGCCGGTGCCCCCGCTGTGAGGACACAGAGCTGGCTTCAGACTGGGCTCCTGCACGTGCCCAGGCCGGTGACCCTGAACAGACCCCGTGCCTCTCAGGGCCTCCCCAGTCTGCCCATCTGCACAGTGGGGTGTTCTGGCTTCTACTTCTAGGGACGCCATCAGGAGTAGGACCCCTACATACATTCCGTACCTGCTATCACAGGAGGCTGGTGCACACTTGGGATTGCAAGGATGAGCCAGGGGCTGGGCGGGACATGGAGCACAGCTCAGAGGGGCCTGGGTCTGCTCTGGGGTCCGGGCAAAGCCACCCCCCTCGTGCCTGTTCCCAGCCCCTGTGGGAAGGTTGCAATGAACGGATTCCGACCTTGTCCCCTGGTGACGCAGACTTCCAGGGGCTCGCATTAGGTTTAGGCTCAGGCCCCAGGGCCTCGTCTGCGCCCATGTGCTGGGCAGTCCCCACAGTGGTTCCCGGGCATTCCCGCATCCTGCTCACACATCCCTGTGGAATCCCCTCCCCTCCAGGGTGGACGGCCTGTGTGACCGCGCTCTCAGGAAGAGAATGGGGCAAAATGCTGGGATGTCATTTCCAAGCTGATGGAGGAAAGTCTGTGACTTCTCCTGATTCCCTCTCTCCTGTGTCCGTTCTCTGTCTCTGTCTCTGTGTCTTTGTGTTTCTGTCTCTGTGTCTCTCACAGGAGCAGATCTGCGGGCTCCGGGGGCGATGTGAGAAACCTCAGAAGCCTCCCTTGTCCCTGTTTCCCTCTCCTGTCCTGCTGCTCCGTTCCTTCCTAAGGCCTTGTCACCCTGACCAGAGCAGTGAATCTGGAACCTCTTCCAAATGGGGACCCTGAGGCTGCCACAAGGAGGGTCTTGGCCTTGGTCCCCAGACCAGTGGTCAGTGCTCTGCCACGTTCTGCGTACCCAGGTCCTCAGCCCCCCAAGCCCCCAGGCTGTCCTCTGCTGAGAAGGACCTCGAGGGAGTCCAAAGCATTTTCCCGAGACTGGGAGCACAGTGGGTCAGGGATGGAGATCCAAGGCCAACAGGCTCTTCCACAAGCCTGTGGGACCCTAGGGACACTGCATGTCTACAGCCCAAGTGACAGAAGAGTAAGCTGAGGCCTTTTGTGCTGTAGCCCCTCTGGACTTGGGGGTGGGTATCTCTTCCTGCTTCCAAGTGCCCAGGGTGGTGATGGACACCGGAACCCAGACCCTGTCCTCTCCCAGTGCCCTGGCAACCCCCCTGGGCCCCTTGGGGACCCCTGACCATCAGCCTGGCCTGTCTCCCCTCCCATGCTATGGATCTGGGTCCTTGCCAGGAGTCGTGATGCCCTGCCCCATGGCCCAGCTGTCTGCAACCTCTTTCTTCTTTCCCCCTTGTCCCCCACCTCGCTCCCAGGGTGTCCTCCCCTTCTGACCCCCAGCTGGGCAGTCAGAGTGGTGTGTGTGGGTGTGTGTGTGTGTGTGTGTGTGCATGCAGGTGCGCATGCCTCTACGTGCCTGGGGATGCCCAAGGTCGTGTCCCCACAGGGGACGGGGTGGGTAGCTATCCCCGAGGATCTGAGGGGCTCTCACCCCCAAAGCAAACCTCATGGGAGGGTTGGGGCTGGCCTAGGACTGGAGAGCAGCCCTGCTCCTTGGACTCTGCACCCCTCATTTGTCCTGGGACAGTCCCTGCCTCTCTTGACCCAGGTTCCCAACTGTCCCTGAGGGCTGGACATGGAAACACTTGAATGCGGCCACTCCTCCAAGGGTCAGTGGGGGACAGGTGCACCAGGCACACAGGCCTCCCCACCGAGAGGGCCAGCAGGTGTGTCACGGCCAGGTGTGCACAGGGGACCTGCCCACAGCACCTGTAGCGTGAACCAGCCCTGCGGCGGATGTGCACGAGACCCATGGCTCCGCACCTGACCGGTCCCCCACGTTCTGTCACCACTGCCAACTGCTCTGTGGCTCCAAAGTCCACTGAGCCCCGCAACCACACCCACCCTGGGCAGCAGGCCTTAGGGTGCAAGACCAGGTGGGTTGGACATCTGGGGATGCAAAAGTCACTGAATACCCCCCACCCAGCTGGCCTGGAATGCAGATACCCTCTCAGGGTCCAGCTAAGTGCAGGGCTGGGCCAGAGGACCTGGAGGCATCCGTGGAGGCCAACTCAGGGCAGGGAGAAGATCAGTCCACCCCTTCCCCTTCTCTTCTCCTCCTTCTGCCTTGTCTTCCTGGCAGGAGCCGGGACAGAGGTCCAGCCTGTGCCTGGCTGCAGCCCTGGCTGGAGTCAGAGGGGCGGGAAGGAGGCCGGGGAGGAGGGGCCCCCCTGCAGGATGCCCGAATGTGAAGGGGGTCATTACTCTAATCAGGGACCCCATGGGCATTCAGGGATTTCAGCCCCAGGAGTCGGCCCCTGCCCCATCCTTCACCCTCCACAAGGCCCCACATCCTCCCCAGCCCAGTCCTTGCCTGCAACCGGTCCTCCCTCCAGCCCCAGGTAATCC